>NC_137661.1:23711282-24115084 GCF_963422515.1 Blennius ocellaris | reverse complement strand
AGAAATACATCTATGGTCTTAACTCTTAACCATGTTGATAAGGACTCCGCCTTTGCCGTGCACCATCAACATGGCATTACCATGATGCCCTTATAAAAATCTGCTTCAGTGTTCATATCCAAATCTATCTCACTTCTCCTCTTATAAAACGTGAACATGTATTTGATGACACACCCTGTACTCAGGAGCTGGCACATAAATCAATCAAATTAAATGTGATTTAAGGGGACCGGCTGAACCCCCACATTGTATAAAACACGGGTTGCAAAAGTAATTTGCAGACTAATATCAGGGGGTTTGTGGTTCAATGGTAATCTAAGAAAATAAAACGTAAACAAAAGAAATAACATGGCTGAGTTGAAACGTCTGGTTGCGGATCTAATATTGTGTGGGAGGGAGGTATGGGTGGAAGTCAACAGCCCTCCAACGCTATATACGCATTTATATTCTCCACAGACTGGTGAAGCGAGGCCCACGTCTACGTTTTCCATTCGAACCTCGTAACATGTTCAAATCCCTCCAGAAATCATATTTTACCCGCATGTTAAGGTTTGCATCGAAAATACACCCCCTAACGAAATCTAGAGAGGTTTGAGCTGCTGCCTCGGTGGGAGTATTGTACATAGCAGTACATTGGCCTTAAACTCTCAGGAAAAACATGAACTTTTATATATGTGTTGACATACAACAACAACACAAAGCCCTCATTTTAAAAGTGGAAAAAGTACTATTGCTTTGTGTTGCAAAGTGTATTTTTCACTCTTGTTGTTTGGAGTTCCACATTTGTGTCTAAGGGAAAGGTGTTGGCAAATGGGGGGGTATCACTCTTTTTTTAATTTAGTTTTTAACCTGTGCATATGCTGCATATTCTTGTACAAATGTGCTATATAAATATAGCTTGATTGATTGACTAATTGATTCATTATTTATTCATTATTTAATTAAATGTTCTTCTTTTCTTTAGCAAAGGTGCTTTGTTCTATTTAAAGCATGCATAACACTTTTTTTCCCAAAAGCATAAGTACATTTCTTATCATGAGAGAAGATTGTAGCTTGAAAAAAAAAATGAAGGAGTGGTAAATTGATTTAAGTTATATGGCGCGTTTCCACCACTTGAGCAGCCCCTAAAGTGCTTTACATTGTTAATCACATTCACCCATTCACACGCCAATGGAAGCGGCCGCCATGCAAAGCACTCAAGTCCATCCACTGGGAGCAATTTGGGGTTTTGTGTCTTGCTCAAGCACATGCGGACAGATTGGGAATGGAATATGAATTCCAACTGCAACCCACTCTACCAACCGAGCCACTCCACGATGATAATAACAACAAAGAAATGATGAGGTGTAGAGCAAAGACGCAGTAAGAGTGTGTTTGTTGGATTTTCTAGAAGGAAACACATATACTTAAGACAGTGTGGAATTTATTTCAAACATAATATACCAAACAGTAAGCAATTAAAAAAAAAAACAGTTCACTATTATCGATATAATCTGGAAAATCTTCATAGGGAGAATGTACATATTCGCAATATTTACAGAGGATAGCATGCACAGCGTTACTTATGTTGGAGCAGCGGTATTGAACAGTTTTATAGCAGCAGGTGACCTGTGGTAGTGAAATGACCCAGGTCAGGCTTGGGGGCTTTTCTGAGTGCAGTTTGCTTGCGTGGGTTTTCTCTCGGTGCCCCGATTTCCTTCCACAGTTTGAAAACACGCTTCTGAGGTTAACCGGTCATTCTAAATAGCTTGTAGGTGTGAATGTGTGTGTGTGGTCTGTCTCTTAGTGTTTGCCCAGCTGTCCTCACACATTTGTAATAAATGTTTTCTCCTGTGTTTTAGACATTTTGAAATAAAACTTTGCAAATAGTTGCCATCTGTTACTTTTATGGCTTTGCACTGAAGTTCAATAACAGTAAAAAAAAAAAAAAAAAAAACACACACATCAGTATTCATGTTGAGAGGTCTTGAGGACAGTGAAATTAACTTCGTAATTAATGAAATTTAAGAAATCACAACTGTATGACATAATTGTTTAGTGACAGCAATCCACTTTTGCAAGACATCTAAGCAAACATGGAGAATTATGGAAGTTACCATATATGGTCACTTTCCTGAAAAAATGTAATAAAGATCTTACCCTTAAATATAGTAAATTAATCTATCGTTTAAGTGAGCCTTATGGGGAAAAGGCATCTCTCTGCGCTAACGCTTTTTTTTCTACGCTGATTATTTCTCTGTCGCAGCGGTGTCAAATCCAATCCAAAATTCAATCTGGCCCATGAAATGACTGAAATGACCACTGATTTTTTTTTAACACTATTTTGTTTTTATAATCTTGAACATAACAATACTCAATCTTGCATTAGCATCAAAGTCAACATGTATTTCAGCACAATTTTAAACTTTCCTGGTGTTGATTCTGGTCGAGGAACTTTAATGTCAGGAGGCATCTTTCAAATGTTCTTTATGTTGAGTTTTTATTAGTGGTCCATACTAATTATTCAGTTTTGAATTGAAGTTATGTTACAATTTTGGGGTCAACCCTAGTGAGACGATGAACGCCACTAATTAGTGATGGGCAAATGAAGCTTCATGAACCACTGGATGACGCCGTCTGTTCAACAAATGTTTGAAAGCATGCTTCATCTCCAGTCTTTAAAAAGAACCGCAGACAGAACTGCGGACATTTAGTCAAACGGCCGTTGTCGGGATGCGTTCCGCAGCCTTTAACGGCGGCTCCTCTGAAACCCGTCAGAGCTGTGCATATCTCACCTCCGGAGTGGAGGCTGTGCACAGCGAGAGGGAGGAAGCCGTCACGCCATCACGAGGCTCATTGTGTCAGCGGGATGTGTAAAGTGTTGCGGAGTGTCGTGCAGTGAGGGCCAAAACAGAAACTGGGTGTTCACTCTGCAATCTGTCAGCTCATTTCGGTACAGATCAATGCCATACACCTACTTCCTCCCCCTGAGGCACATCAAATTTTCACCAGTGAGTAAAACTTCCCGTGTTTTTCTCGTCTCCAGAGGACCCACCCCCCCCCCCCCATTACAAGCTGCATTTATTGACTTGACATTGTGGAGGGAAAAAACTTGATAAAAAAAATAAATAAATGATGACGCTCCATCATGGCTCCTCCAACACCTCTTGTTGGAAGTACTGGGGGGAAAAAAAGAAAGAAAATACTCCACTTTTGTCAAAGACTGCATTAAAAGTTAAAAAAAAAAAAAAAAAAAAGTCTCTAAATTGGATTTGCGGGATACAAAGCCCGCGTATTATTTTCTCTCTATGCTTTGTCAGATGATGACAAAGACCTTGACGCTTCAGTGAATGAATATGTTTCATATTAATAGTTCTTCAAGTGAAGTCTCGACTTTTGAGTTTGAAGGATCCGGGTTTGAATCTCAGCTTCCGTATCGGGGGTAGAAACCAACCGAGTCTACGGCGCCGCCCCTTTTCAATGTGGCGACTTTTGTAAAAAAGGAGCAGCCGAACACGCTTCTTCTTTAGCCTTGAATAGAAATAATATACATCTTCACTTCAGCTGAAAAGAAAATGTCGGTTTTAAAATGCACAGGTGTCAGTTTGAGGTGTTTTTCTTAAAATGCGATTCGATGAAATATACCCGACAGTGAAAAGAAAAAAAAAAGAAAAAATTCAATATAGAAGAAAATCTGAAGTGAGAAAAGAACTGCGGGGCTTTGAAAACTGTTAATAGGAGCCAAAAGACTCTTCCTCAGATCGTTTGAGAGCACCAGGTTATATCACAGCAGGGTCCAAAATATCCACTTAAAGTATTTACTTTCATCACTCCCGCTCCGTCTCATTACTGCATTTACTGCTCTTTCAAATATTCGCCCCAGATAGCGTCCAGCTTAAATGCCGAGAAAATGCTGCGTATTCGATTCAGTGGTGCACACAAGGGTGAGCCTTGTGTGTGTGGACTTCGCATACCGACAAGACCCCCTGATCATTTCATCATTGGAGTTTAGCTGTTTATGAGTTCTTAAACACAGAGGGGAACATTTTCAGGGATTCTCACTGTTTTCCAATACTTTTATATTTTCTTTTTAAGTAGCTGTGCTTTCACCAAGAATAGCAGCTCGTGCATCGGGTCTAATTTACATAAACTTAACTATCATTAAAATACTATATTAGAGACAAATCTCAGTTAAATATATCTCTCCCTGCTCCAACCATTAAAAAACATGAGGAGCCATAACAGAATGGTACAATTTCCATGAAAAATAAGTTTGGGTGACAGTGCTGCCCCTTTTATTTTCTTGTCTGAGATGCTGATTTGAAAGTGCCTTTGTTACACACTGCACCTTCACATTATTAACCACACTTTCCTCTTTGACAGTCATCACTCTACAATAATAATACAAAAAAGCCCCACAAAGTTCCTTCATGTTTTTCTTTTGATTTGACAAAAATTTGGAATATCGAAACAGACAAGGCTTTTTACAATGCTTTTTGAAGGAGGTTGAACTGTCAGTAATGAGCAGTAAATCTTTGTTCACCTTGGTTAAAAAAGTGAAAGAAAAAAAGAAGAGTGGCTGCAAGTCCTTCAATATCCCTCAAAATGTACGTGAAGTCATTGTCTATTGGCCTTCCTGTTAAAACATGCTACAACCAAATGATTCACCCATAAAAATATAGTGAAATCCTAATGGTGAAATGGGATTTTTGAAAAGTAATGATAATACAAGACGAGCCAAAATAAAACATTTGCACTGCTAAGATCACGGGTGTGTTGTGTTAATGTGTTTTGCTATTATCTTCCTCTTCTTTCCCCCGGTGAGGTCCCACCAAAGGTGAGTTTTCACTAACACCAACACGAGTGGGAGTATAAAAACCACAAGAAAACAGCGAACGCAGATATTGGAGCGTTAAGACGACCACTAAAGTGCACCGACACTGTTCGTGAAGACGTCAGTGTGCATTTAGTTATTCCCTCTGGGCTGTTTGTTGTTTGAGTTATTTTTTAATAAATTGCTTTATTATCTCACTGCAATATATTCTTGAGTAAAATCTAATTATTGATCTTATCTTTTGGTGATTTGGTCATTTTCATTCCAGTTTAACTTACCCCAGTTAAACCCCAACAAAAAATGTATTATTCAAAACAGATGAAAAGCTTGAGGTTTTTATTAAAAAAAAAACAAAAAAACAAAACAACAAAGCAAATGTCATCTATAGGTGTGAAAATTATTCATACATTTTATCTGGGAATAACTCAAAATTTGGGTTTGAGTACGAGATGTACGAGACGTTGGAGTCGACTTGACAGAGGTTTCAGAATTTATTTTATGTGCTATGTTCACGTCATTATGGATGACAAATAAAAAAAGGTACAAATATTTACAGAGACGGAGGGATATGCAGACTAAATACAGAGTACAGTTTTTTTCAAGGTTTCAGGTTGCAAGAAATAATTTTCTTGAAAAACCATTTAAAATCTCTTAATCAGTTGAGTATTTGTTGATACTGAGTTTTGAGTTAATGAATTTTACTCTTGATATTTAGGAGGTGACAGCTCTTCATGGTTATTAAAGGCATTTAATTTACTTATCTGTGCTATTTTCATTTATGTGTGTTCTAGATTTTCATTTCTATACTTACATTCCAGATAAAACTGTTGTTTCGGGGCGGAACATCCACTCAAAGCATTTCACTGTACATTATACTATGTATAATTGTTGTATTTGACAACTAAAGGACTTGACTTGTGTTTGTTTCAGTCTTCTTGTGAGATAATGACAAGTGAAGATACCAAGTGAAAAAGACGGCTGGATGTGTGGGCCAGAAGCCGAGAAATGGGGGGAGGTGTTACCCTTCCAATAAATTGCACCCTGATAATAACACAGAGTAAATGTAAACTTAACTTGGCTGCACAGACATAATCACATTTCTTTCCCCTTAAACATGTTTTGCAGACTCCATGACTGAACATTTTTCAGAGTAATAAAAGTAGTCTTTTTTATGATTTATTAGAGGCTTTTTTTTTTTTTTTGGCATACAGTTTTATCACAGTCTACTTAACCAACAGGAAAATCTCTTAAACTTTGCATATCCCTTTAAAACACTGCAAACTTTAATTTCACAGGAGGATAGCTTTGATTCTCTGAACGTAAAGGAGACCTGCCGCTCGCTGGGAGTGCAGCCAAGTCATCGGGTGTGACACTATAGCTCACTTCGGCGGGACCTCGGTTGAATATCAAAGCGCTAATGTATTGTGTGTATTATTAGCATAATGCCGAGTTCAGGGGATAACAAAAGCGAGTGGGGCTGGAGAAAAATAAATGAGCGCTGCCGTTCACAGCTCGCTTGAAAGGATCCGTGATGTGGCTGCAGGCTTTGGAATTTTAGCTTATTTTCACGCAGGCACACACACCCACACACACACACCCACACACAAACACACACACACTGTATCACATCCGTGTCAACAGAAAGGTCAGCAGGAATACTTATCAGCTTCTCACCTCTCTCTCAGCATAATAATTTTAGGCTGAGTTTGACACCTCTTGCTGAGGGTGAAGAGCTTGTTGACGAGGCGCCTGGCTTTGCTCAGGAACTGCTGGGTGCTGAGCTCCAGCTGCTTGTAGCGTTGGTGGACGGCCGGCTCCGTCTTCCAGAAATACTGGATGGCAGACATGTTCAGGGCGTAGACCGTGGGGAGCCTTCGAACAAAGTTCTGGAATTCATCTGGAAGACGAGGAGACATGAAAGCAGACTGAGAGGCAGGATCTAACTCTTTAGTTTCTTTTTTTCCCCTTCCAACTATATTTGGCTCACATGCATAAATTCGAATGCAGCAGCCGCGCCGGCTCAAGAACTGCCGGGCACACTGGAGGTGGTTTGACGGGTATGCTAATGGAGGAAGGCAGAGCTAAATACGAGGAGAGTGTAAAAATTCCTCTTTGGCCCATTAATGAATAGCCAACAGCTTTTTATGGCTTATCGTACAAGTCCTCTCCAGGAAAAAAAAAACACGCTCGCCATGGAGCATTGAGATTCAGGTTGAGTTATGGAGGAGCAGCTCCCTACTGTAATGTGACAATAAAAACCGACACGTGAACTTGGATGATGCGTGTAGTCGGGGTGCACTGATACTACTAATTTATATTCCATACACAAACGATGCGCAAGGGCTATGCATTGCTGCTGTGAACCACTTCTGCAGCGCATCAGAGAGCTGTAGGTAGCGTCTTTCTACTCACTGCACTATGCGCAGACTGTCGACCGAGGGACCGAGGGACCGAGGGACCGAGCTCGCTGCGTGTATCACGTAGCGAGGGACCAGAGGAAAATCCTCCTGAATCCACCGAGCAGTTAAACGTAATGAGCGACTTCCGGCTAACTCTGCTGGTTCAATAGTCCCCGCTGATTAAGTTGCTGGTGTCCTCTTGATATTTTGGAAGAACTTAAATTTACATTTCCGAAGGCATGCTCATTAAAATTAAATAATATCCAAGGCGCTGACATCGCTCGTCCTCTCTAGTGTACCTGCTGGCGATGTCGCTGATGCACAATGTCACATAATAGTCGCCGTGTTGAGAGTACGAGTATGAGTAAGTCGTCCAGTATTGGACCCGATACTAGTATTGGTTTTTGTGGAGTACTGCTTATGATCAAACACATATGTATATATATATATATGATCAGATGTAGTAACCGACCATAACAGCAGAATTCATGGTATATTGAGAAGCTGCATTACTCTTCAGTAACTGTAAATTTGTTAGTAAAATCGTAACATGTGCATTTCTTCCTGCTTTCTTCGTTACTATTTATGGTTACTTCTCTTCTTCTTTTTTACGTTCAATCTCCTCAGGATTTGTGTTGAATAGTTTCTTGATTGTATAGAAGCTGCAGATGTTAAACTTTGGACGTGTTCCCTTTTGGTCACGTTATTCTGTTTAACTGGTGGCACCCTCTGTCACCCCGGTCCCTCCTTTAAAAATACTCTGGGTCCGTTCCCGTGGAGGATCAGATCCGTGAGCCCTTCCTAAGCCCACTCCGTTACTGTTCACTCAATGCACTGTAAACAGATTACATTTCCAGGGCATTCAATGACAATATCATCATCATTGTAATCATGATTGGTTGTATGGAGAAATCGAAGCATGTGGAAGACTGATTACAAAATGACCGTGCTCCTGTTTGTAATTAGTTATCTTGATCACGAAGTATCTGATTAGAAATCCAATTAAGTGTCAATGGCTTCCCTGGTGATTATGCAAGGTGTATTACATGTTCCTGTGAAATTAATAAGTTAATTAAACAGGTCATAATAAAATATATTAAGGGATATTCACGGGTGCTTTCCGTGGCCTACATTTCAAAAATGGTAGATTGCCCGAGGAGAAGAAAAATTACACGGGGTGGGGGTGCAGCTTCCACATTCTTTCACTTAATTACACATGTTCAATAGATTATTGCCTTCTGACATATTCATTTGTCTTACACAATGATTTTAAATGATATGTCCGTGTTAGCGCCGCATCAAAGATGGAAAACTTTTTTTCCCCCAAAACTTTGCACATTTATGTTCATTTTAACAGTCAACAGTACGGATATGATACAGTGGACATTCAGGCGGAAGAGGAAGAGTATGTAAAAGGTTGATTTAAAAGCTTCTGATAAGTAAACAACAATGTATCTAGATTCAGGCAAACTATATCAACAATCACAAATAGTTGTATCACAAAAAAAAGTTTTTAAAAGTGCCTTTTTTTATTATACAGTAGCAATATTACAATTTTGAATATATGCAAACTGCATGATATGTATTTGTACATCTTTTGTTAGAAGTACTTTGGGTCCTTCATCAGCAAATTCAGAAATCCTGAATAAGATATCCTTTGTCCCTATATCATTTCACTTGGTGTTTGGCTAAGAAATTCAACCTGAATATATTCCTGCAGGTCAAAATGATGGAATAGAAAACTCAGATTATTATAAAAAGAAATGAAAATACTTGTCATCCGGTACCTTGAGAAAAGTATAAACTCCCAAGCATCGGATGAACGAGACCATTATTTTATCACCAAATCTACCTCATCCCTTGAAACAGGCTCTCAAACTACCATTATTATCTTGTCAGCCACTGAACCGAGGAAGGAAACAACAGCGCTTTTCCTTTAGTATCTTTTTAGAATTTGAACAAACTGTCACAGGAGGAGTGTTGGCATCATCTAAAATAACGGAGAAGAAGAAGAAGAAGAAGAAGAAGAAGAAGCAGAAGCAGAAGAAGAAGAGAGGACATGTTAATGATTCCTATCAAACAAACTATTTGGCAGATTCTTCTGAAATTCCTAGATTATGAAGTTAAGATTAATAAAACATGGGCTGGGTTCATTCTTTACCGAATGCTTTAAGCATGGTAAGAAGCTGAACTATGTTTTGACCAAGACTTCCAGCATCTGTGATGCATATTCATTGCTCCCCTGAGTCACAGACTATTTTTTTTGCTTTGCACGATACCAACACACCGTTATAAATATTGTTTGTCTAGTTTGAAACAGAAAGCCAGCAGGAAAAGAAAAAAAAAAGAAAGTCGATAAAAAGTTTAAAGCTGGTCCATTTATATCATTTATAATATTATAATTAAAGCATACTGCACATTCATTGCCAAGCGAGAGCAATTCCCTTCTGCCTTAATACGACTGAAAGAACATCATTTAATAATCAGAGTTATGATTATTAATCTCTGTGCCACCGGTGTTGGTTGTTCTCTATTAGGTCAACGATAAAAGCAGATCTCCGGGGGCAACATGGGAACGTATATTTCTTTATTCAATACTGCACTGTGACTGCGGTTCTCAGGGCACCTTGCTGCTTAAGTTATTGCCAACCGCGCGCTAATCAAGTTGCCCTTAGTGCAGAAGCGTGTAGGCAGTAATAACACAGTGAGCCAGCGAGGTACACCGATAACAGCTCGAGGCAGAGCTGGAAATGACTGCAGCAGCGCGATGCCCTTAGAGCGCGTGGATGCGGCTGAGTTTTAGTAATGATGGAGAGATATTAAAAAAAAAAGGGGCGGAGATGTAAGAATAAGTGATACATAACTCAAATAGCTCAACTCAGACTCAAACATAAAGTCAATCCATTGTGTGCACCAGTGTATCTATTCACTGAAGCAAATCGTGCTTAACGATGTGTGTATTTGTGTCAATTTTAGCATGTGCTCATTTAAAAAGCCGACACTTAATGATGCTAAAGTTTGTGGACTATGTTTTCAGACCTTACACCACTAAAGTAGCACGGTCTGCACATCTTAAAGCATGCTTAAAACTTTTATATTGGATAAACTCATAGTTTGGGCTGGCTCAAGACACTGGGAGAACTTCTTTAATGCTCCATACGCTCGTATGTCACTATTGCATGTCAGTACTTCACGTGTCTCTCTTCTTTAGTTTCCTGCAGGATCGTTGCTGGTGGCAGTGGAAGTTTGTAATCTGTGCTGCTTACCTCCTTATCGAGTGTGAAAATGAAAAGGGAAAATTATTATGATTATTATTATTAGAGCTGTTTATTTTCTCCTGTCCTCTCTCACCAGTGGTTGCTTATAGGAGATTCTTGGCTTTTTTTTTGTGAGACTTCATTTGAAAGTGCAAACCTATGATATAAATGCTGCTATATTTCATTTAATTTCTTTAATTAAAAGGGACAGTGTACAATTTAAACAAAAATGTTTGAAAAAAAAAAAAGCCTAATTCGTATCTGCAGTCTCGTGGCAAGTAAAAGACAATCTATGCATAACGAAGACATTCACAGGAAAATGTTTAACACACAGAGAGATGAAACAACACAAAAAAATTAATTACCCCAACTTACCCATGCCCACCGCTCACATCAACAAGACAAGACAACATTAAAAATATTTCATTTTAGATATAAAATTGAAAGTTTGACTGTGAAATTTGTCTACATCCAAAACCTCACACGCAGCACAAATGAAAGGTAGCTGTTGAGATGTCCGGGATGGTCAGGGAGGACCGGCTGGTTTGACAATCTACAATGTTGGCCGTCAGATTTGTCAAGTCCGAGTGATTTTGTGAGGCTGTTTTCGGCCAAGTCAGCGATCCCAGTCATATCTCTGGCTGTTAGGCCACTGAAGGGAACATTGTCAATCAATAAGAACTGCTGCTTTATGGCACTATTGGATTTACAGGGTCTTTTCATTAGTTTGATAAAGTATAGTTTATGAAGCAATTAATTTAGCTGACTACTTATAGATAAGCCCATGGACATTTATAGAGAGGAGTATGCAGAGATTGAACAATTTTGCTATCAAAAAAAAAAAATACATGCATTTCAGCGGTTGCATGATCAAACACTCTCCAACACCTATTGATGTACTGTAAAAGCTAACAAATGTAGGTTCAGTTGTTTTATCCTCTGGTGTTAGATTAGGTAGGTTGTGGCCACGTCTTCAAGCCATTTCAATGAAAAGCAATGGGTTGCTCCTCTCAATTGTTTTCATTATATAAATGACATTTTGCATGACGGTCTCTAAATTGCTCCTCTGTGTTCTAATGAATCCCCATTACACGGAGTGGATGTAATTGTCCATTTTTTTTTCATGGTCTGTCTATCTCACTTTTCTTTTCTCTTCAGCTCGTCCAACAATAGGGTGTAATTTGCTGTCAGCGGGTGGGGTCACCGCCATTGAATGAGTGTGAGACTGAAAACACTAACCTGACTCCTCAAAGTCTTGGTTGGCTATGTTCCAGGAATCTCGGATTTGGAGCAAACTGGCTTCCATAGCTCTCAGATCCACCTCGGGGCAATTACACTGTGGATAGTTGACGGCACACTGGCACCAGCAGTCATTGTCTCGGCACGCAAACTGGCCCTCCTCATTACAGGCGATGTAGCTGAGAGCCGCCTGCACAAACCTGGCCCTCAGATACTCCGGCAGTATGGCCTGGAGACCTGAGGCAAGGACAAAAACGGGACAAAAACACGGAAATGTCACATGGATGAATGACGAGGGGGGCTGTAAGTACTTTAGTTATTGCAGAAAATGTGTTTAAATGGCTGTTGTACGCTAGATCTGTAAATCAGTGAAGGCTGGCACTCATTCTCAGTTTCCGTGCCACGCTCGACATATGCTTGGCGTCACATACAATGTGCTGAGATTCACTTAAAGTTTTATTTTTACTGCACAGTTCTGCTACTTTTGTTCTGAATCATTACTGCCAGGGATTCACTTCAGAAATCTGCAAGCATGCATGGCGAGGAAAAAGCAAGAGAGTGATTGAAGCGAAATTCGTTCTGACACTCTCGTGCTGCAGTTATATGCTTGCCAGGGAAGAGACACTGTGACAATTCCATCAGAAATTGGGGGAGTTCAATTATGGATGGCCAACCTTGCAAATGAATCTTGTTTTCGGGGCTCTGAACCAAAACGGAGCTGACAGAGTCGAGGTTGTCATAGTTACTGCATCCAAGAGGGCCCGTCCTTGTTTCGGTCACCTAAAGGGAGGAAAACAGAGGCACATAACAATAATACATACCGAGAAAGAAACCCACTAATGGTATTAAATATACAGAGTGAGAGAGATAAGGAGGAAAACAAAGGAGGAGGAAAGAGACGGCACATGACTAAAAGTCATGCAAAATAAGATTACCATGCCTTCGCCTTGTATTATCCCCTCTTCGGAGAAACAAAATATGTTCCACATTGTTAAGACCTCTCTGTTGTGTAAATTATATTTAGGATGATGACTTTGTGAACTGGTGAGCTGGAAATGGAGTTTGTGATACGGATCCCCGGCGTAAAGCATAATGAGTAAGTTGTGGTGTCATCTGTCAAATCCATCTCCACGTTGTGTTTACCCATTACAGAGCCCACTGACACACACAACATGCTAAAAGCCATTGAATGCCAGGGTAAGCATGTCCTCTTCAATTATATATGCACCTGAGGGTTCATTTAATTGCTTCGGGGGTAAATCTTTACCCAAAGGCATGCAATGTTGTCAGAAGACTTGATGGGATGAAATGTGATGAGAGGATTGGCAACACACTTATCACAGCTAGCCGTGAACCCAGAATCCCAACATGGCCCTGCTGCTCCAGACACCCATGACAAAGATCACCATTTATATGAAATAGAGGAATTTTAGCATACAAAAAAAACATATATTATATAGGATTAGCAGCCGTGTGGAGGGAGAGTTGATTTGTTAATCCTGGAAAAAAATATTTTCTTGAAAAAAAGTTATCTTGTTTCAAGTGATTAAAGAATGATGCTTTGGTACTGGACTGCAAATGTGTGTTTCGATGTCAGTGCCAGATCCGGAATCCGGCTGGCCCAGATCAAAATTCCAAGTTGAGCTTAAAGTCAACTCGTTCCTAAAAATATAAATTCACTTGATTTGAAAACAATTTGCTGAACAGGTTAGTTATAAACAATAACACTATGTAACAAAGTACTAACGAAAAAATGGAAAATCATCTTAAAATAAATGAAAAAGCACAAAGCTTATCAACTATATTATTTTGATAAGTAATAGTCAGGATAATTATTAATTTGTTTAGGAAAAACTACAAATTCTTTTAAATAATAAAGAGGAATACTGCTCAAAGTAGAATTAACACAATAGATAAAATATTCTTACATTTAAAATAGGCATTTGGCATGAACAGTGGGCAGTAAGGTACATTTTATTCTTTTATTCCATTTTACTGGCAAAGTGAGAAGTTTCTATAAGTTTTAAAATTTAACTTGGCGTCAATAAGGTCAACATTAGTTGTGCTTCGACACAAGGAATCGCACCTCTGTAATTAAGCGACTTTTTCAAAAGTGCACATTATTTTAAAGAAGGTATTTGTTCGGACATTATTAGCGTCACTGTACCCAGATGTTTATGTGGGAAATTACAATGTTGCATTTTTGGCTTGTCTTAGTTGTTGGCAGGTTTTTTTATGGTCATCTGTAAAACTTCAATTTGGGAATTTCCAACTTGCAACTTAAATAGTTCCCACTTTCACATCAAACCATCAAACTAAACACAACTATTAATAACTGCAGTTTATTAAATGTACTTAATTTTGATACAGGTATGTTTTTACTGTGATATGACCGCGAGTTTAACAAATAGAATGCATTTTGGTGTTTAGCAATTCATCTGGTGTTTGTGTTGTATTTGGAGCCCGATTCATTTGAGGAATTTGTGCTATTTTTTTGTTCATCCTGCAGTATGGTGGATTCATCACTCTGCCTCAAGTTGAAAGGGTTAATGCATTTCATCTCTGGTCGGACATGATACATTATGATCCATCTGCAAAATTCACTGGGATTTGTTCCAGCGGTGGTTTGGGATATTTCAGAGCTGGCCAATATCGTCATGACTACACAGTAACACTTGTTTTTGTTATTTTGTGTGTGGGGTTTTTTGTTTGTCCTTTTGTTTTTAGAAGTTTCCATAACTTCAGCACTAATTGCAATTTTCAGTTTGGAGAACTTATTTTGTCAATGTCAATATTAACTTAAGATAATAAACACAAACTATTCAAAGCAATTAACCAAAGAGTGCATGATTAAATGAATATTCTGTATGAATAATAACGCCTACAGAGGCACAGCAACAAACAAACAGCTTGGTGCCGTTTGATAGGAAAGTCAATACAATAACAGCTAATTGCTCAGTATAAAAGTACCAAAATTAATGTCGTTGCATCATAAAACATCTACACTGACCATTGAAAGGGACACAAAAATGTATCCTCATTACATTTGTCTCGAGCATCACTTCTACAAGGATACTGTATATGGTAGTAGTAATAGTAGTAATTGTTTATTTGGTCAACCAACCACACAAAGCAACAAGAAAGAAAAAAAAAACTTAGGAAGACGTAATGGTTTAGGCTGAAGTTAAACGTATTTGGTCCCTGTACATAATATACGTATAGCTTCTGCAATTGAAGTAACAGAAATAAAAACAACAATTTTTGCCATTCCTGAGAAACCAAACATAAACCGTCCTCTCAGGAAACATTACATTTAACACATTTAATCTCGTCCTTCCTGGGCTCAATATTTTGGTGAGCTTAAACCGCCTTCGAAATGTTTTAAGCATAGTAATCCATATCAGAGTTGTTGCAAACTATGAGAAAAAAAAAGCTAAGTTTTATACCAAGATAACCAGAAATGTTCAAGCATTTAGGAATTAGCTGCAGATGACCTGGGGTCTGGCAGTGGCAGATTTCTAATCTATTGTTATTTGTCAAATTTCAGAGTAAATGACATGCTTTAACACATTACCACAGGTGGTGCAATAGAAGAGAAAGCATAATCATAGGTGTAATTGCTGTAATGTAATGCTAGTTTCCTTTTTCACATGGCTTTAGCTTTGCAATCAGTGATGCATAACAAGAAGCTCTGTCAAAGGTTTGTGTAGTGATCTCACATGACTGATTTTTTTGGCCGTTTCTGGCACACCTGTGAAGGGTTTGTAAAACAAACAACAACAGCATCATGGTGTCCACGCGCGATTGCTTCAGCCAATTCAAGCCGCGTTATTTCCAGTGGAGCTACGACGGTTTGCTCAGTTGCAGTCTGACAATTTGGTGACTGGGGAGAAGAGAGTGGGGTAGGTTTCACAACAAAAACTTTACCCCGAGGGATCTCGTCTGCTTCTGTGTGCGAAGTTTTTTTATGACAGAATGAATTACATCCTAAGTAGGCGACTGATTGTTCGAGGATGATAAATTACAGCAGCTTGAGTAAACACATTTGGTTTAGCACGAATTCAACGTGGTCCAAAGCGAAATGATATGCAATTCAAAGAAACCGTTCAGTGACATTAACTGAGGTGTAAAAAAAAAAAACAAGTTGGTGGAAGTTGAACTGTTGAGGGTCATTTACCATAAAATCTGCGGAGGATAAGTCTACCTTATTTAGTGACAAGCCACGGATCCTATATGTACACTTGTATTTTCAGACAGTCTGTCGCTCAACAGCTACGTGTACATAATTAGCAACCAAACCTCTTAGTTTAAGGGTTCAGACACTATAACAAGAAACAGGATCTGCTCGGGAGAGATCCGTCACGAGTAGGTGTTGAAAGCACCAGCTTGGAGGCGGCGGGGGGATTCAGTTGAACACACCTGTTCCAAGTAAGGTTAATTGACTGAGAACAAGTTCAAACATGTAGGAGTAAGATCAAGGGGGGGTGCATTTAAGAACACAATTCTGTCGTTTCCAGTTGTAATCTGAAGAGTGAGTGTTTGTTTGGGCGTGGGTATGTACAAACAGAGGCCTGTGGACACTTGAGGGGCAGCGCTGTGTGCGCAAGGATCGTGCAGATTTCTCGGAAAGCCGGTGTTTGTCTGAACAAACAGTCTGCGTGGTAATCGTCGCTGCGTTCCTTTGTCTGGGATAGCGAGGCAAGTGAAATAACTTTTTGCAGTTTGCTGGGTAAATTCATGAAAAACAGCACCTGTGATTTGTCGTCTGGGCTTTTCACCTCTCCTGCCACAGAGACACAAATCACTGTGTTTCATACCAACAGCACGAAAAAGTAAAAGTAATAGCGGAGCTGTCTGTGCATCAGATGTGGGATCTCTGAATACTGCCCAATGCTAATGTAACATTTTGGGAAACATCTCCAAATGACAGCAAATCCAACAGAGTGTAGCAGAAAAGATAATGCTTCTTGAGGAACATCTGCTGCTTGCTTGTATTATGAACGAATAAATGGAACCTGTCGTTTTCCCATTATTTCATTTATCCTCATTCTGAGTGCAAAGATGCGGGATAAATTAGGCTTTCTGAAGCTTGATTTGAAAGGAATGTGTTTATTTATATTACCAGCCTGTTGTCACACTGCATATATTTATTGTTTAATTGCTTTAATTGTTGTTGCTTTGTTTATTCGATTATTTTTGCATAATGAATGTCTCGGAAGTTTTAATAGTATGAAAGAAAGGAAAAATGAAGAAATAATGTGTCATTCTTGAAGTTAACAGATGTCATCTCAACCAAACAAAGCACTTTGGGAAAGTAACACAAACATGAGGCATAATGTGACCTGCGTGGCATTAAAAAAGCAACATCTATTTATTTAGAGGTGCTCCATCGACAACTTAGCAGCTGTAGACTTATTTCCCTCTCCAGATTGAGGCCCACCGACAGGATGATGTGTCACCTACACACCCATAATTGTTTTGTGTTACACAGCAACATTTAGAGAACAATGTAGGTTTTCACGAAACTTCTGAAAACAACATAGTTAGCATGACAGGCTACGAGATGACGCCGTTGGTTTTTGTAACAATACGTTACAAACATTAACAGTAGGAGAAAACAGACATCCGTATGGTCAAACGGCCATGTTGGATCGCTATTACAGGTGACTCACAACTATAAAACTACCAAGTCCCAGGAGAATATGGACTGGGAGTTATGACATCGAAATAATGCGTTCCACCTTGGAAGCCATTTTCAACACATTTCAGTGGCTGCAAACACTGTTGTCATTTAAACAGACCTCTAAACTCGAAGAAAGTCTGCCATTTTTATTTGAAAATATTGTATAAATTGATTTGATAAAACTATCAATGTTTTTTTCTTCATCAGGTGTGAGGATATGTCATTGCAAACTCGTAGGCTAAACACAGTAGTTTTGGCAGTAACCTGCAGTCAGTTCATCAATATGGTGATGTGCTGCTGCGTACATGTCCCAACTGCGTTGTCAAATTGTCAATAAAATATCGAGGCGATCCCACATGGGCTTTTCAGAATGTGGAGCTACAACTGAAGGTCTTGAAAACACACTTCTAGATTTAAGAAACACACATAAAGGCAGTGCCTCTGTGAAGCTGAAGGCTCATGTTACTTTCAACACTGACAGAACTACAAAAAAAAAACATTTCTCAGGGTTTGCTGTTTGAAAATAAATAAAATAGATGACAAACCTACTCCAAGGTCACTGCTCCTGAATATAAATCAGTTTTAAGATTATGTCTAAGGTCACCAAATAAGTGTTGCAAAGATACGATTTTGCTTCAGTTATTTTGAAAGGCACTAAAATGTAGGACTAAAGGAGGAGTGAAAGTGAAGTGTGGAGACACACTTTAGTTCAGGCACGGGCAGGTTATGAGCAAAATCCATGTTAAATTTAATGAGCTCTGAACGTCCACTCAGCTGGCTCATATTAAGTGTCTGCTCTCTTTAAAGTCTCTCTGACACTATAGGGGCATTATGGTGGTGTAGTGGATAGTGCTCTTTCTTCAAAAGGAGGTTTTAATGCAAAATTGAGTTCGCATGTTCTCCCTGTGCCTTTTTCGAGGTATTCGCTATGTTCTTCTTCTCCTGTGTTGTTATTGAGCGTTTTCTGCCCTGTGAATGGACTGGGGACTTCTCCAGAGTGGACTCAGCCTTTAGCCCAGAGATAAGCTGCAAAAGGCTTAATCCCCAGCAAGTCTCCTTGAATAAAGGGAGTGTCGATGGACGGATGGATGGTCTACATGTCAAACACCTAAATGTAGCAATAATAATAATAATAATAATTGTATGTGTAAGTTAGTAGTATTTTTTTTCAGGCAGGATAACTTTAAAATTCACACTGACTTCAAGGTAAATTGTAAAATGGTAAATGGTCTAGATTTATTTTTAAATTGTAGTGTGATGCAAACAGTAGGTGGATTGAATATAATACCGCAAAGTAAACAAGGCATAAAGCCAGCAGTCTTTTTTTTTTTCTTTTTTATGGAGACCGCTTCAATTTTTCAGGACCATTAGCACATTCTCTACTGTCAAAATTAATCATAGTCTGATGCATTAAGGTACAATGTCGACAAATGGGTTTGGAAACACAAAGTACCTAAGTGCAAGCATGTGCAGCAGGCTGATTACACTTATACTGCTCCTTTTATACATTTAATGAGCTGACCTTTGAATCAAACTTAGGTCTGTCTTGTCAATTCAAGTACAGTTATAAATTGTTGATTTTGATAAAGTGTTGCTCTATTTTCACCGCATGGCAATTGTGACAACATAGTGGCTTTGAAACACTGAAATGTATTTAAAGACAGTCTGGAAAACGCTTTAAAATGTGAGTCCACGGTCTACGTTCTGCAACAGCCGATGGATAATCGGTCTACCCCATTTCTTCTTGTCGCTTTGGAGCAGAGGTGTCAAACACACTTTAGTCCAGGGGACACAAACAGCTCAATTTTGTCTTGAATGGACTAGTAAAATAGTGCCATAATGACCTTTGAATTGAACATTAAATGTTTTGCTTCGTTGTGGTGCAGAGTATACGTGATGGAAATGTCTACATTTTCCAAAAACCAAAAATTACGACTGAAAACAGCTCTACATACATCTTATTTTAATGAAACCTCCTGGTGCAAAATACAGCGCAATGTCCCAAAAAACGTCTCTTATGGCCATTACATTATTCAGGTTAATACTCTGACAGCATGGCTTTGATAGCAATGAGGTAAATCGCTTCCATGTTAGTATCACCGATATCTCATCTTGGGTCACAGTGTTGTGTCTGCTACGCTTAAGAAATTAGTTTTAAAAAGAAATGATTTCTTAGAAATGTTTACAATTTACTTGGTTATTTGGCCTCATGTTTGACACCCCTGCTGAAAAGAAAAATCACATTAGAGTGGCTATCATGCAGGAAGTTCACCTCCAATACAGCATAAAAGGATCTTATCTCTTCATTAATTAATAAAACATAATCCCGGTAGAACAGGATGCTCAATTTTTGAAACATTGTTGCCCTTGCATGACATTGCAAAAGATAATACATTAACAAAAAGGCACAAGCCAACACTCACACTCGTAAAGCAAACTCACAAAAGAGGCGATTTCCTGCAAAAAAAGCAGACACTAATGACTGCTCTCGTATGGGAAATCGGCTAAATTAAGCAGAAAATCGACTGTCTAAAGGAGCTTAAAGGTCAGAGAGACTTTTAACATCTTGACTGAACACAATGAAAATGTATTCATTGCAGATGAATTTTGTGAAGCGCATTGCTGAAGACAATTCACAGGAGGAGATGGGTGAAAGAAAAAAAAAAAAAAACCTCAGGCCCATGAGAAGTTCACCTAAAAAAAAAAAATACTTCTGTGATTCCTGAAAGAGGTAACTCTATCTGAACCTCAGAGGCACAAACGATTCCAAGACTGCTGACAAAACAGACGCAGTAGACTTCCCAGTCTCCTCGTCGTTCAGATTGTTCACCATCTCGGCTCAATCCTACCTGACAAAAGTCTGACGTAGAGCACGCATTACACGCCGGCTCCACAGGCAGCAAAGACAAACCGCCAACCTGAAGGGAAATCCATCTCCTTCGCTGTCAGCTGCGAATTATTACCAAACACCATGACGGTGTCTTCTTTTAATATTTTCCCAAAGGTCCAATAAAAGTAACCACAACTCCTTGCTAGATTAATGGCGGCATCGGGCGGTATCCCACCAGGAGGAAAAGTGAAGACTTTTGCAGCTGTGGGCAGAAAAGTTGTCTTGCTTTTGACGTCTGCAGTACTTTTGACAAGTACAAGGTCAACGAGGAACAGATAGTACGAAGAGACGAGAGGAGGAATAAAGACTGGGAGCGGTGTTACTGCGGCACGCTGTCGTTCCTATAAGTCTTTAAAACTCCCCATACATAACAAATGTTTTCAATTTACAGTTATGGAAATATAGTCTGTTGAATACAGAGACATCATCAATTTACTTAAGGCAGGCAGACAGCTAGAATGAGAGAGGGAGAGGGGGTGAAACTCACTTTCATTCTTCTTCTTCTTCTTTTTTTCATAATTGATGCGTTAACACAATTAATTAAAAATCCAAGCAGCCTCCGTAGGGACCCGCAGATTAATTTCTAACACAGACAGATGTCCAACTTAAAGGGGAAAATTGACCAAATGCAAATCTAAAGATGGCTTTTCTATGCATAGCAATGAGACCATCTGCAAAAAGAACCCAGCGGAGCAGAGCATGTGTGCACAGTCAGCCTTCTCTATTAGGAAAACCACCCACAAAAAAAGGAAGGAGAGGGAGAGAGAGAGAGAGAGAGAGAGAGAGAGAGAGAGAGAGAGAGAGAGCGAGAGAGAGAGAGAGAGAGAGAGAGAAAGAAAATCAGTTTTGTATATTTCACCACTTTCATGACCTCATTCAGCATTTTTCGCTAAAAAGTGAGAAAACATAGAAGTCATTGGAAGAGTGTGATGTGTATGACAAGGATCAGTTGGTGTGGGGATTATTAATGTGCCATAATCGAGTACAAGATAATTGTGCTGACTATGTTGGAATAACTAACAGCTGCATTTAATGGAACATTTAATTGCACTTAAAGGCTTTCCTAGAATAAGCAGTTTGTGATGCTCATACATGCTGCCGACGTGACTTGTTTATCCTATGAAGTCGCCCTGCAGGCTTGCCTTTTGATGTCTTCTTCTTACTGTATAAATACGCTTAGAATCTATTAAACCTTAAAACACTCCCTGTGTATGGAGAGACTAATATGCAGAAAGCTCTGATCCCCAGAGTCAAACGTAAATTTATCGGAACTTCCCCCCCAAAAAAGCTATAGTCGATAAGCAATAAAAAACTGTAAATCTATTGCAAAGCAATATTTGAATGCAAAAGCCAAAGGGAAGGGAGTTATTTTAGTGTTTTAATTTAGGAATGAAAAATGCTTTTATATGCAACAACAGGGATGCTCACTTTTGTGTTGTTGTGTTGGGGTATTATTGTGTTGGGGCTTTTGCACGAACGTCTTTTGCATTTGTCTTGTGAGCTTTTGCTTTTGTGTGATGATGACATTTCTGGCCGTCTCACACACAAATCCCAACAGTCTCCCTGACAATTTTGTACTAAAAAGGGGAAGTGTCAATTTCTGATGGACTATATAATCTTGTGTTTGGCTTTACTCTTGGTTATTGAATGATGAGAAACAAAAACAGAATTTCGGGAGCTGTAAAATAAGCATTTCACGTTGCCGTTTGTTGTCCATTGTTCAGGACACTGGCTCACTGTTGTAATGTAATAGTTGTGAAAATTTGCATTACACACACAACTCCCTCCAAAATATCACGACCGCCTGCAGGCTACAGAGAAACTTTTTTATTTCCAGCCAGTCTCGTGCGAACAGTAAGCTTTGGGCTTTAAATCCATGCGTGTGCCTTCATTTTGGTTTTGAGCTGCTGAGAGAAAATATGTTTGTCTCGATTAATTTTATTTACGATGGGAATGTCCTGTGAATTAAAACCTATATGTATGTACCGTTTAGCATCAGGCAACTATTCAGAAAAAAATCTGGACTTCACCTCAGTTCAGATAAAACCAACTTTTCACTTGAGACCAGATAAGGTATTTTAATGTCGTGTATTTCTTTTGCTCAATAGTACAGTTTCACCACAATACTGATTGAAGGCTAATATTATAGCAAATATAATATATGGTAATCATACTATCGTTGCTCATGAAATCTTAAATTACAGAAAAGTACAAAATGCTACAGGAAGCACTGATGGGCAGCGTGTGCACAACCCCCTAACCAAACCAGGCTTTCAATCCCTCCACACAATCTGTCTGTCTGTCCTGCCCTTTTCTTTTTCATCCTTGAATCTTGAAGCATAAAGCCTCTGAGTATGGTTCTGCAGGGTATTCTTTCCCTGTCAAAAGCAAGGTTTTTCTTTCCACCTCTCGATCTGCATGGACTGATCCACAGGTAACTTCAACTTCATTGGCGAAAACGCCAAGTGTATTGTATGTTTCACATTCAGTTTAGTAGTACAAATTCAATATATATATATACAGTTGAAATATCTATATTCATACAGTAATGTATGCAAATCTAAATGTAGGACAAATTAATAATTAAATACAGCAGTATTTTGAATTCATTCTCTCCAATTTTGGCATATGGATCATCCACCCTCCTATATATATATATATATAAATACATAAATAAACATGTTATTCTCACACAGAAAATTGCGGTAAAAATGCATATCGATCATGCACTGCAAGCACTATAAAGCTGCATATATTGTTGTGTAAAACACAAAGGGTTGACAAATGTCACTACATCCATAAGTTGAGTTTTTAAGCTGTGTTTGCAACTGTTGACATTTTTTTAATGCTCCTCTGCTTGTGTATTCATGCTCCTTCTTTAATTTAGTTTTTTTTCCTGTATAGTAATGCAACCATGCATTCCCAGGTGAGCCCTAGAGGCATCTCTCTCAGCCTCGCAGTGAAAATGTTGCTCTGTCTGCCGCCACACAAATTAGTTCGGGGAAACACCGCGGCTTGTAAAGTTGACATAGTCCCCCTCCGAGATGGCCCAGTGGCCCAGCACACAAGTGCAGTGGCTCAGAACAAGTCATTTCAACTTCTGGAGTATAGGCAAGAGCCAGAGCCGGCGTTTGGCATTGGAGCAGGATTGAACACCGCACACCTGCTAGTTTTACTCCGTTTCTGTAGCAGCGGAGGATAATATAGCCGAGCTCAAGTTTTCCCACGAGAGAGCTAGTAGCTTGAGTGGAAAACGGGCACCTTGATTCCTCCATCAAGTTCAAATGTGTTTTATTGGCTTCGGAAAACCATAAATAAAGAGTGCTGCAGCAGAAAACAGAATACAATGCGCAATCGGGAAAGCTTGAAAAAACGTGCATAAAACAAATAAGCAGAATAACAGTTTCTGTCTGAAACGTGACTTGGATCCACGACAACGTCATTGTGTCACTTCAGTGAGAAGCTGCAACGGAATACACAGATCAAACTGAATCAAACTAAGTTGATATAAAGACTTGTTCACA
The DNA here is from genome assembly GCF_963422515.1 of Blennius ocellaris. Lineage (NCBI taxonomy): Eukaryota > Metazoa > Chordata > Actinopteri > Blenniiformes > Blenniidae > Blennius > Blennius ocellaris. Next base: position 24,091,279 of record NC_137661.1, on the reverse strand, counting down.
ACTCGCTTGATGATGTTATTGTGTGGAGCCTCAGCAGGACAACACAGCACTAAGCCTGTTAACGTGTTACACCGCTACAGATGGCTCTGAGGCACATTCATCATTTAAAAAAGGTACGGCTTTAATATTCTCGTACAACCAGTTAGGCAAGACCGTCTTCACTGATGAAGATTCACGGCTGTAGTGAATTCCTCATATGAATAATTCCACTAAAACAGCATAAAATGTCACTTAGTGAGGTTGTGTTGTCAGATGTTTAAGCAACAATGGACTTTAAATGGCTGCACTTTATCCTTCCTGTGAAAAAAAAAAGAAAAAAGAATACAAGACCGCATTAAAGTTTCATGAAAATCATTGCTCATCTCAAAATTGCCTCATCCGCTGCACCTTCAAGAATCGTCGTCTGCTTAATCACCACGGCATTGTAAATGTGCAAATCCACATTTGCATCTGAGATACGTTTCCGCCTGTTTATTCATACTTTTGAGGATTTCAATGCATGTTTTAAGAGCACTTTGTTGCACTGGCTTACACTCTAATGTCATGCGGAGAGGGATAAGCTCATAAAGTATAAGCAAGAAAAAAGGGGAAGAAGAAGAAAATAGTATCAGAACGAGATTATGGTGTGCCTTCAGCAAGAGAGAGAGAGCGAGAGAAGAAAAAGCCACAGTGGAGCAGAGGGGGACCTCTGGTAGAAGAAAGTGCAATTTAATACAGTATGTGGTGTTATGTTCACTGCGGGAAGCCGGGCTATTTTATAGGAAGTACCAGTCAGTTGAAGAAGGGCCAAGGGAGCAAATTTGACTCTGTGTATTTTGTTTTTTCTCTCTCCAGGCTTCTCTTCTTTTAACCAGCTGCAGATTAAAGCGAATGAGCTGGAAGAACTGGAATTCAGAAGAATCTTGACATCCGATGTTAGATATCGGACTCGAGCCAAGAGCTGTCATCCAGTTATTTCCACCACACTATTATCACAGGCTTCTTTATCTGCAGTGTATCAAGAAGGGAGACGTGTAAAAATTTAAAGGGTTGGAGATACAGTGGTAAGAAAAGAGATGGTTTTGTCCTTCTGAGTAATCACCATGCAAAAAAGAAAAACACTTGTAATGAACTATTCATCTATTTTCATGAGATAAGAAACATTTGTTTTGTTCATCCAACTATTTAAACTGCCAAAAATCCCAGAGTGGTCTTCTCTGCAAGTGTTGCTCAGCAGCTGATTTCTGTTGACAGAATTGCTTACAAAAACAAAAAATGATTAACTTCAGTGTGAACTTATAAACATGCAATAAAAAAAACAGTTATTACTAAAAACAACAAAATTCTACAAGAAAATGTTTCAACATTTTTTTTTTTTAAAGGTTCACAATATGTACGAGAATACTTCAGTCTGCTGCAGTGAACGCAGAAGGATCACGAAGGATTTAAATATTTAATATGCCTTAGGTAATCTGTAATGTCGCCTTGAGGGCAACAGTAGATTGATTAATAATGGATGGCACCAATAAAAACAGTGCATGGTAACTTCAAATCAGTAACAAAAAGGGTTTACTGTTAGTGCATGTTCATGTTTGAGGTAAATTTTGCAAATACAATTCAAAAAACCTGACATTTCTGGAGGAAGAGTCCTGTTCTGAAAACAGTGTTTCTATTCAAACTAATGCTGTCAAATGTTCATTAAAACCCTGTGGATACAACAATGTTTTCAAGGGAAAATAGGACACTTCTGTAGTGTTTTAGGTGTCATTTTCTAAAAAAATGGCGACCACAAGCCAGTAAAAAAAAAAAAAGAGCAACTTTTCGAAAATGTCTCCCAAAATGGAACGTTTCAAGACTCTCTGTAAATGTGGGAAATACCAACTGTTTGAGAAAGCTGATACTCTCTGTAAACAGGGAAATTCAGAACTTTTCAAAAAATGCTCCAAAACAGTCTCCATGGAAACGGGAGTAAATGCAACATTTCTGAAATGCTGCGACTGTGCATGCGCACCACAGCCGTAGTAAATGCTTCTTCTGCACCAGTGCAAGTGGTTGAACAATAACAACAATGGCACCCTCCGGAGTGTCACGATTCCCAGTCTGTATTCTCCTGCTACTTGGGAGTTTTATAGTTGACAGTCACCGTAATGAGGATCCAACAAATGTGTGTGTACTTGCCGTTGGTAATGTTTGTAGTGTATTGTTCTCTGTGTGCATGTGTCCGGTTTCATGACGAAGACAACAGAGAGCCCCCACGACTGGCCCAGTATGCAAATTACACCTTTTTCAACATGTGAACGGACATCGATTTCACAACGTACTGTAAATCCGAAACCTTTCTGAAACGAAAAAAATGATGTCTTCTTACTTGAAATGTAGTCGTGTAAATGGAGCCTTATTTAACCAGAAAATCTGGAGACAGAGGACAACTAAAACACAAAATTCAAGCATTTATGTAGATCATAATACTGTATTGACCAAGTTTAAGTTGGATAATTTTTTTTCCTTTTGTTTTCTCGAAGCAGCTCCTTCAAAATATGGGGTCGTCTTATGTTCTGGATTTAATGCTGCCCCCACTCCTCTCCTGTGTGCAAGTTGTGTTGTCATCACATTTGAGACATCAGCGTCAACAGAGAGGTCAACAAAGGTCACGTTGCGGCATCGTAACTTGCTGACAAATCCAAATCATGCAGAGCTGCAAACTCATACAAATCACTATGGACTCTCTGGTTACAGGCCACACATACGATCTCATGCTTCGTTGCACATTTTGGTTGAAGTTAGACTTTCGAACATCTTTCACAGTAGAGGCCTTTGTTTTTCTTGTTAAGAGCGACAATGATTGTCAGAAATATGCGATCAACTTGCTCAGACATAGTTTTCAGATGAAGGTCCAAAATAGAATTTAGTTTTCATAGCTTTACGGTATACCTACATTTACCTACCACCTTACAACACCCAGATTATTTTTATCCTTCTCTATCCTCGGTACAATGAAATCTATTTTTGATGTTCTTTGTTGTACTTGTGTTTTTACTATGCTTAGATAGCACATGGAAACTATTCTATCACTTTTCCTGTGGTCTGATGGCATGCTTTAAACTATAAACAATACAACCAATTATCAGCATGATGCCATTTTCATTTTATATTTATTCATTCAGCTATTCATTTTGTGTCATGACGTCTTGAAAAAAAAAAAAAAACTCTCAAAAACAACAAATAATGGAATACAACATGAATGGAAAACAAACTTCCAACCTTCAAGACACTTCCTTCAATCCAGCAACATCAACTCACAGTGTCTGAGAAAGTCATTACAACTTGCACTGTTGACTTGGACAGCTTTTATGCCAAAGCCAGGCACGTTAGACAAGGTCAAGACTTAACCAGAAAACATTCAGTTTTACTATTTGCTTTAAATACCAAACCAGTATATAATCTGCAACAGGTTGCATTGCCATCCTGCATGATACCAATGCAATGAGATTGCCACAGTTTGTTATTTCAAAAGGAGTACTGTCAAGAAACAAACAAATGCAATGCTAAAATCTAAAGGTGATTTTAAACACTTTTTCCCCTCGGTACACTTTCCTGTCAGATCAAACTGTTGATTTTGTTTATAGAGAAAAACACATGTGTCTGGATTGGCTTCGTCAAAATCTACAAATACAGATTACTAATTTTATATGGAGATGGTCTCTCGGAGTTGAGAATATCCTTTTCTTGTGACTTTGAAATACCAAACCGCATGATCCAAAGACAGTACATTTTTCCCTTCTATCAATTATTTTCAGAATGTTTTGGCCCACTGCTTGGGTTTGGTGCTGCTTGGGCAAACGAGGCGTAATCGCCCCATGACAATAACTGTACACTCGAGGCCGGCACAGCAGATTGGGTCAAACATTCCTTATACCCTGTCGATTTCAGTGAACATTCAATACAAAGTAGTAGGCTGTGCTGCAAAATAAAAAAAAAAAAAAAAAAGGTGCACACATTCGTGATGCAGCTCATTCCGTGTACCTTCTGCATCTCGAGCCCGAGCTGAAAGGCCTGTTAAATAAGGCCCTTCTGTCCTCATCTCATCTCTCCTGTTCCATCTCGTATGACACCTTAACTCATACCACCAAATCTTTGACAAATGACACAGGCTCTCAAAGGAAATTACTGAAATGGAAGGGCTGATTCATCGCACTACGTAGCAGCAATGGTTTTTTTTCCCCCTCCTCCTCTTTCCCACAGCACTCCTATCTCGTTCATCCCGCCTGTGATTATTTTCCGGTGCTGCAGTGTTCAGTCCTCCAGGTCATGAATCTGTACCATTTAAAAATGTTATCTCTTAAAACCAGGGGGACCAATACTCCTCTTAAAGGCAACTGTTTTTGGCACCCGTCTTCATTGGGGTGAGGTAGAAAAGACCCATGTTTGGAATTAAACACTGCCGACGCTGTGAATATTTTACATCAGTCACCTGAAAACGCCTCACAAACAAATGTACCCCAGAGGGCTTTTTCTCAATTCATCTCAATCAGAGAGGTTTTTAGCAGCACTTTGTTGCAGTGGTGGCTGCCAAATCAGCTCCACGTACTCTTGCCAATTCACTTTGGAGAATGTACAGTTTTATCTCTGATGGACTGCATAGTAGGGCATCACTAAGGACAAGTCAGTGGAAAATGGGCTGAATCTCCCCCAAAAACAACAAAGAAATAAAAGAAAAGACACAATCTAGCGCTTTAAACTGCAGCTACACGGTTGGAACGAGGGAAATAGACAGTTGTGTTTCTGCCTTTCCAGCTGAGCGCTGTCTCAGAGCTCCTGCTGGCTCTGCGGTGGTCTGTGACAACCACTTCATGTTTGTTTACTACCCGGTATACGAAGTGACATCGCTTTCACAATAATGCACAAAATAGGTTGCACGGATTAATAGAAAGTGTTGACCAAGCATTGTGGAATGTCTTCTCTTTTTTTTTTCTGTGTGCTTTTGAAACATTTCTCCAGTGTTGCTTGAATCCCAAATGCAACCTGGAAGAAATTAATTTGTGATGTTTTTGAATCATGTCCCGAGACATGCCTCTTAATGTTTTACATGTCATTTAAATTGTGAAATAAAGTCTCAGCATTCAAAATTGAATTGAAATGAACCAATGCAGTAGATTAGTGGTTCTTGAAGTGTGAAGGAGGCCTCACATGAGGGTCACCAGTTTCAGAAAGGGCATGGCATCAGGAAAAATAATGGGTTATTTAAAGGGGAAATAATGGAATTGTCATCACAATTAAAAATTAATTTGTTGCCACTGTAATGGAAACTTATTTAAATTAAAGCGTTAGTGCGACACTATTAATTTAACAGATGTGCCTATTTCAGACTATACATAAAGACGCAAATTTCAAATACAACTGTCTAACAAACATGACAAGACTTTAGATGTCCGCTGCCAGAAACCCAGCTGCAAGAGCAACAAAGGCTCTACCTTTTTCCCTTTTTTTAAAACACATTTTTATTGTCTGCTATATAACCCTCATGTAAAAATTGATGAGTTCAACCTAAATGTCAGATTATGAAAATATATTTTCCATTTCTCCTCCATCCATGCATCCGTCCACCAGATAGCTTTATTTAGCAAAGGGTCATGCAGTACTGGAGTCGGTCTTAGCTGGCTCAATGTCAAATGCAAGCAAGCATGCCTTGAGCAGGTCACCGCTCCCTAATAGGGCAAACACAGATAGACAGACCACCAAACACTTTAACATTCACACCCACTGGCACAAGTACTTGGAGAGAGCGTGAGCGTGATATTTTTCATTTTTAGATGGTTATAAAACAGAATCTCTCCAAGCTGTAGCCTGCCATCTTATGACAGTGTGGACAGGGATAGGCCCCAGCTGATTGTGACATTATCAAGAATTAGGTGGCTATAAATGAAGATGCATGGTTTGATGAAGGACGCATGGAATCATCGAAATAAATATGCGCATGATGCTCCTGTCATATGTCCCCACACACAACCCAATAAAAAAATAAAAAGAAATTGTGGTTGACGTGGTGTGTTACTCAGAAGAATTGATATAAATGCAGTTAAAAGGCAAAAGAGCATATATTTACAACCCGGCTCTGCTAAGAGAAGGATGTAGATCAGGGGTGGGAAACTCTGGTCCTCGAGGGCCGTCGTCCTGCACGTTTTCAGTGTCGCCTCACATCAACACAGCTGACAGTGGCTCGTTATCCAGCTTTCTGCAGAGACCTCATCATGAGAACACAGGTGTGTTTGAGCAGGGAAACATCTAAAACATGCAGGACTGGGGTTTTATTGGTAGTTCTCAGGTTTACAAAAATCAAACAGAACCCCAAAGACACAATATCACAAAGGAGGGCCAAACCTAAGATTGACTTATAACAAAAAGGCAGCTTCTAACACAAATTCGCTCAACAGTAGAGCAGCAAAATGGAAACAAACAAAACACCTAATCAACACAAAACAAAACAGCTGGTACCTTCACCAAGCTGTTGGACAATGGGTCCTCTTGACCAAAGTTAAACTAAGGCAAGAATATCAAAAAGGTTAGAGTGGAGCCGAGTTCAAAAGGTCACACAGTAATCGAAACACACACACACACCAAGGTTCTCTGGTCAGACTGAACAGACACTTCCTGCATCAGGTGCCATCAGGCGTCTGCTGGAGCTGTTAAATAGCCTCAGCTGGTGGGCGGAGCTAAGCAATCAGCAGTTTTTTATATATATATATGGGTATAAAACCCAATAGTTTTGAACAATAAATGCATATCCATTAATCAGGCAAAAGGCGTGCACTTCTGATGCCCCAGTCTCCAAGCCTCCACCTCAGAAACAAGTGTGTAATCACATGAGAACCAGAATGAGGAAGCTGACAGTGTGTCTTTGCAGGTTGCCGCTATTACCTTCGGTCTGTGACGTTAATCTGTTGTTTACCACAAGCAGGTGTAAACACATCAAAGCCATGTATGAGAAGAGATTCCTCCGAGAAAACAAAGTCTTCTGCGCACAAAAGGGGGGGGCAAACTCCGCCAATTCAATTCATCCGGCTTGATAGCAGCTGACAGAGTGATGAATGATCACACCCCGAAGGCATTGAGCAGCAAAAAGATGCGGGGTGAGATTTACATCATAAGCATATCGTGATATGCACAGCATGTTATTCCCTTATACGAGCATGTGAGCATACACATGAAAGAGCAAAGGGGGGAAAGTAAACAATACTGCTCGCTTCATCTCCTCTCTTGGACCAACTCTGTCCTGCTCGCTGAGCGGACATGTTTACTGAAATGTCACATCAAAGCGCCATCAGGTGCAAACATACCCTTTGGAAACTTGTTTGTTTTAATAACACAGCTCAGAAACAACTCATAGGGTATTCAGTACATATGCAATAAACGGTGCTTTACGTAAATCCCTTGTAAAAGCTTCGACATAATGTTGAACACGTGATCAATGTTGTCGCCAACCATGTTGTTTACCTTGTCGGAGGCAAAAGACAAAAATAATTTTACATTATCGCATAAAAATATTGTTGAATATGTATAACGGTGAGTGTATATTGTATCCGAGGACTACTAATAAACAATGACATCATGGTGACTGTAAGAAAACACATATGTGTCTTTCTGCAGGGCATGTAGAAGCGGCCGAGTTTGTGTTTTAGTCTAAATTAGTTCTCGTGTAATGCAACAATTGACGTAAAGCTCTTTTAGGCTTAATATGGAAAATCAAACAAAAACAAATATCTACATTCACTGACTTCAGCCACAGTGAGATAAAAAAAAACAACATTTTATTTTGTCATTTTTTGGGTCATTGTCTTTTATCTCTACATCTTTGCCATATAATTGTAAAACAATCCAAGTTCAACCAACCTAATAATGGTATTTAACCCATATTTAGTACAATGGGCTACAGGAAATATCAGTCAAAACCACAACATGCTTCCTATACACTTATTATTATATTCAGGAACATAACTGTAATGCATCAAATTTTACCTAGATATATATTTTCCCGTGTCATTTATTTTGGCATGAAATATATAAAAAACCCTTATATAAGTGGAGGATTCACATTAATAAGAGAAAAGAGGTATAAAAGAAATAAGTAATCTCAGACAATCAGAATAACAACTGCTCCAGTACACATTTTAATCAATTGTTCTATAAAGTAATTATTGTCTGTAGAAAATAGGAGCACTGGCTGAAGGTGTTATCTATGTGGATCATTTTACTTTGAGATACTGCCGAATTATTGAAATGGCTGTTAATGTTCTTTGCCAAGAACATTAGCAGAGGTCTTAAAGTGCATTTACTCTTAATGGTTCATTAATTAAAGATGGTATGAAAAATAGCCGTCGTTTATTATTCCATGTGGACATTTTGGTCTTTAAATTGTTCAAATTCTTTCCACCAATGTGCTTTAAAATATGTTTTAATAAAGATATTCTGCATATGAAGCAGGCCAAAGTTGCCCATTGGGAGCCTGTTCGTGGGTTGTAAACTGCATACTGTAATTGGTATTAAGATGTAAGTACTTGGCGAGTGCTGACCATTGTGAAGCGTGATTTTCTTAAAGACTTATTCCCAGAAAGGGGAGGAAATGCAATTACTAAATCAGGAATATGCAAGACACAAACGGCTGTTAGCCAAGGGTCAATGACTCACAGTCTAATTGTGAAAAGTAAAATCTTTGAGAAAATCTGGAGTTTGGTGGGTGTGTATGTGTAAGAGAGTGAGTCTTTGACGCGCCATACAATTGCTGCAGCTTTCAGAGGAAGGATAATTTCCATTTCCAAACCTTGATTATCAGTCAATATATCATCAGTCCTCCTCAAAAAAAAAAAAAAAGCCATTGCATTTTTTTTCCTCATCATGCAAAAGAGTCAATAAATGACACATTTTGCAATATGCACTGAAATAATTTCAACACTAGTGTAGATTCCCAATATTACATTATCATGCGTTCTGGGAATGTATTGATTTACATACATTTTCTACAGTGAGCTAAATTCAATTAGAATTGCTGCTTGCCTATCTCCAACCACCATCTTGATGAGAATTCAAAATCGAGCAGTCTTACACTTTAACATGCCTTTACTTGTTAGTGCTGCTTTTTTCTTAAGCATTTTGTTCAAATATCATAACATTATAAATATTTAAAAACTTGTGAATTTTTGATGCCAACTTTATGCTACATTTTCATGTCTTTTGGGAACAATGCTTTATGTTATACCCATTTCTTGCAGATTTACTCAAAAATATAAGTGTATAAAGAGTGTTGTGGCCCCTGGAAGACATACATTGTGTTTTCTTAACTTTTAATTTCTTGCAGACCCAACAGACTCACTAAAACTCCAAATAAGATGTTATGTGTCAGACAATAACCCTCATCCTTCACCTCAACTGTTTTCGCAGATTTCAATGTAGATAAAACACATGTTCATGTACACACTCATGCACGCTCACTCAACTAGTATAAATGACCTGAATCTACTGGACATAAAACTCCTATTAACCACCAATTAATTTTGAATACTTTAGTGAAGAATCCAATTAACAGGACTTGCTCTGTTTTGAAGAATATAATTATTGCCTCTTTTCACTGAAACAAAATTGTAGCATGACGATATAGAGGGATAGAGGCAATTCTAAGGAGGATGTAATAAATAGAGTAGAGCAGCTCTATTATGGCCAAAATGTTTATCACAAATATTTTTTGATAAATACTGAATTCACGATCATTTGTTCATTTCATGAAAACACATTTTTATGACACGTCAAGTGAATACGTTAACGTATTCCGTTCCACTGTTGCTTCACCTTGTTGAATTTAAAATACGATTACAACTCATCTGTCAGAGTATTTTTTCCCCCCCGAAAACCATATAAATGAGATTTACCCAACATAAATAAGTTAATCAAATGAATTGTTATAGTCTTCCATTTATTATTGGAAAAATAATGAACGGGTGACAATGCTTGTATATCTGTACACCTATCTATGGATAAATACACCCAAAATGTATTCAGGACTACAAATGAAGTCCTGAGCAGCGAAAGCCGTGACTTATTTTGTAATCTGGACGTGGCGGGGTGAAACATGTCGGGCTCTGAAAAGAACTGCTACGTGAGTAATCGGAGGACAGGACCACCGCGACACTCGCTGCTCGTTGAGAGGAATACGAAATGATGCGCGCTTTCACATCAAACCTCTAATAGTCTTGAAAAACACAAAGGGTCCGATTCATTAAGGTCCTGCATGAAGTGTGTTAAACCACATGCAAATAGATTGGCTTTGCATGCAAACATGAGTATTCAAATGAGGGCTTTGTGCGCTTTAAGGCCCGCTTACACGAGAACACTCTGTTGAGAATTGCATCGTTTCTGTGTTGATTGGATGGATGGTTTGAGTTATAGATGCTAGTGGAGGAAGTTAAGAAACTTTCTGGACCAATGTATTTCAATCTGGGGGGGCTGACAAAATGTATCCAGTCCCAATCAATCTCTGCTGACAGCAGAGCCTGATTTTTACCACCTTTATAAATATGGTAAATATAGACACAGTCATCAAAAACACAAACGTTTTAAGACACAGAACATATTGCGCATCTATTAAGATAAATTACTCAAAATAGCTATCCAATCTAGAAAACGAGTCCAGAATTCTATATTCATGATGGCAAACACACTGAAACAATAAAAAATAGATTCGTTTCCAGATGTCTGTGAGTGTAATATTTATACAAACTTTAGTAGATTTAAAAAAAAAGTTGAGAGAGAGGGCTGAAAACTTGCTTCATAAAAAAAATCTAGAATCCATGTAACTTAAAATATTTTTGTTGATTTGACAATTGTTCATGTGTTGTTAACATTTGTTCTGACCCAGGGCTGTCAAACATAGGGCTCCAATCCCACCAAACCACCAAGCAAATTCTGAACATTTCAAAGAAAACACATTTCTTGAGAGTATAAAACACAATGCAATGCTGTGATGCAGCCATGAAACTACAGCTACCTCGTTGCTATCACACGAGCCTCAAAGCCATGCTAGCAGGGTGAGTTTACAAAAACACCCATAATGCAACAGCTATTTTTTGAAAGGTGCACCAGAAGATTTAACGCTGGTTTCATGTTGAGACTGTAGCAATTTTCTTTCGTAGCTTTGTGAAAATATAGACATTTTAATCACGTATACGCTGCGTCCCAACAAAGAAAAACTTTGAAGTTTAAATTCAAAGGCTATTATGGCATTTCTCTCACCAATCTGGCCCACTCGAGATGAAATTGAGCTGAATGTGGCCCCTGAGCTAAAATGTGTTTGACAATCCCTGCTCTAATCCGTCTCACAGCTCATTTCAGGCAATTTCAGCGAAGCAGCTCAATGCTGCGGTAACCTCACGTTCGCCCCCTGGTGGTTGGGTTAAAATGGGACTTGTTCTCGCATTCCAAATGTGAATATCGTTGAGGATGACGTCGATTTAATCGCGGTAGCCAAACATTCTCACGGTCTTGCAGTCCCAGCAGCCCTTTACCTTGATGGCAGTGGAGGCGATCTGGATGTGGTGCAGCTTGTGCAGCGTGCTCTCTCTGTCAATGAAGTAGGAGGCAGCCAGCTGGTGTAGAGCTTCCAGCGTCACAGAAGTGCCATTGGTCTCACTCACTTCAGACGTCCGACTCAGCTTCCGTTTGTCCACGAAAATCATTAATGACTCTTCCCCTGTGAATAGACACAAACACAAACATCAGCATTGGTGGATAATCCAAGATGAGTACACAGATAATCCCTTTGATTGGTGTCGTGGTAAATATTAACATGCCGAGAAGACGGTTTGATACTTTAGTCCGATTTGGGGATAAAACCCAGGAGTGATTAGCTGACTGATATGCTTATTTAAACACGGCTGTCTTAAAAAAAAAAATAAAAATAAGGGGGGTATCAAACCTTTTGAAGTACAGTGTATTTACAGATGGTGATAGGTACCAGATGATAGATGCTTTTCTGTGTTTTGTTAAATGTGGCTTTCTTTTTTGACGCTAAAACATAAACTCTGCTCTCACTGAGAATAGTCAAAGGTTAATGGTTTCCTTAATCACTCAAGACAAAAAAAAATAAAACATAATCCCAATTATATCAACTTCTAAAATACTGGTCTGGGGAATAGTGTCTCATTTAAATCACATTGCAGCAATAATTAGGTTTACATTTCTTAATTCTATTGTTCGTTTTCATCATCTTCCTTACAGATACACATTTGAATACTCATTGTATAGGTGTTTTCTGGCAAAGTGGTTTCCAAAGCCAGTAGAGTTCAATGTATATTTATGTTAAAAATGCATCCTAAAGTGCCCTAAAGCACATTGCTCGGATAAAAAAACTACCAATATCACTCTTAATGGCACCCTGTTGTGTGTTTTAGAGGTTCTGTGAGCTGGTTTATTTATGATTGGGTCACTCTTATGCTTGCTCAGTGCATTCAGAGGCGCAAAGAGCTGATCCTCACAAGGGTTTGACATTATCACACAGGCCCACGGGTGGAAATGGTATGCAATTGAAGTTAATAATGCAGATTTTAAGATCACTTTTGTGTACTGAAAACACAGGCGTTATTAACACAACAAAAACCAACTTGATTTGGTTTCTCACACCCAATGACATTTTACATATGTGCAAAATCCACTTTGGCATGTGACTTCTTGTTACATTAATTTTACGGTGTAATAATAATTAAAACTGAGCATTCATCACATTGACGTGCATATCAAACAAGGTCATATCAAGCTGATTAAGCCATTGGTTGTACATGAACAAATTTGTCACGGTACCACTCACAAGTATATAAATTGACATTATTTTGCTTGGAAGCTGAATGCTGTCATGATGTAAGGACAACATTCACTCCCCGTCTACCTTACATCACAACAACCACATTCAACAATCGGGCTTGGTGAGGTGGTGTTCGGGGCAGGTGAGTGGACACAATGGAACTAAATAGATTTTTGGTAATTGGTTGATGATGGAGTTGTGCTTTGAACATGTAAGAATTGTATACTTGTGTTCATGTTCTCTCATTTATTTTTCTTTGCAACATCACTGTAGTATTACATGATCAGTGCATTGTTTCACACTGTTTGTGGCCAAACATTCCATCTAAGACCACAAGACCACCTTGTTTTTATTAGGAAAACGCACATCACCCGATCTCCTGCATGAAAGTCACGCCTCACATCCTCCCAACTTCCACCCTCCATTCTCACTTTTAAATTACTTTTACCTGACTTGTTCCTTTGCTCCCGTCAGCGATACCAAAAGGCACCTTGTGCATATCTTTGAGACACCGGAGGCTGTGTCAAAATGGCAATTTTGATGACCTGAGACGGAGGACTGACTAAAGAAATCCTATAGGCTACTTTTAAAACGAGGCTCGAGGTGATTCTGGATGTCATTGTAGGCATGGTTTAGCAACTGTAATGATTTCTATTTTCTTGTTTTCAACAGACAGTGTGCGAGACTATACTGCAATCTATTCAAATAACAATGGTAATCATAATTGCTTTAAGAGTTTATGCACAAGAGACTTGATGAAAGGAGCTAGCAGAGGAGATAGCCCGGGGAGCTTTACTGCACATTATAGTATTTAGGGTAAATTATTTTATTACGCAACTGGTAAGTTTGTTGAGAGACTACAGAATCAGATTCTTTATGTTGACATTATTAGCTTTGATAACCCCAAACAAGTCCAGATTTATAGGTCAGCAAATATTTAGTCCAATATTAAGTCAAATTCTAATGAGGCCTTGCCACTTTTTTTCCCCTAATGTATTCAGATTTTTTGTGCAAAAATATGGGGAAAATTTCAGGATTCCCAAATCCCTTCTTTTAACAACCTCTTGCGCTATGGTAAATAAAGATACCAAATGCGCTTTATTTACCTCCCAGTGTAGCAGAGAGCAGGAAGTGGGTTCCGTATTTCCTGATGATGTTGTCCGTGATGGCGCTAAGACTGGGCCTCCTGCCCAGCTGCCTAATGGTCTGGAGGAACTCGGGGTCCAGCGGCAGGGAAAGGCCATTGTTCTCTTGTCTCTCCAGGGCCAAGCTGTTCACCTTCCAACGGCCAAACTCCCTGCAATGTCACACAAACACATGCTCGGCATGAGGAAAACGTTCACAACACATGTGCACTGCATGCAGGCTACTTCACAAGATGGCTCACAGAAAGAAAATACATACAATATATGTATTCTGACACAATAATATCGTATTTTGTAGAGATTTACATCATTGTCGATGCATGCGTGTGGAGGCTGTTTAGACTCATTTCCATGACAAACGCTAAAACCACTACAAACAATTTTCTGATTCTTGAAAAGAAACAATATGGCGGATGAATCTTAAGCGCATGAAAGACACAGCTGGCTCTTTATGATGAGGGTTATATTCTAAGGTTTTCCTTCACACAAATGACAAATATACATGATTTCTGAATGACTCTTGTGTGCCACTCCTTCAAATACGGAAGGTGTCACGCTGTTTTTACTTCTGGCTCCAAGAATTGCTTTCTACCACAGTGAAAAAAAAAACCGAAAACCTATGTTTCTCCACCAATCGTAGCACAATCTTTTCTCATCACAAGTCACTTTTTGAAGCACCGTGGTTGGACAGGCTGTAATCATGGATAGAGTCTTGCTGTTTTCAGGGCCTCAGAGGAGGCTTCATCTGCAGTCGTTTGATATTCAGCCTGGCCTTAGAGCATGCCAGCCGCCTTTATCTACCAAGTGCAGACTGTGAGCTGCTGCTTGATGCGTAGATTAGCACCATTCATACATGGCTGGTAATGAACATGGTTCCTCCCCAACCAAGTGGATGAGAAAGTGAAGCTCTATCAGTTACTTTGTCTTTTGAGAAAGGGCTATATCTGAACTACATACATCTGAAAGTAGGCTTGCATTACCAGGGGATGTTTCATGTGGGAAACCTTATCACGTAACTTCAAAATAAAAAAATGTTTTCCCATATCAATGGGTGCTGCCTTCTCAAGATATTGTCGCGTAAGTGTTTATCCTATAAATAAACTGATTAAAAAAAAAGGTTAAGTTGTAGATAACAGATAGAAACCAAGAGACTGTGTTGGCTGATAAAGCATTAACTAAATTTTTACCATTTTCCCCATCATGCATCATTAAGAAAGAACATCTAAAGCAGTTTGAAACGACTATCTTCAAACAGCTGCATAATCACTTTGAAGATTCAAAGGAACATTGGAAGCTGGTATTCCTCTCTCCTCAAACGGAAATTTAACACTGAAACCAATTAGGATCAAAACAGATAGATGCAATCGCTCAAAGTCCCACAACTCAGGAGATTCCGATGACAACAAAAAGAGATGCATTGCTTTGTTTTGATCTGCTGCTTAGAATAGAATGAAAATAATTTGTTCAAACTCTATATTCCAACATTGTATCCAAGTGGATAATAACACCTGAAAGATGCTGGCACTAGATAGTCGCATCAGGTATAACTGGACCAAGTCTGAATCAGAAGTAATTGGCAGGCATTTGCCTCACGTCCAGCCTTCAAATCTTTGTTTCGTTCAAAGATCCGTGCAAGTATGTAACAGTCACCAAAAAGATATTGACAATATGCTGTCCACCTAATGACAACTGAGCTTTATTACATCCTAAAGTTCCCATGTTCTCCCAGTGTGTGTGTGTGTCTCTCGATTTCCTCCCGTTAGTTTCCTCCCACAGTTCCAAAAACATGCAATGCCATGTGTGGCTGCTACTGACAAGTCAAGGGGATTCAAACAGAACGATAAAATTGCAGTTTCCCAGTATCCAAGCTGGCCAGTACAACACTGGGTGTGTCGTATTTCCACTAAATATTGGTGTCAGTGGTGTTCACGCCAGGTAAAGAATTTAAAGAGCGTTGCCGTTGTAAAATCGGCTTATTCCACCTGCAATAGACTAGTTTTACCTGTGTGGCACAAAACGTTGAGTGGAGAGTACGGCAGGGGCAATATGGCCTCAAATCAACATCACGATATATTGAGCAGTTCACTTCGATAATGATAAATGAACAATATTCTCCACTGTGCCCCCTGCAGAAAAATAACGTTTGGCCACTAGACGTAGCATTTATATTAATAGTATGACTCCCTTGGACCTATTTATTGCCACTTTAAAGGACTGTAAACTTACACCTTCTGAAAATAAATAAAGAAAATACAAATTAAGTATTGCACCTCAAAACATGGGATTTCTACAGTTATATGAAAAAAGACCTATTTAACCTAATTCTCGTGAAAGAAGTTACATATTTTGTGTGTAAAATGACTTGGCGCGTCGCTATACAGTGCGTCGCGACACAGCGCTCTGCCCGTGATGAAGGCGCAGAAATCCCACAGCTAAATTTTCAGTTTATTGTCCAGGCCTAGTGGAGAGTGAAACTGAAGTGAAACTGAAAAGTGAGAATGATTTATGGAGCGGAATTTCGAAAACTCAGTCATTTATTATATTTCTTCACATTTACCAAGGATAAACGTGAATTGTTAATATTATCCCACATCGACATACAGTATGTTTTATTTTTTAGATAAAGGATACAATTCTACAACTCATAAAGCAACTCAGTCTTGACATACTTAAGTTCATGTGTAACAAATGTGAACAATTGGGAAGTTTTGCTGTTTTGCTGAAATATATCTTTGGAAAATTAAGTCATCCTTGGTATTGTAATTTCTCTCTCTCTCTCCCTCTCTCTGTTTCTCTCGCTCTCTCCCGTGCTGTACTTTCATGCAGATGCGTATGGCTTTGAAGCTTTAAGTTTGTGATCTGTAGTTACTGAGCCATTCATTTTTTTTTTTTTTTGTTAATATCTCCTGAACTCAACAGCTTGAGGTCGACGGCCGCCACCTGTCAGTCAGTTTTTTGTTGTTGTTTTTTTTGGTGGATGTTTCATTTAAAAGGATTTTTCCCTTCTCCATTTTTGCTCATATCGAACAGTTTTTGTTTCATTTTCTTTCTTTTTTTAAAATTGCAATGTTCAGCTTCACAGAAAGCTGTATTCGTTTTGGGGGTAAATAAATGAAATGAACTGAATTGAATTGGATGAAATTGTATTTACTGTTCCTCTGGAGGAGACTTTATACCATGTTACACACTTCACCCCGAGTTGTGCAGTTTCTGTTATCGAGTAACAGAAGCGCTTTCACCATTTCAAGTTTTTATTGTTTAACAACTTGGATTCAAGATGCCCAGGAAGACTTAAGTAGCTAATCCATTTCCTCTTTCTAGTTAAATGAAGTAGCATACATTAAAAACTATGAAAATGATAAATGGGACAAGTTAAATGTCATATTACTCATTTCTCTCTGCAAACAGAAAACGGTTGAGTAAACTTGATGAAATGCTCTAATTTGTCAGGAATTGTGTTTGGATAGTTGTGATCTGCACCACCACATGCATGAGCTACAAATCACTGAGGTTTCAAAGCACAATCTTTTCCCCTTTATAAAATAAATTCAAGCAGAGAACATGATGCAATATGTTAAAAAGATCAAAATAAAGTTTTTTTATTTTCACTCTTTAAAAGGCTCTCCCACAGTCCACAGACATATATCAACGGCATAGCGCTGTGACACATGCATATGCATTCACACACCCTGCAGGTGGTACCATCTAAACAAAGCTGCCCTTGTTGCAACAGCATTGCGGTCTCCCAGAATATCACAGAGCCCCCATGGGTGCAGGCCTGCTGCCAATCAATTTTGCTCCAATAACAATGACCCCCCCCCCCCCCCCCCCCTACGAGAAAGATCCAAAACAGAGATCAGCTCATTAAGAACCTGTTTCATGTTGGTGTTTCGCTATAACGAGCGGCCATTACTGCTCCTCTCTATCCGCTGGGGCCGACTGAAAAAGGGAGCAGTGGGAGGAGAGATAGAGACAGAGAAAGAGCTTAACTGTGATCGACACACCGCCTCACCATGATGTTCACTGACGGACATTTATGAACGGTGTCACAGTTTTGCTGTGGTATGCTGCACACACACACACACACGTTCATCTGTTGTTTCAGACTTCAATGCAGCCTAACCTTTTGCACACCATGACCGTAATTGCTCGAAAAGATCTTGCGTCTCACAAAAGACTGCTGGTTCACTTTACGCTGAACCCTCCTCACTGAGATTCTGAGTGACTGAAATAGCCTTTGTCTCCTGCATGCACACACACACACACAGGCAGCAGGTTTATTTCACCCGCAGCTCTGTGCAGCAGGGGGCTCCCTGCTCATCTACCTGTCAGCCCCCCCTCTGAGCGAGCAGAGTGGCTCGCATGCACCAATAGTGTAGAGCTGGCGGAGATATAGAAGCCACAAACGGAGCAGGGGGAGTCGTATCCCGCTACCTGTCCATCATAGCAAAAGGTGCCGCCGATCCATCAGCGAGTATACAGCAAGCCTGAGGGGGGCTTCTCGGCGCCCAACATAACAAATCAGGAAATCAACCCAGCGAATAACCTACTGATGCAGTTAAAACGTGCTACTGGGCACGGCGATGCAGACTTTAGTCATGTCACTTGAGCAGGTGAAGGAATGTCTGTTTCCTCTAATCTTCTGTTGATGCAAGTCAAGATAAGAGTCACATGAATAAACAAGAGCAATCAGAGATTTCTGACCTCTGCCAAGGGAAGACACGGACACATGTTCCACATCCAGATCAAACTGCCATGGAACATGGAAGTCTGACTCTCATCTTCCTATAGCTAGATGATTAATGGAGATGAACAGATGCATCCCACTTGAAAAGACAACAAGAACAAAAAAAGCGCATACACCCTGAGAAATGAATAAAACACCTTGCTGAGGCCCTATTTGATCTACATCGACAGTCAGCCCACACCTTTAGCAGAATAAAAACAATACCAAACGGATACGCCACAAATCACCTGTATGAGCTCGAATTATTGACAACGCCTCTCAGTCAATGTTCTATTAATTTATATTTAACTTGTATTCCTTTTTTAATATATGTATGGGGGGTGCAGGGCTGGGCTAGTATGATAAAAAAAAAATTGTTTTTTAAATTCAAAAATGTTTAAATAAAATACCCCCCCCCCCCAAAAAAAAAAAAAAAAGGTAAGACAACATATTGCAAAATGAAACATTTCCATTTGCCAATCACTCTGATCTGGATCACCACCAAAATTGAGAGTCCTTCCTTTTATCAAAACGCACCCATGTACCAATTTTTTTAATGAAGATCCGTTCATTCGTTTTTGAGATATCTTGTTAACAATCAGACAAACAGACAAATAAACACAGATGATTTTATCATCTCCTCGTTGGAGGTAATAAATGTGACACGACTTACAATGAAAGCAGAGGGGAGATGGAAAGTAAAAATCAGCACTGCACAATGTATCACAAAAATGTGTCATCGTGATATTGGCAGGCCAAATATGCACATCGCAAAAGACTGTTGTGCAATATGTTTCCATGCATTGTGCATTCATGCTCTGCAAATTCAAAATAATACCAAGTTTTCATATGAACGAGATAGACCTGACCGTCAATCCACTTTTGTATTTGTAGTCATATTTGGCACAAAGGACAGTTTCAGACATCACGTCCCGCGTTTAATGATTCATCACAAAACATATCATTATTGCATATTCACCTCAAGCAGGTCGACTCTAAATGAGGATACAGCTCTGCTACTTAGATTTTCAACACAATTATTTAACATTTTTTTCAGTCCAGTCTTCTTGTGAAATAGCCTCACTGTGCAGAAAATGTGCATTTTTCCCTCTACTGCTATGGAAATAATTCAGCTCAAGGACAGATTCTGAGCCGAAACCCACCCACCAACTAATGTCCTCAAAAGCAGGGGAACGTAAACATGTGCAAATAATGCCGATGGCCATGGAGAAATATACATGCTCATTGTATTTACTGTTATCTACTTTCTGCAACATTCTTAAGACTTAGAATCTGCTATTGTGCTACGGTTTGGTTGTTTGTCAAAGGAGTCCATTTTGAACTGCGCATTTGATGCAACTGTTTTCACACAGACTCTTATTTTCTGTTATCGTTACATGCTGTAAAACAGGATAGTCAAATACACTGTATATGGGCCAAAACGACCCTCAAGAAGCTCCAATCCAGCCCAGGAAGTGAAATAACAATGCAAATTGTAAGAATTTCAAAGAAATCTTTTTTTTTTTTTAACCAAATTTCTTCAGAGTAGTGGACACAACAAAAAAATTGAGACCTGGACTTAGATATCAGTGATGCTGCCATGAAAACTAGCAAACCAGCATTAGTTAGTAAAAACATGCATAAAAGAACTACAGCAGAAGTGTTATGCAGAAGATTTAATTAAAATTGTCTTCATGTTAAGATTCTAGTCATTTTCTGTAGTCGTTGATTGGTTTCACAATACTGTAGACATTTTCACCACATATGCTCTGCGACACAACAAAGAAAAACTTCAACGTTGAAATTTAAGGGTTATTAATGGCACCATGTTAGCCAGTCGGGCTCACTCATGAAGAAATCGGGCTGTATGTTGCAGTGATCTAGACAAAATGCTTGCACAGAGTCGAAACCCACTCGACACAAAAACTGTACATATAATATAACGCGTCAATTATATACCGGTACTCGAATACAGCAAGTGCAAAAAAGACAAGTAATTGCTAGTTATTGTCAACTTTTAACTTTAATTGCACAAAACAAGAATAGAATCCAGAATTACAACAAAAAAAACCTGACAGAGGAAAGGAAAGACATTACATTACATTGTATATAACGTATCAGCAGTTGAAGAGGCTTAATATTCACCATAGTATAAATTACTATAAAAGAGCCATTGTGAAACACACATAGCTTCTACACATAAAAAGAGGGAAAATGGAGGCTGTTCACTTCACACACATAGTTCACATCCATGACGGCAACTGATTTATGTCTCTGTCATGTAGAATTAATCTTGAGTTTTGTCAAACATTCAAATCTTAATCTTGTTGAGCACAAAGGAAGCGCTCATCTTTTGTCTGGAAGCTCCGCCCACTAGGGGCAACTTTTTCTGAGGGAAAACTTTTCAGCAGAGGAGTTACGGTCCGCCATCTTCGAGGGCACCACTGATGACACCACAGCGCGAATATACGTCGTGAAACGAGATCCTACTGATCAGCACAAAAGACACTGGGATTATCCTGGAAGGCCAGATGGTACTGTAGGATCTGGACAAAGTCGCATTCGCTGCTGCCATGTTGTTTGGCCTGATGTACGCTTTGGACCTTAATTACACTCCGGAACTGAAGTGATTATTCGAAGTGCTCTGCAAAGTTGTGATGGAGCTGGATGGCGACAGTATCAGCAAGACTCCAAGTTCTCAAACACACGATGTTGCTTCGTTATGGCAAGACTGACAAGTCTCCCTTGTTTTGAATTGGGATTGTGGCTGCTTTTTCATTGATTTGGACTTTTGACAAGCACATATACAACTTGCACTTTTTATAGGTTTTTTTTTTCTTGTTTTAATAGAAATTGCTGTCATGTTCCAAAAATGAAAATGTCAGATTTGTGTATAACTAAAGGAGCGCCAAATTTTTCATTTTTATAGATTCAAGTTATTCATGTTAGGTTTTTTTTCCGCATATTTTCAATTGAAATGGTGATGGAAAAGCAAGGCATTACTCTTTAATTTTATAACTCTTGCAGTTAAAGGAGCACATTGACTTTTCAGAACACTGGATCGATCAGAAAAATTGTTTCCTTTAATTTGAACTTGAAAGTGGAATCAACGTTTCTTGCTCTATTTTGACATTTAACTTTTGTTGGAGATACGAGATTTAAAGGTTTGAAGGATGTAAAAATGTACATCCACTGTACAGAAATTGTTTTATCATGTACAATTTACATGCAAAGTATTGATTTATGTCTTTATTTATAAAATAAATATCTAACTTCAGCCTGTATTTTCTACAGAAAAATCTCACTTTATTTTAATAGGTGATCATTGAAACATTAAAGAAAAACTTCAAATTAGCGGAACAAAATCATGTTCACTTCATAAAATGTTAATTCAGTAGGGTAAGTATGACTTTAATATGTGCAACCGACATGCATACATACTTTTTTTCATGTTAATCCAACAGATTTGGTTTTTCAGTGTATGACGGGAAACTTATGACGTAAGGATTTGAGTGCGACAGGATGACATGCTGGTTCCTTCTTATTTAGAAACACACAAGCTTCACTATGCCGGTATCACAACGAGACATTCATGAAAATTAAAATCATTAATTTCTACTCGTCCTGAGAAAATCCCTTTGTCAGTGAGCAAGAGAAATCACTGTAAAAGTAATTCGCCTCATCTTCGCAGGTGTTCCGACTCTCCGTCTTCAGCAGTAATCAGCTCTCTGTTGGAAGTGGCATATGAATGCAGTTTTCTTCCATCACTCATTTCTTCCCTGTCTTACTGGAGACCGCGTAATGGCTTTACAGCAGTTAGGTCCACATCATTGCTCGACATATCAAAACACAGTTTTCAAACTGTGGTTTGCAAGGAAAATTGGCAATATTGACGCAACGGAGAAGGAAAAAAAAAAAAAACCCTGCTATTCCCAAAACAGCAATTTTCCTTCGACTGTAATTAAAGCACATTTTGAGTCCTGACAGTGCAATGAAGGGGAAGACATTAATTAAATGCTTCCCTTTATTTAATTGCTTCAGAAAGGTCTAATTTCACCTCTGACTTCGAGTATTGCGCGTTTATTTAAATTACATATTTGCCTTTCATAGAGCATTACACCTCTGCTATGTTTTGAGCGATTGAAAAAAAAAGAATTTTGCTCCTCCAAGATGAACCTGCGATTAACTACTTCAGCTCATTTATTTTGCTTTGTTTTTGTTAAATGGGAAATTTAATTGATGGCTGGAGTCCATTTATGGCTTTAAATCCGTTCAGTTATGTTCGAAGGTGGTTTGGTTAAGTTTTGGAATATATTTCAGTATTGCATTAAACTCAGTTTCATGTTATTGTCATCTTGGTAAACACCTATGACAACTGAACATAATAACAACCATTCAAATCAATTACATAAGGGATGTTTTGCAGCAACCAGAGATCCATTGACATGATTTTCCTGTCTTATATTTTCTTAATCTCCCACTGATTGGTTGCATTTTATAGCTCAATTACTTAATATGTATGTATATTATAAACATATACAGCATTTAGAAATGTTTTAAGAAATGAGATCACAGGTTTTATCATAGTGAAGTGTATAAATACATTTACCCCAAAGCTGTTTTGTATTGAATGATAATTGAAAGACACAAACAAATCAATAAAATTGCAAACTATGAACAACTGTTCACAACAACTATGAAGAGCAATTGGTGCAAGTTTTTAAATGAAGGCACATTATTTAAAAAAAGATGTTTGTAATGGCTTTTAGTACACATATACACTAAAAAGCACAAGTGTATATATAGGTCCGGTTTATGTGACCATTAGAAGTGAGAATAAAAAAGTCTCTGAAAACGCATGTTTTTAAAAATGTCTCCCGTGGTAGAACTTTTTGAAAATGCTACGATTTAGTACATAGTTTTTCTGCACATGCGTGAGCAGTTGGATAAAAACATTTTCTTCCAGAGTATCATGACTCCCCGTCCATATTGTCCTGGAACTTGGTGGTTTTATAGTCGAGAACCACCTGTAATAGCAATCCAACTTAGTCACATGTACGTATGAATGTCTGTCTCCTCGTTAAACAACAGCACCAACCCGTGGCCTGGTACGCTAACGACTAGGTTTTCAGTGTTTCTGTCGTTGGCATGGAAACAGATGTCGTTTTCAAAACGTTGCCATTTAAAATGTGTTTTCACCTGAGAGGTCGAGTAAATGCTGTCATGGTATGCAACTGCGGTAACTGATATACGTACAGTTTGTCTTTATGACATTCACGATAAAATCAAATCTCACAATGTTTCATAAAAATTTAAAAAGAGTCAAACTAAAATGCAGGATGTTATAATGGTTAGTCGCAATGTGTCACAATGCGAAGGCTTTCTTAAACAATTCCTTTGGGTATTGTAGCATTCTTAATACTAATACTAAAACATATATCGATTTAATCAGTGCCAATAAATGTGAACTCGATATTTACGTGGCAGAAACTGCTCCCAGTATTTATGAACAATCATTCAGAACAAGTTGCTGGAAACCAGCAGGATTGTTTTATTTCAAAGCAATATTCTAAACCTGTTTGCCACAGCAATTAAATGCTTCAATTACTCTATAGCATTTACGTTTTGTATTAAATTATAATGTTAATCTCTTGTTTTTAGGCCATTTAAAATGTTTGTGATTCTTGTTCGTTGGCTCAGTTTTGTTGAATGTTTTTAACAAATAAAACTGGCTTGTTTGGTCTTACGCAGTTTTCTGCAAATAAAGCAAGTAAAAAAGATGAATGGATGGACTTTTCTAAAATAAATTTAATTAAAACAACATTACAAATGCTATGTTGAATTCAAATAACCGTGGCAGACTGAAAAAATGATTCTACTTGAGGCCGTTTATATATTTTTTATATTCATGAATATACATATATAAATATAAAAATGCACTCAAGGCAACAAAAAAACTACATCATAAACGCTGCATGATAATCAATAAGAGCTAAGTGAGAGCACATTGTGTTTTATTGCTGGGTTACCCCAGATACCAAAATAACCCGCTGTGCAAAACTGTTGGGTGATGGAGACTCAAAGTTATTTCAAGGACCTTCCCAAAGAGAATAGTGCAAAAAGAGAGAGAAGTCCTTCATGCTTCACTAAGATAAACTAAATTACATTTATTTGGGACTCCTTGCAAGCAAACCACAAATGTGACACTAAAATGTAAAAGATTTGTATTTTTCCCCATTGCTGGGTTTTGCAGTTTTATCTTTTTCTTTCCTAAGCTGATGTGACGTTGATCCTTCTCAATATGCACGCATCATTAGCAACAGGGAAATGATTTTAAAAAAAAATTAAGAATTACTAAGCTTTTCTTTTGAATGACATCAAAAGGGAGGGGGAGAAAAATGTCGACGCGTGGTGGTTGCACAGTGAGCAGTTTCCTGAAAGGCACCTTCATCATGGAGCACATCAGTTTTGTTAATTAAGCGACCGATGATCCCGTCTTAACCAGAGAGTGAAATGAGAGTGGGAGTCGGATGTGAGTGAGGAAGAGAGCTCTCACGCGCTTTTAGTCTCCGACCCACCACTGAGAAAAACCAGAAGGATAAAAAAAAAAGCGAAAGCGAGAGCAAGACCGGGAAAAGGGTGTGTAATGATGTAGTTAATGGCTGCTGGTTGTGAACGCTACACTGAATTGCCACCAACAGTTCATCCAACAACATCAAACAAACATCAGACCATTAATTTGTGAAAATCCTATTAAACCTGCTGAGAGGCCTTATAAACAAGGCAGCACACTGTTTCCTGTTGTATTTCGAATTTCCATGCCTTTGATGATATGAAGCATCATTCGAGTGTGCTCTGCAAACACTTGACTGCCACCTACGAGCACGGCTATTGTCGTGGAGGATTAGGAGGAATATGATAAGATGTTTTGGTTTTTTTTACCTTTGTCTCAGGTGCACACTTACAATGTATATGTTTTGAGACCTTCTCTACAGTAACGCGTATGTAATACTATAAGTTTTCTCAGTTTTAGTGAATGTCCTCTGATGCAAAAAAAAAAGTTTTGCACTACTTGGATATAATTCAAAACACCTTTGGATGATCTTCCTGTTTGGAGTTTGCTTGTTCTCCCCATGTGTTTCTCTCTATGCATAAGACGGGGAGAGACTCTATCCCTTTTAATTGGTAATCATTTGTGTAATTATTCCATTTTATTTTTCATTTTATTATCCCCCCCCCTTCTTTTATTTATTTTACCTTTCTGACTTTTGACCGTCTCGTCCACTTTGTTGTTGTGGTGTGAATAACTGTGAGTGAATGAGTTGTTTTAATAGGGAAGGCGGACTTGCCCTCTGATGCACATTGATTTTAAGGTTATGGTCTACTGTAACATGTTTAATCCATTTGAGAGGTGACCACTGTTGTACATTTGAAATATTTGTGTCTGTTTCTGTGCCTTCCCCATGGAGAGATTGTATTTTCATTGTATATCTTTTCATGTTTGTGTGAGAGAGGGAGTTTTGTTTTTTTGTAAGTCTTTTTTGTGGCTCTTGGTGTCTGACTGGTTGGATCAAGCAGATGTAGGGAATTGATTGATGGAAAGCATCTGGGAGACTTTGACATCACGTCTGAATTTATACAGGTTCATTATTTTGTTTTTTTTTAATGGGCAACAACATGCATTTGACCATCCATATATTGTATTATTTCTTATTCTATACGCTCTTGATCCTGCCTTGGGTTACAGGGATTTGGAGCCAATCTCAGTAAGAAAGGGAGAAGGTCACCTGTGTATGTATACATTCTAATTTATTTATGTCTCACAACCAGCTGCAATACTGCACCACTTTGTTGTTGTGTTGCTACAAAGCATTTTTGGTTGAGAACATGTCGATAATAATCATTTTGTTTGTGAATTGAATTGGTGATTGCCAAACCTTACAGTTTGATGGAAAGTGCATTGTCACCAACACATTTGAAAATGCTTGTTTATATCAATCAGTGTTTACTACAGTTTCCATCAATAGACCACAAAATGTAATTCTCACTCCCAAATCATCCAAATATGTTTTTATTCCCATTTTTTTTAACTGATGAATGAACATTACATCTACTATTAGACATAGATACACAAACAAATGGCTGTTTTTAATGTTAAATAAAATGCCTGCCTTTTACAATTTCAAACCTTAAATGCCTTGAGTTGTATAATTTCTAAGGCATAATCGCAATTGGCATTTCTGTTCAGCTGCAAAGAAGGCGGGCTGCATGTGTCTACGCCAGGGAAATGCTGAATTCTTGCAAAATGTGTTTATGCAGCAAACAAAAGCAACATCTGTGATGTGACAAAACCATCTTAGTTTGTGATTCCCAAACTGGAACGGTGCCAGGGGTCACAGGAGATTTGTGAAGGACTTTTTTTTATAGTGTTCCTGAAAGTGGGTATTTATGCACGTTGTTTGGCCTCATGGTGATGTTTCAGTGAATCATATATCGATAAGCTTTTTTAAGAGGAGAAGTGCTGCAGTGGTTTCAGGAAATGGTAGAACGTTCGAGGCCACTGTGGTCATGGTTCAGAAAAAAACTCTCCAGCTTGTTTCCTACATGCTGTATTTTCTTGAATGCCTTACTACGTCATGTGCTTAGAGAGCTATTCTTCATTCCAACACACATTAACAGGTAACAAAGAGCGAATTCATACACAAGAAACCATTAACCATAAATGAGTGTGAATCAAGTTCCATTTAAACTACAAATCTTGAGAGAAATCACATCGTTTTGACGTTTTCATTTTGTAAAAGTTTCGCATTTACTTGGGGGACATTTTGCAAACAATGTCCATTTCAACAATGTGATTTTCATGTTGGACCACCAGTGGGTCCTGTTGTTTGATCGTGTAATGGACACCCCACACACACGAGAGGGAAACCAACACGCTCATCATTAAGAATGGCGAGTACACGGACATTCATACGGTGAGACGACCATGTTGGATTGTTATTACGGTGACTGTCAACTACAAAACGAGCAAGTCCCAGACGAATATTGGCTGAGTCATGACACTATGGAGGCCGCCATTGCCGTTATTGTCTGTGTAATTGCGCATGTGCAGAAGAACTGTTAAATTCTAGTTATTTGTGTTTCGTTAGTGTTGCAGAAAAAAACCCATAAATAACACGCACACACACACACACACACACACACACACACACACACACACACACACACACACACACACACACACACACACACACACACACACACACACACACACACACACACACACACACACACACACACACACACACACACACACGCACACATCTATACATGGCATACAGAATCATAGCATGCAGCAATTCAAAATCCAAGGACTTGGGTTTGGTGGGTAACACAATGTGTGGAAACAACATCAGTATTAGGGACTGAGGAGAATGTCAAAAAGGGACTAAGAGCCTATCAGCCATAAAAATCAAGATTGTTAAAGTGCCATCAGTGTATATTATAAGTTTCTTTCTCCTGTGAGAAGCCACAAATCAAATTAGCTACAACTCCTCCTACCCTGTCCAGAATGCAGAAGGGAAATGGCTTCAGGGACCACGGAGTGCTTCTATCTGTTGCCCATCAGACGAGGAAGTCTGAGCTGAAAGCCAGAAGGGAAGAACAGGAACTCTGCATTGTGAGTGATAGCGGCTGTCGGAAAGGGTGGCATTCGCCTTATTGATCAGATATGCTAGTGTGCACTGTTGAACTCCCACAATCGTACAGCTCCTCTTCATGACACTGTTCAGTGTGTTTTTGAACCTCGTGCTAAGGTTACTAAACCAAACAGATGAGAAAAGAAAAGGTCAGCACAGAAAAGTTGCGTTTTTCCTTGTTTCCACGGAGATGGCATGTTTTCCGCAAAAGTTCCACCTTGGGAGCCATTTTCCAAATGTTTTATTTTCACACCATCATAGAATTCTAGAAACAGCTTTAACCTGCCTGAGCTTGGTTATTCCTAATATTTGCAGACCTTCACTCGAAGGTGTCATTTGAGAGTGAAGCCAAACACACATTCACTCCCACCAATTTGTGTAATTATTTTTATCTTGACAACCTCAGGCCCAGCTTGTGGTCTCATGGGTCCTGGTCTCCATGTCGTATGTTGTTTTATATATAGTGACATGACACATCAGATTATAAACATCTAGGTTATCATGATTATTTCCCACAGGAGGGATTAGTTGGTCAGTACTGGGCTTCAAAAGCTGATTTAGGGATTCATAATCATGCAAAAACCATCAACCGACTGTGAGAAAATTAAGTAAATTCAAACTTAAATCTTGTTTTGTTTGTAGCAGAGCTAACCCAATGCAGGAAACATAAACTACATGGAATCAAACAATAATTACTGAAACAAAAATGTCGAAAGCAGCCCAACTGCTAAAATATGTGCAGGAAGGTCAGTGGACTTCATGGGAAAGGGTAAAAAGCAGCAAGCGTGTTTACTGAACACCAAAACTAAAACACCATAAACAGCAAGAAGTATGCAGACCTGACAAACCTGACAAACAACTACTGAAATACAGTACATCAGGCGTAACAATGACAGCTGATAGATAATTGAGACACAGGTGATGAGAACGAGGCGTGATGATCGCAAACGGGGAAAAATCTGGTGGCCATATGGAGATAGAGGTAAACTTTAGTTGTTGTTGTTTTTTTTTTTCCTTTCGCACTTTAGATAAACAGAGTTTCAGTATTCCAGAATAGTACCAAAATAGTAGACTTAAAAAGAAAAGCCTCATTATTTTTTTGTTTTTGTTTTGAGTGCCTGGAACCTTCATAGCCACCAGACTTCAAAATACTGGTAGACCTGCGTGCGGCCAAGAATCAGCACACTGCATAAAACCACAACTTGTCAAACGTTGATATGGACTCAACAAGTGTGGATGCAACGCGTTAATTAGTGAAGTGCAGCACCGCTCGCTATAGGGGTTTTTCTAAACCTCTGGACAGAGCCTGTGAAAGCCGTTCCTGCTTCTTGCCTTCATGCAAAGTTAAACTAATAATTTGCTCACTGGAGCCATACGTATGAAGGAGAGCAGAAGCCGTCCTCTCAGCCAACTCTTGGCAAGAAAGTGAAGAAACATAATTCCCAACGTGTCCGACTGTTTCTTTAAGGATTTAAGATGTTCTGGGTTGACTGCAGGAGGCAATTTTATATGTCCATTATTCCCTACATCCGAAGACGAGCTTTCTTTTCCAGACAACTGTCAGTAAAAAAAAAAACATACCAGCGCAGTAATGTCATAGAACCTCTTCTGCAAAACAACGCATTTCACCGATTTACTGTATCGTTCTTTCTTTTTATTTAGTTCGATGATTGTTGATGTTATTTTCTTTTTCTCAGATTTCATGAAGCTCATTCCATTGTGACTTTACATAGTCGAAAATAAGCACAAAGACTTATAGCTAGACTTATAGTACGTGCCACTTTCTTCAAAACACAATAGCAGGAAAAAACCCATAAATATATATATATATATATATACAGGATGGACTGAAGCGCAATTTACAGAATATTCACTTCAGTCACACAGGCCCAAATCATGTCATTATAGCACAATCAAATGAAGGTTATATGTAACATATTTTTGCTCATACCTTACATGTATCTCACATTTCAATCTATTTTTATTGACTTTGTAAAAGTATATTTACATTTATGCATACCTGTGGCTTATGGCAATCAAGCATATTGCAACAACATTTCCGATAAAGGCTTTAAATCAGCATCTTGCCGAATGCTTTTGTATGGAAGTCAGCTTACTGGCTACAGCCAATCCAGGTTTTTTGTTGTGACCCTATACTGTGCTGAAACTGCTGCAAATGCCAATTTGTGGCTCCGGCCCCGTCCACCACACCAAACTCTTTATGTATCATTGAGTAAGATGTATTGTGGATATGTGTATGTGTGCATTTAGGCTAAAGCGAATCATTGTTCACACTTCGGTAAAAGCGGGGTCTGGTTTCACAGATATAAAACAATTTCAGTGATCATTTCCTAGATGTAAGTATCTGATTGAACTGATTATTTGATGTTATCTTCCAACCAAAACGATTTTGACTACTTCACACATCATAAATCGACCAGTTTATAAAACCATGACCGTCTCCTTTTCCTTTTTTTACCCCTGTTCCTTTCCAGAATGTCTCCAGTGCTACAATATTAACTTGCATTGGCTTATTGCTACTGTACCATATTATATTCTAATTATTGATAAGCAATTCAATATTTCCAAAAAAAACATTAATTTGGAGGAAAAAAATAACGATGGAATGCCAGAAGAAAGCTTTTTTTTTTGATCAATTACTATTTTTTTGATTCATCGCTTCCATGACTATCACTACAACAGTGGCAAAAGCAAATAAATAAATGTTTAAAAAAAGCAAAGGCGACCCAGAGACAGCCAGATCATGATTTGAAGGAGGTTTCGTTGACATGAATACTGCTTATCCCCTTTGTACTGCAATTTGTCAGTACGCTGGTGACAGGAGACCGCTCTCCACACACAAAACAAGGAATGCTCAGAATCACATTGTCTCCGTAATGAGGCACGCGCACACTGCTAATACACGCCGTGGTATACATGTCCCGGCTCACAAGTACACAAAATGCACAAATAAATGAAGCACATCACAAAAGAGCTGCCAGCTAAAGTAAATCCTCCCACTTGTAACAATTTTTTTGTCAATAGCATGCTTTCATAGGCTTTAAAAAATTTGAGACGCACACTGTAAATTTGCACAATGCATCTTCGGAGCCACACATAAAAACAAGGCAGATCAACATGCTAACTGAATGTAACAAGACCATTTCTGTTTTATGAGGCTTTTTTTTTTTTTTTACGAGTCAGTCAATAAACAGTACTTGATTTTTCAGTGTTTTTATAGTTGTGGGAAAACGGCAATGCAGTTGCACCTGTTTCGAAAACTGTATTTGACAACATTATATTGTATCTTATGGTATCGTATCCTATTGTATTGCATTCTGTTTTATATTATCACTTTGTATCATATCCATTGTACCATTTGTATCATGTTTCAGCCCTCATCACTGTTTCACCGTGGATCGTTTGAGAGCTCATGTTGCATTGCATTGTATTACGTCTGGCTGTGTCACCTGGAATTTTATGTCATTGGCTAATGTGATCTGGGACCCTTGGCTACAGGCCAACTCGTATGAGAAGATATCATTGACAAATGTCCTTACATGCACAGTTAAAGACTTGTAATGTTATGTCAATATTATGACATTTTACTTCATCTGTGTTTGTCTGCAATACTTTGCTATTTCATATCTGGCTCATAGTTCACTTGCACTGGTTATTCCTGTGACTTTCCTATGAAATTTTCCTTCATAATTTAACACCATAAATCTCTTTCTGTTGCTTTATAATGCTGTTGTGTTTTGTTAAATTACTTTATAAACTTTTCTTAATTGATAACGTACACGATAAAATAAAGTATTTTTTTAACTTTACATTTTATTGGTAACGCCAAATTTTACCAGTTATCAAGGCTAGAGCATACCTATGTTCTTTGGGCTTTTACCTGTATAGAAAATGTTTTTAAATATATATGTAAAAAGGGTGACAAATTAGTACAAACAGGCATCTTGGTTTTGATTTATTAGGTGGATAAAGAAGAAATGCACTTTCATCCAAGGGAATGCTCGCAAATCCCTTTTTGAAAGCAGATTGAATGGAGTTCACTCATAGAGCACATTTTCATGGTTTCAGCATGCACAAAGAGATTTGCTCTTTTAATAATAGCAACAGCTGCCATGCAAGGTCTCTAAACTATGACCAACTTTGAGTTCATTGTCTTACTCAAGGAGACTTTGATACATTAACCGCACCAATAATTATTGAACCACCAAATTTTGCATGCAAAGTTATGCCACAGTAAAACCTACACTGACCTTTATGTTGACACAAAATATGATTTTTACTTCAAGAAAACCAATTTATTTCCATGAATAAATCCAAACAAACTATGACAGTTTTGCAATAGTTATTCTATTATTGTCATCATTAATATGAGAATCATGAGAGTAATCAGCTACAACCTGGAAACTCTAATAGGAAACTTAGATTTCATTCATCAACATGGACACCCAATGGCAACGGTTTGCAGAACCATACAATCCAAACATTTTCTTTGGGGATTGGGTTGCTCAGAGAAGACAAATTGAACACTGCCTTATGGGATTTTGTTTGTTTTAATGCCCCCACTAAAATCAAAATCTTCTGTAAACTAGTTAAATTATCCCCAAGTTGACAGCCATCGTTAATCATTATACAGAAGGTTTGAAAAAAATTAATTAACAATTACAGTTGATAAATACTTTACTGTGATCAAGCAAATCGGTCTTAAGCCCCATCTACATGAAGTTTCAAGTTAAAACACAATTTTTAGTATTTTGAGAAAAATATAGTGTTAACACAGCAAAGTTTTGAAAATAATATCCGTTTAAACCAAATATACATTTGTATGGACAGACGACAAAGTTGGATTCCTATTATGGTGATTCTCAACTATAAAACTACCACGTCCCAGGAGAGTCACGCCAATCCAGAGGAAACGTTGTTCTTGAGCACGTCACACATGTTGAGAAGAACTATTTTCTACGGCCGTGGTGCACATGTGCAGCAGCAGCATTTCAGATAAGTTGCACTTTGTTTGCAATCTGTTTGTACAGAGAGTCCGTGCCTTTTCAAAACGTCGCATTTTGGGAGCCGTTTTTTTTTTAAACAGTTGCCTTTTCAGTGGCGTTGAGCACTGTTGTTGTGTAAACAGACATCAAAACACAAAAGTTGTGCATTTTCACTTGAAAACATTGCGTAAACAACTTGCACCTAATTAATGAATCATGACACACATTAAACCTTTGAAAAGAAGGTTCTATCTATGTTTTTCTGCTCTTATTTTACATGTCAATTACTTCGATCTTTAATTTTTTGTTTTGTTTTGCCTCATCAGAACATTCGCAATCATGTTTGAATTCACATGAAGTTGCTATATATAGAAAATTTTGTTATGTATGCACGCACAGACACACACCCACACACCCACACAAACACACAGCTAGTATACCTCGTGTGATATTTCTGTGTTAGGTCACACCTTCTTTAAGAGAAACTTCAACTGTGGAGATGCATTCTCGGGGTGAAATCTTCCTGACATTCACAGGTCCAAGAATAACAAGTTTACATTCCCCTATTTTATGAGCATAACTCCAACCATCAATGGTAAATTCACTCAAGCACAAACACTCGAGAGGAATAATTTCATATGGGCTGCCTCCATGAACCTCTGGCCCTGGTAACTTCCCATCACACACTTGTCAGAAACCATAAGCGCCACGCTGGTTGAAGTCCTCGTCACTGCCATCGCCTCTGGTTATCAAGAAGACGGGACTGCTCGCTTTCTGTCCTCCAGACACATTCAACCTCTGACTGAGTCTTATAAACAGACTGGTGTCCACCAGGATTCTCATTGAAACGAGTTATTTTGGCGTGTTGTGCTGAAGAGAAAAGTGCAGTTTGGTAAGAAACGACATCTCACTCGTGTTCTCCTGTGCTCTTCCTGGATATGTTTTGTAATGTGTTTGCAAAACGCTTAACCACGATAATTCCTTGACACTAATATATTGATTATAAACAAACAAGACCATTGCCTTGAGGATCAACAAGAACTGCAGGCAAATGCATTCCACATTGTGTACCACAAGGTCAGATTTGATTTGGTTATGCAAGTCGGAAAAAGTGAAGAGGCAGAGGGGGGGAAATGCTGGAATGCGTTCTGAATTTAAAGACACGGCATCAACAATAAATGAAGCGTGAAATGAACCAACTGGATCCAATCATCTATACTTTATTGTGGGTAAACCAATGAAGGAAAACAGAGGGTTTTTAATTTCCTTAAATTGCTTGACATGATTTGGGTCTGTGTTTTTATTTTTTCCCCATGAAATCATGAAATGACAGAAAACAAAATGCAACCCAACAGAAATTGCACATGTGTAAATTGTGGAAATGTTGAACGTTCATATGTGTTTGGGTTTTGAATCGAAAAATAAATTTGCTATGAATGATTTGAGATCTATTCATGATATGACTTCCCACTGTCAGGGGAGCATAGACTTTCTGCCATGGAGGGATTGTCAGCTTCTCACAGAACGCTTACTGTAAGCAGGGTACCTGGGGGGAGGACTGAGGTCTACACACCACCCCTGTAGTCTCCATATACCATATCCACCTAATTAGAAATATGTGTATGTCTAGTAATTATGTATATCTAGAGAGATCAGTGTACATTGGGTATAGATTTGTTTAGTTATTGATTTAGTGTATACTGCATAGAGATGCATCAAACTGAGATTATTTGACATAGATAGATAGATAGAGAGATAGATAGATAGAAAACTTTCCCTCTGTGATTAAATATATTTTTTTCGATTCTACTGTATTACTTTCTATTGATGTCTAATCTTCAATTCACTCAATAAAGTTTAAAATTCACTTGGCTCAAGTCAAGAAGTACATTGGAGCCTGGATTTAGCTTGCTTTAAAATAAAAGATGCATATGCCACAAAACCAGATCTATAGTTGTACATCTATAGAACGTCACTGCCAGTGATTCATTCTCAGTGGTCTTCATAGGTATGTTGTCTCCAGTGCACCATTTGCATGTAAGTCCAATAACTCTCAGTAAATCCTACAGTTGTATATTCTATTCAATTCAACTATATGTATATAGCACCAAATACAACACAGTCATTTCTCGATGCTTTGAACAGAGAAAAAAAACCCCAACAAAAGCTTTCAGTTTATCTATTGCTCTATATATATGATATCCTTTCATTTTCCACAACAGAAGACTCTGACTTGTATGCATCTTTTGTTTGGGGGTTGAGTCACTGAGTTCCAAGTTATTAGTCAGACTGGCAAAAGTGACGCTCACTGCACAGCATCCCTTCACACTATAGAACATAGAAACGATGAACAGAGGGGCTGAATCATTTTTCAAAACAGGAATTTACATTGATTTGACAAATATGCACATAGTAATAACAGGTATACCATAGATTCACTACATACATCAAAAAGTTTTATACTTCATCCTTAACCATTAAATAATTCATGTGCACCCTCAGTATCTTTCTATGGCTCACAAAAGCATTGTGTTGCATTGCAGTGCATTATGTTATTATGTTACCTTGCTCTCTTCTGTCCCGCTCTCCTCTCTTCATTGCTTTTTCATTGCAGTCGCATGCCCATTTATTCCGTTCCATTTCGTAATCTCGTTTTAAAATGTGCTTTCCCATCAAAAACATTCGAAACACAATGGCAAAGTCATAAACACCAAGACGGATAAAGCACAAGGAGGTAAGCATTGTCACATCATGCCTCTGCAGCCGCAAACATGTCTGCATATAATTGAAACACTAATCACTCCATAATTACAAGAGGCGGCTCCTTACATCAAATGAAGTCAATGCAAGAGCCAGTGGGCTGACAGGAGAAAAGAGAGGCAAAAACACACCAGATGAGGCGTGATATAAAAGTTATGGCCCATGAAGAAGAAGAAGGGAGGAGGTGACATTTTGACTAATGCGCTACTGTCTGTGTCTGTGGCTCAACTACACCCAAGGAATCTCGAAGTACGAGCGTCTCTTGTTGGCAGCCAGAGTTTCACAAACACCACAAGCTTCTAAATTATTCAATGAAGCATGCCTTTGTTCATTTTTACACCCATTTTGACCTCCTCATGCTCATGTAAGCAAGAAGTACACATAAAAAAAAGCCTCCAACCTCAAGACCTAATTTAATCCTATGTCATCAGTGTGAGCTGCTTTCAGAGTGAGATAAAAGCCACAAGATTTGATTCTCGCCATGATGAGAGAAGGAAAAAAAATAATAACAGCCAGGTGTTTTTAAAGTTGCCATTATAGCTGACATAACAGCTGCAGGTTTTTTTTTTTTTTTTTGCAATCACAGTAGAAGTAATATCACTAAGTGACTTCTCTGCTGCTTTGTCGCTTTCTTTTGAATTCAGTGAATTCATTTAGTTTTTCTTCAGTTATTTCAGCAGACCTTGAAAGAAAATGTATTTCACTAAGATGATATTCAGTCCCCCCAAAAAAATCATATCACATACATATATATATACACACACACACACACACACACACACACACACACACACACACACACGCGCGCGCACACGCACACACACATTGTTGGAGACAAAAGACAGAAAGCTGTGAATCCCTAATCTTTTTAATCCGTCCATTTAATGCAGTCTAGAGTGAATATTTGAAAAAAGTGAAAGTTAAGTACTTTACAACTTCCATTTTGGATAATTCTCTGATAAAACTCAACAATTGCGTTAAATTATTAAAATTGGAACTGATTAGAAGCCCATCCACTGTAGAAAGCCGCCAGTAGGTGGTGATAAAACAGTGGCACCTCCCACTGTAGCCACTCCAGCTCCCCCAGGTCTTCCCCTCGTCCCTGACTCCATCTCCCCTGCCCCACTGACGGGAAAGGCCAACTGAGCTCTGGGGAATATTTATGAGCGAGGGAGAGCAATTGGTTTGAGATCATTCAACAGAGCAGGCAGGGGTGGAGGGTTCGGAGGGAGACAACAGAGAAAAAGACAAAAATGTGAAATAGAGGCATAGAGATAAAGGCAAGGAAGCTTTTAAGACTTTAATGTCTTCATTTACCCTTTTTTTGGCCTCATAACTATTCAAAGCTAATTGATATTTTCTTGTTGTCTGTGTTCGTTATGCATGTTCTCAATCTCTGCAAGATCTGTGCGAGAGAAGCCATCACAAGCGAGAACATTTTGGCTCCTCTACGGTTCCACGCAACGCCAGTTTGTGCATCGTTATCCAACTCGAAACCTCAGTGGTGATGATTCAAGAGGCAATAACGGGATGTTTACTGACCCATAAAGGGTTGTTAAGTGTCTGCAAGAGGCTGTATGGTGTTGTTGATCAATACAAATGACTCAAAATAATACTTTGCCTGGATTTTTTGGCTTTCACAATTCATGAGTTTGTTGTAGATCCTAGCGCAAAAAAAAAAGAAGAAGACAACCCATAACAGTTTGGAGGCACTTCTGATCTCTTCAACCCTCAGTATCCTTGGCTGATCAGTAATGCATGTCAATGCTTGAAATACACGTTATTCTAAAGCCTAATAGAAATTATTTTTCAAGCCAAGGACAATGTTTGAACATTATTTTCTGTTTCAACGCCATGTTTCACCTTTTTATTTGAGGGTCTGTTGGTTTTTTTTTCTTCTCTAATTAGCCAACAGACTGTTATTTTTCAGTGGAAACTGAAAAGGCCACCGTTGCCCAAGGGGAAAAGGATGGTTATAGACTTGTCAAGTGTGCATTTGCAGATATTTGCTGATAGAGGTCAGTAAAAGTTGTGGCGTATGTTACACAGTATACCATCTACAGAGCTTGGAGATAAAGTTGTGGAAACAAAAAAGTGACGATAAAACATCTGCAAAGTGAAAGATTATTCCCATGCATGCAAATGATCCATTCAATATGCATGCTTTGGGTGGAGGAGCAGAAGGTGGAGGAGGACAACGAGACAAGAAAGGAAGAAATATCGCTATGAAGACATCCTGAGAATTGGAAAAGAGACTGCCAGCAGAGAGGCAGCAAAGGAGGAAATGATGGATGTGGGGGAGCCGACGGTGCTACATTCTCTATCTTTGCCTGGCATTGTCACCCCTGTCAGCTACTAAATGCCAGTGTCAGTCAACCCTCTATTCAGCTGGCAACAGCTCCTCCACCGCGCCACTGTGGACACTCCCGACATCACTGTCATCACAGAGTATCAACACTCTTACCTGGCACACTAACAATCAGGGGCACCCCCCCCCCCCCCCCCCCCCCCAGTCACTATCAGATATATTACAGCATTTCACTTCTGCCAAGAGTAAGTCGGTTTTTAACAAAAGTTTAACGCTTTGTAAAGACTGGTATCAGAGAACAAACATTCAATGTGGGAGTTTAGGGTTCTTGTATCACTTATATAACATATTCGAACTGCTTGAGCAGTCCCAAAGCACTTTAAACACATTCACACACGCTTTCATTGTGGTGGCTGCCATGCAAGGTGCTCACTCAATCCAGCAGTTTGGGGTTCAGTGTCTTGCTCATGTACACTTCAATATATGACTAACGTAGATGGGGAATCGAACAGGCAACCTTCCAATTGGTTCAGAGAACCCCTTAAAACTTCCTTGAATATGGAGGCAGTCACATGGAAAACCAGAGAGGAAGAACATGCGAATAAAATTGAGTTGATGATTTGTAGAATAAGTGTAAATCTATAATATGACGTACACATCAATACAAAAGACTCTCTTCTCTATCTCTTTTATGAAAAGGCGAAACACTTGGGGAAACACAATCACAAGCAGACATCCACACTTGCGTACACACAAGCTGCCAACAATAAGAGAGACTGCTCCATAGAGTTAGGATTTATGGCTCCTGCTGCTGCATTTCTTTCTTTATAATCCATCAACTTCACGTTAAATTTCATGTGTGATAAAAATGGCAATCTTTTATCCCTCGACGCAAGATTGAAAATTGTTGACAAATAGTGGAAATATTTCTTGGAAAGAAGATATTGTATCGGATGCTGTGTAGGATATTCTACCATATCGTATTTATTTGTGAAAGTTTACATCTTGAAATGCGCAGCTTTTTCTTTTTACAGTTTTGTTTTTGGGGGGAGAAAAAAAAAAACTGAGAAGGAAAGGGGAAAAAAATTACATCATACATCACAGCAAGCTTTCAAACAATACCCTGCTGCCTCTAAGCACACACCCACTATACTTCACACCACACACTTCTGAAGCCATCCTGTCTACCCACTGTCACACATCAACAGGCTCAGTCAGATATCTGTTATGTCCCGCTGCTTCGCCCAAACCCTCCTGCGGTATCTTCACTTTGAGTTTCCACTGATATGCAGCACTCTGAGAGTTTGTATCATACTCCAACCATATGTCTCAGTTACCCACCAAAAAAAAAAAAAAAAAGAGGAAGCAGGCAGTGGCACCCAAAGAAGCTCAAATCCATACAGAAAAAAATGCAGAGATTTCATGCGACTGTGAAACTCCACTAAGTAATCTTCTCAATGCCTTATCCCATAATTTGCCAACTACTAAAGCTGCAATTTTTTGTTTGTTTATATGCAAAGAAATTGTGACATCTCCTCTCTTTAGTTTTCTGTACATCTTTTCACAAGAGTCAAAACCAAAGTCGGCACACAGCATGAATTAGAAGCAATTCGGAAGAACTCGTGCCATCGACAGTTTCTCACCTGTAAATCTTGTACTTGGTGGTGAATCCTTGCTGGTAGCGCTCTGTGAAATCTGCAAACTCCTGCGAGTTGTGAAAAGGACCCTTATCCGACAGGAGCCAGCCCAGGGGCCCAGTGGAGCCGCTGAAGCCAGCCCCGGCAGAGTCCGCCCCACTGGACCCGATTGATAACCAGCTCTGGAGCAGGCTTAGTGTTAACCACTTCCATAAAAACATGAGGGCCGTCAGTCTAATGGAGATGCACGGGCCACTCATGCTGCTTCCCCCGACCCCGGTGACTCCTCATTCTCCTTGCACTCCTGATGGATCCTGCTTGGAGGAAGAGGAGGGAGAATAGAGAGGAGTGGAAGCAAGGTATGTACAATTAAAAAAATAATGCAGTTTAGTTTGGAAATATGGAGGGGATGCATTTGTCAAGCTCAGATGGTTTGAAATTAATGCAAAATTAACACAATTTAATATAATAGAGCGATTAATTCAATTATTAAGCTCAAATTTGTGGGTTCTTTTAAACAGAGACACTGTAATATCGTGTAGCTGACTCATGGAAATAAGTGAAATACTATTTTTAAAAGTGAGCTTTTTACCTTATTCGGTGAGTATTGTGATCCGTTACTGGCCGGAATTAGTCTCCACAAAATCCCCCGAAAAGCCTGTGAACTTGAGTCCGGCTGAGCGCATAGACGGAGCGGCATTAATACAGGATTTTAAAAAAAATTAAAAAATAATAATACTA
Source organism: Blennius ocellaris (assembly GCF_963422515.1). NCBI lineage: Eukaryota > Metazoa > Chordata > Actinopteri > Blenniiformes > Blenniidae > Blennius > Blennius ocellaris. The sequence goes on along the minus strand of NC_137661.1, from coordinate 24,050,438 downwards.
ATAATATATATATCGCAGGGATTATCGCAGCAACACACAAACAAAAAGGCAGCGCAACTTCGGGATAAAAACAGGGGTTGACATCCGACCTCCTTAGAGCGTACTCATCTTTCTTCACACTTGTATATTTCCAGTGGAGAGACTGAGACGACGCACAGTAGGCGCAGTAGGTCCACTTCAATGGAACGAGTCGCAGCGGGGCTGCCCGGCGCTCCAGAGAGGGTCAAATCTTCCAGGGAGACAGATTATTCTTATTTTTTTTTTTTTTGAAAACACATTTTGTACAGTTTGGATTCGGCGGAAGCTGGCGGGGACCGCCCGCATGGGAGACGCGTGGTGAGCCACTGTCCTCTTAACTCATAGCTGCTGTTGATTGGAAAGACGCGCTCGGAGGCGCACGCGGAGCGCACGGAGATCCGCTGCCGCTGCTTCTTCTTCTGCTGCTGCTGCTGCTGCTGCTGCCGCCGCTGCGTCCGATGATGATGCTGACGGTGCCCGGACTCCCAGCGCACGGAATGTGTGAATGGCATTCCGGGCGCACTCTCCCTCCCTCCTGTACCACACCGCCGCAATTTAATTTATTCCAGCAGCGAGCGCACTCCCGGTTGGCTGAGACGTAACTGGAGGAAGTGAGAGTAGGAGGGGTTCAGAAGGAGGCAGGCTATATGAGGGAAGGGTCAGAGGATGGTGGTGTCTTGGAGCCAGTTGTTTCTTCTTTTCTTTTGTTTTTTTTCCAGGGAGGGGAACCGAATTGAAGTCGAAGATTCAATACAAATTAAAGAGAAGACGAGGAGAAAAGAGGAAAACCAGCCTGAAATGTCAGTTTTAATAAGTCGAGCGCCTTTGTGTTTATGCCTGATATGAGTTGCGTAATGCTGCTGATAAATGGCAAAAAAAAAATAATAATATCCTAATAAAATATGAGCACAGTAAAGCCGCTCGATCAAGGAAATTGCTCTTCGAGTTAAAGGATATTTGGGAAAGTTTAGGTAATAACAGTCAGAACGAGATAAATGGCTTCAACAAGGGAATTCTGTTGAAAAAAAAATATGCTGGAGGTTGATTACGAGTCACTACAGAAAATGTAGATTGTTAAAACGGATCTTATCTGGGTCTAAGTGAATCCAGAAACTCTTTTAATTATTTTAATAATGACTTCAATGATGATTGTGGTCGCGATGATGATCACCACAATAGGAGGAAGAGGAGGACAAGATTCAGCACCCCTGGAGTTATTCTCGTTATCTTCTTTGCTACCCCCCCCCCCCCCCCCCCCCCCGCAGAATAATCATCACTTTCACCATCAGCAAACTTAATTAGATCTGCTCTATCCGCGCTCCATCCGAGCGCGCCTGTGCGTCGGACACTGAGCGCGGATCAGAGAGGCAGAGAGCAGGCGAAGGAAGGGAAGGGATATGTGCTGCCTTTCAGCTTTTTCAGTAGACGTTCAAAGGGAGGGTTTTATACAGGGATTGGATTAGAGAAATGAACACCATTGAGTCGCGAGATTCAGTGGCTCCCAAACTCAAAGGGAAGCCGAAATCCTGTGGCACAGCGACTTGCAGATTCTGAAGTGAGAGAATGAGTTGATTTGTCACGGTTTCATCATCATGTCTTGGGACTGGGTGTCTTTTCTTCTGACCCTGCCTCGCAGCCATGTGTGGACTTTGTGAAGGACAACTACCTAATAGGAGCAGTGTTTGGTCTACAGAGTTGTCACAGGACTATACTGGTGTCTCTGTTTTGTGTGTTTTATCATTGCAGCTTTGAGCTTAACATTTAAATTTTTGCTTAGAAGCACAGATCAAACAGTTCTTGAAGTTGTAGATGAAGGTGGCCAAACGATTAACGCTCTTCCCTTACAGCAAGAAGGTCTGCAGGCTTGGAAGGTTTTCTGCGCGGAGTTTGCATTTTCTACTTTTGCTTGGCTGACTTTTATACTGCTTTCCTCTCACAGTGTTTGAGGGTAACTGGCGACCCTATATGGCCCAAAGGTGTGAGTGTTTGTGGTTTTCTGTGTGTTTGCCACGTGATAGACTTGTGACCTGACAAGGGTGGGAATCTGTCTTCTCTCAGCTCCATTGCTCTGTAGCCCTAAATTGGATGAAGCAGTGTAGTAGATGGATGGGTGTGCTCCATCACCATGTTTCACAACTGGATGTCTTTTTTTTTTTTTTTCTGACATCTTTTGGGACTTAGTGACTTATTTTATGGCACTGCTTCAGGAGTCAATGTTTATTTTATTGTAGGTTTGATCCCCCATCTGTCCATATGCTGAAGTGTCCTTGATCAAAATACTGAACCCCGAATTACTCCCACTGAATGTAACTTGCATGACAGTCCATTGATTTGTGTGTGTGAGTGTGTGTGAATGAGTGTGTGTGACTAACATTGTAAAGCAACCTTTTCCTTGGGCTGACAAACACTGTCTCAGGGGGTTTGGTGATCTGGTGCCACTTCAGTTTGTGCAGTTTTAACCTTTCATTTGGCAGTTTTTCACTGCATAAGATGCATTCAGCTCTAATTTTGTCTATTGTTTCTATAAAGCCACTTTCTATGCAACTCTCTTGCTACACTCCATTTTTTTTTTTTGGGGGGGGGGGGGGGGGGGGGGGGTATTGACCTTTCTTTTTTGTCTGACACTGCACCATTTTTTTCTCGTGCTGCTTACACTATTAATGTAAATGCTTAAACTATGTTTTGTGGTATGAATTAATTTAGTATATAAGTGAAATCAATTCACCAATTTAATTAAATGCAGACTCACCTCTTTATAAGACATAAAAAAATATGTTATATCTCCGCTTCGCAAACCCCCCATGATGCTTAATAGACAACAAAGTAGATTTACTCTTGACAAAACATACAAATGTCTGCATGGAGGATGTGTTAACTGTTTGTTTAGATAAATGAATAAAATGCAAATTGCTTGTTAAGTACAAAACATTAATGCACATAATTCAATGCCAAGAAGTCACCCTTATGCACCTTGAGGTCAGAGTAAGTAAAGTTTGCAAGAAATGAACATAATGAATGCCATGTGATGAAGTAAAAAAAAAAAAAAAATTGTGTTATGCATTGTACAGTGTATGTCACTGTTATTGTCTTTATAAATTATATTGTAAAAAAAAAAACATTGTAAAAAAGGCATTTTAATTGTCCCAAAGTTGTCCCTGATAAACTGCATAGCAAATGCATCACTTCTTGCTCTGCTTTCCCACTTGAAATGGCAAAAAGATGATTATTTCTAACAATAGATGAAATGACGTGCATGATGAAAGAGGTTCGGGTTACTAATCCGCAAAGAATGAAGGCAAACTTCTCGCTCCTTTGACTGTATTTTGAAGCCTCAGTGCTCAATGTTTCACTTTCACATTGTGCACTTTTAAGGAGTTGATGGGCATCACGTTCGCAGAGTGCAGTTTGGTCACACACTCCCCAGAAACTAGAGGATTATGTATTATTTAAAAACACTTCAAACATGCCATCCATTCACTTCAATGTATTTGCTTATGACTTTAAACACTGTCAGCAACAGAGATGACACTTTTAGCAGTAACTTATTAGTCAGAAAGTACCTGGTGGTCGAGTAGTTAACTTTCTTGCCCCACTGTAAAAATATTGTTCCAGTGCAAAAATTGCACGTTTGCATTGGTTTTCTCCTTGTACTCTAGTTTTTCTCATACATTCCAAAACACATATTTGAGGTAAATTACTGATTCTCAAATTCTGTTAGCTAAGAATGTGATTGTGCTGTTGTTGTCTCTCGCTCTGTGTTTGTCCTGTGTGAGACTGCCGGGGTGTCAAGGGTATAATCCGCATTCACCATAGTCATCTGGGATCACCTCCATCCCCTGCGGTACCAAAGACGGATGAATGGATGATTACTCCTATGAAATTGGTAGCGTCGTAAAACATTTCAAATGTCCTATTCAACTACTGTCACTGCACCTTCTTTAACCATAAAAATACCAATAGATGGATGGATGGATGGATGGATGGATGGATGGATGGATGGATGGATGGATGGATGGATGCATGCATGGAGTGATTAATAGGTACTTTATTCATTCCAGTGGGGAGATTCTGAGAAAACATGAATATTACGCTTAGTATAATATTAAACTACCGGACATCAGTAAATTAATAAACATAGCATAACATAGGGCATTGATTTCAAGGCATTAATTAAGAATTTAAACATGTATGAGTAGCCACCTTTTTTGACAACCTCCACAGCAGTCCCTAATATTGACATAGGGAGTCCTTGTGCAAGTAAAATCATTGCATTTCGCTCAATTTCCAACACATTTTCACTTGGCTTGTTTTTCGACAAACGTCCGCGGCATTAAAATCCCTGCCAAAACCCAAGAACGCAATGAGCTCTACATGCATGGATGTAAAGGAGTCGCACGTACAACGTAATCAGCCATGCGTCTGTGCACATCCATTTCATTTGCATTTGTAAATGAAATGGATGTGCACTGTTTGGAAGAGGCTTGACACAATGATGACTAATTCTGAACAATATGCATGCTGAGCCAATGATTATGCTGGGACGTGCGAACTGTGGCACCTGTGCCTGAAGTTGCCGACCCATGTCCTGCTTACTCTATGTCCTGCTCACATTTATTGATATCATTGCAATTGGCCAAAGCTGTTGTCCGCAGTGAAGACTAGCCCTTTGACTATTATAAAAAAAAATTCTCGTTTGTCAGAGGACGACTTCATAACTCACTCCACGTCACAGTGTCATGGAAGTTTGTCCCACTGTAAATAACGTGTATTCATTTTCATCCACAGTAAATAAACATTAGCTTCCCCGTATCAAAGCTGTCAGCTGCTGTCTGCCTGTTTGTGGTTTATCTCTGCTGGTTTCTTGTGGATTATTGTTGTCATTAGTTAATAAATCGTTTTTTTTTTTTAAAGTATAGCCCCAGCATTGATGTGACAATGTAATGTCACATCAACTGAACCTAATCAGCTGACAGCTCAGTTAATGTGCCACGCCAACACCACAGTAATACATCTATGCCGGTTTTTGAGATGGGCCTTACTGAGATTTCTTCTTTTTTCTTTTAAGAAGTGATTAGGAACTATAATCAGCCATTAATTTTCATTCACAGCACGGCCTATGACCCAAATTGTTAAAGAAAAGAAAGAAAATTGAAAACCTGAGTGGGAGACATCCATTCATTCATCTTTTCTACAGCCAATTAAGAGCCTGATCGAATGTAGTGTTGCACGTATTAAGACAGGTGCAAAACAGGATAATGCACGCACACATTTGTAGAAGCTGATCTACTGACAGGATGCGTTGAGGAATGAGTCTGACGCGAAAAATCACAGTATTTATTTAGCGTATTTACCTTCATAAATATGGATCGGGTGTGTGTTCCAGGAGGAGTTTAAGCCAATTGATTAATATACACAGCACAACGTCATCCAGCACCTCCGAGAACACTTGTTTTGTTTATTACTACATCTGTTGTTAACAAATTTTAAAATGGAAATTGGCTTGACTTTTTGCAGAGATCCTGCTGTTATTGTACTAAAAGACATTTCCTTAGCTGCCCCTCGATGACTTTTGTTTGCAGACTTTATTATTAGACATGTTTGACTTTGCGATTGATCGTCTCCCATATTGTGCAATTTTTTTTCTTTCTTTTTTTTGCCCATTACCATGTCCAAATCTACATATTTGTGCATTTTCAGCAGCAGTTTTGAGCAGATGCTTTTGGACCATAAACAGGGCCAATAGCACGCAAAGCCATTTCAGCATTCTTGTTTGTGATGTCACTATTGAGTGAAAAGAATGCATGCATGCAAAGTGAAAGGACGATCTGTCTGTGTTAGTGTGCAATTTAACACGCTTTATGCAGCACCTTAGAGTTAATTATTCCCTTCTTTTTAAAGCAGACCATAAACTCCTTTTTTCCTCCCAAAACACTGGAGGTGGCATGATTACTCCATTTTGAGAAAATATGTGTATATTATTTGCTTTATCATCCTAAGAGGAAAAAAATGGCAATCTGTCTGAGTGGCGCATCAGTGAGGATTTGGAAGTAGGTGCACACAATGCTGACTGAAAAATAAGCGGGTATAGGCCTTTTACCTGTGTATACCGTGGACTACACCACTGGCTGGAACTGTAATTTCATCAGCAATAAAAAAATAACATGATATTTTTTGCTCGATAGCTATCCATAAAGTACATTATAGTGCAAGTTTGTTTCATTGGTGCTCTCATGCTGTGCCATGCTTGCTTAAGAAATATATTCACACACAACACAGTGTTTCATGAAGTAGAACTTAAGAGTACATCCTTTCTGCTGTGGGTTGCCTAAACGTCAAAGGTTCACTGTTAAACCTCCACAAATATTGTTTTATTTTGGTGGAATATAACTTGTCTCACCATGTGGGAAGCCTACAGGCAAAAAAAACAACAACACAACAAAACAAAACACGCTGTGCAGGTCATCAGTCCATCCCAGAGCAAACACAGATAAAGATACATTCACTTTCATGTTCTCACATGCTGGAAGTTCAGATTTCTCCATCTACCTGACTTCATTAAAAAAACCAAAAACAAACAAAACTGGCATGCTACTCCATGCAGACAGAGCAGAGGTATAGATGCCAACGAGGCTTTCTCTTTGAGTTAAACAGTAACATCTACCACTGTGCCGCCCATGCTGTCCAGCAGTCATTGTACAGAACAAAAACGGTAACAGCCTGCAAATGGTCCGACGTCATTAAACAGCCGGGACATACACCTCAGGACGAGGTCCCACTCTCTGCATGAGCCTGTGTAACCTCAGTGAGCGGCGGAAAGGACTGAGGCAGTTGCATTTACTCAGCACCGAGACAGATAGTCATTAGGGGAGGTAAACATTCACTTAAGCCTGAGTGTGCTCATTGATGCCACTCAAGGGTCTTTGTGAGGAGTGATCAGGGAACTGAGTGAAACTGAGGTTTTAATTAGCCTGAGAACCTGACAGCCTTTGTCAGTGCTTTGTCACAGCGCTGCTGGCTTCACCTACGTTTTCATGACAAGCAGTATAGAAAAGGATAAATCATGCTTGACACCTCTGGATCCCACATGAAATAAACACCTAAATGTATGTGATTGAGTTTATGCTAAATAATTTTGAAATATATACATGTATAATGAAAGATTTTACTTGGGATTTGATAGATGAGGCACTGCATATTTGTTGTTCATACAAGTATCACTAAAGGACACAAGATGTCAGGTACCTCCTTGTGTGTCTCTACAGTATGAAGTATAATTTGCAACCAGTGAAGAAAGATATTCGCCCTTATTTAAGCATGTCCACGTGCCTCAGTAAGGCCAGGAGCACACATAATTAGACGGAAAGACACAAGTATGGTTTGATAAGGTGCTAAGTAGATCTTGGATGACTTGTTTTTCACAAGACTCACCACTTATCAATTCATGAAAGCCCTTTTTTTTTTATCTTGTTTATCATCATCATCATCCTTGAGTTCAACAATCACCCAATTTCTAATTACACCCGCAGCTCTCAAATAGTCGGGATGCAGCAAAAAGCACAACAGATGTTAAAACAAACTTTTTTTTTTCTGTTTCATAGAAAATAATATCTCATATCAAATTTTAGAAACATAACTCCAAATGTTGGTGCAGGGCCATACATATTTGGCATTGAGTAACATGCGCCTCTTTGTGGAATAACTGTCTGTAAAAGTCTGGAAGGTGAGGGGAAATATTTCCTGCAGTTTTGGGAGGAGAATGTTTCCTATTGTTCTCTGTTGCAGAATTCTAGCTGCTAAAGAGTCCTCTGTCTTTGCTGCAAGATATTTTGTTTCATGATGCACCAAATGTTTTCCATTACGGAAAGGTCTGGACTACATGCAAGGAAAGTTCAGCGCCGGGGCGCTACTATTTTGAAGCGGTGCTGTGGTGATGCATGCAGCATGTTTTTTAGTCTTGTCTTGCTAAAATATGCAAAAGCTTTTCCGTGAAAGAGACATGCTCTAAAACCTCAATGCACTCTTCAGCATTTATAATGCCTTTCCTGATATGTAGGTTGTCTAAACCATACACCATAATGCAATGCCATACCATCAGAGACACAGGCTTTTCAACTGTCCACTGATTAACAAGCTGGATGTTCTTATTTAGTCTGCAAAACATGGCATCTATGGTCTCCAAAAAGAATTTCACAATTAATTCATATGTCCACAAAACAGTTTTCCATTTTCTTTCTTTTGACTATTTCAAAAAACCTTTCTGATCAGAGATGAAGGCTGAACATCTGGAAGTGTTTAAATGCTGTGCAGTCATAGGTCCCGAAGGTCACCAGCAATTTTCAAAGGTGATCCTGTGAATTGCAAGGTGTAACGAGACATTTTCAGGAAAATATTTTTGGAAAATATCTCTGTTTTCAAATGCAGCTTGGAACAGATTGGTGAACCTCTGTCTGCATGATTGTACCTCTCTTGAGCATCATTTACACAACAACATTTTCAGAACGATGTCCGTTTACATGGAAACAACAGAAACGCTGAATACAAAGTAGTTAACAGACCAGATCACAAGTTAGAGCTGTCCATTAACTGGCACTTGTGCAGAAAAACTATTTACAACTGCCATGGTCCACATTTGCTGTCGCAGCATTTTAAAAAATGTAGCATTTTCCAATGTTTTCACATTGGAAAATGGAGATGGAGTCGGAGCGTTTATGAAAATGTCCACCTTGGAACGAAACCAAATAGGTGGGGAAGTGAAGTATTTAAAGTCTTTGGCGGTGTCTTCCAAGGTTTCATATGCTAATGAACTCAGGTTTCTGTGTCGATGGTTTCAATGATGATGGACTATAGAGCCCACGGTGCAACTCTTGATATTAAAGTCTTCTTGAACAACATTAAACTTGGTCATTGGAGTGAAAACAGTCGATTTCGATGGTTATTCATTATGATTAAGTGACCAGGCTTTTGATTTGAACCATGTGAACAAATCCCCCCCAAAAAAGTCAGCTGAAGTATCTGCTGATTCTGTCTTCATCCGCCTCCAGCTCTGTGAGAAAACAACTGTTTAATGACGCCTTCTAAGCTCACTGAGCTCCAAATAAACAGTACAGGAGAATTAATTAATAGCCGCAATTAAATATACACAAATCTTCCCCAACAGATTGTGGGACATTGTGCAACATTATTCTTAAATGTGAGAACAAATCAGGGTGCTCCTGTGAAAGGCCTGTGTCTTGTGTTAAAGTGAACCAGCTTAACAAAGTAGCCTCCGGCACTCCACCCCAGTAATACCATTTTGTACTACAGGATAATGTCTGTTGAATGTCTAGACTCTGGAGTGATTGTATAATCACTCACTTTATGACGTCTTATATTCTCAGTCGGAGAAATACTTGCAAGTTGTAACGGTGTCTAAGATGATTTAGTGACTACTCCCTTAAAAGCTGCAAAGCTCCGAGACCTCAACCAACTACTGGACTCCAATGAACAAAAATGACTGTACATCAGTCTCTCATACTGCACAATTTACTTGGATACAATAATATTATAACAACTGATACAAACACAATGAATTTCACTACAAATTTCGTTATATATGCTGTGATATTTACTATCACGTTGCACATTGTGCATATGAGCGTTATTGAAAGTGTGTATATGCCTGCTTTTAAGTGAAACCTTACATGCTAAGATGGAGATTTAGTGTGTGAAAAAATGCATCAGTATTGCACGGCCAATTCACGTTGAGTTTCATTGGATTTTAAATTGCAAAATTGTTTCATTGTGTCATGTGCCACAATAAATACATGTATATTTTATCAAAGTCATCTATCTGCATTATGTTTTATTATGACATGTGCTTTCTTCACAGCTGACATGACAACATCCATGCAAAAAGAGAATATTTGTAGTGAGGGAGAGAGAGAGAGAGAAAGAGAGGGAGAAAAGAAAGAATTAATGAAGTGTGTCAATCTATCTGGGGGAAGAGAAACTCTGACTCCAATAGAACCTCCCCAGATGCTCACCCTCTCACGGTTGTTCCCTCTCATATCTGAACGATTCTGACACTCGCACGTTCAGTCATGACTGCTCTGACAGCCAGTGTGTTTATGTGTGCTGGTACATACATGTGTATATATGATATGATCAAGAGCCTGTGTGAATTCTCTCCCCACTGTCAAGGCTGGTAGACTTTTCACTTCATCAGGGAGTTGAGTTCATTTGCGGTAGCAAAATTGTTATTTGCAAATGTGGCCACTTCAGTTCAAAAACCATTAACTCCAGAAATTGAAATATATACCGTGTTGCATAGTAAAGAGTAAACATTATTGGTTTTTTTTTTTTTTTATTGAGTGGGAAAACAGAGGCCTAACAAGCAGATGGCAAACTTTAGTATGTCTACCTTTCGAGAGAGCTTTTGCTTTCAGAAATTAAATTATATTCCAGCTTTCTTGACAGTGTTGTGGGATGTACTGGAGACACAAGTATTCATGGAGTCGACCAAATTGTTTAAATCAGGTTGTATCACCCTCCAGCGATGTGCATAAGTGTAAAGAATGGAGAGTGCAAATATTTGTCTTGCTGTTATGTGTCAGCTGAGGCTATGTCACAAGGAAAAATACTTACAGCAGAAATATAGAAATACGTATATATTCAGAGAAAGACCCACAGCAAGTATTTCAGGGATCCAAAGTTGAAGTGATCATTAGTAGCATGTGGTCAATGAAATATGCTGCGTGTACGTGTGGTATGAACAGTTATTTCTGTGTCTGCAGAGGGACTTGTTTTGTATTTGTGTTGTGGGTTTTTTGTAGGTGTCTTGTGCTATGGTATTATCTGAGCTACTATTGTGTTTTATGGCCGGCTTCCTGGATGGATGGATGGATGGATGGATGGATGGATGGATGGATGGATGGATGGATGGATGGATGGAAATTATATGAGTGGTACCATGTTGTGTACCATTATAATATCTCAGATTCCACAGAATACGATGACTGACTACCATGGCAGTATCTGTCTCACCATGACAAGCAATATCTGGTGTCCCATTTTCACTACTCTTATTAACTACTCTTATTTATTTAATAACTCGTTATTTCTGAGGTACCAGAGTAATATCAGGGCAGTTTTGGTGTATTCCACAGTAGTATTTATGATCTAATGTGTAATATTGTTTCGCCTCGGAAAATCTGTGTGCTCCAATGTTATTGAAGACACCAGCCTGTTTACCACATTAATATCTACTGTAAAATACAGATTAACATGGTGACATACTTTGTATTATGTATTACAATTATAAAATGTTATGTTAGATTGCCAGTACCATAGGAATATCTGGTTTGACAAGGCCTACATTTTATAGGCTCCACACTCTCCAAGCATCTTCTAACCGACAGCTCCTGTGCTGTGTTTTCCAGTCTGCAGTGGTGAGTTTCTATCACAGAAAGAAATAGAGTGAAGCAGTGACAAGGTCATGGGGGTAGGGGCAAGGTTCATTGACTTTAATGAACTGTTATGAACATCTCTGTGCAAGATACCACGGCACACCTTGAAAGCCCTTGGGCAGGGTTATTTTACTTCTAGGTTCTTTTTTCCCCCCAATGTTTTAATGTAAATGTGATATTAGATATCATCTTTAGGTATTTCTTTGACATCCCTGTCGGTCAGATCTGCCAACTTGTGGTTAGCAACAGAGCACACTGACAGTTAATTGCACATTTTCATTCACTATTGATTCAATTCTATCTTAAGTCCGCAGCAGGTGACCTACAAAACCTAAGGCTGGTTTTCATATTCTTATGGCTGATGTGTGTAACTAGAAGTAGATATTCTCGTTGACCATAATGTGCATTATAATCAAACATGCATAAGACTTCACACGTTTGAAAAGTGAAGCTACTGTACAGAAAAGTATGCAAACTTCAAGCAATTCAGTCTTGAAATCTCTATTTAAAAGGTTTGGTGGCGGTTATTTTTTCTCTTTAATTTGAGGTACAGGCTAGGTTTTGAAAAAGAGTCTCAACTTTGTCATTAAAATCTTTGGAGTTGACTTCTGTTGAGGCATTAAAGGGAAAACATTAGCTTTAGGAGTATGTTTTTTTTTTCACAAGTACTTATAATGAAATGTTTTTGCTGACAAAAAAAGCAATAACATATGCATCAGTCAGCAAAAGAGAGAAATCAACAATAAAATAGTTGTGATTATCTAACTCAGTCTTTCTATTCGGTCAGTGCTGATTCAGATTTGTCTCTGAGTTGTTTAATGGCTGTATGATGCCCGGAAAGTGGTGCACATGTAAACAAAACACAGGCGCAATTGGCTACTTTTTGTCATAGATTCACACAATAGCTCACTTTTTAATGCTAAGCACCCAGTTTCATTTTTGTCCAGCTGGGCAGAATGTGGTTAAGTGTCTCATAAAACATGTTGCGAATTGCTTATCTGACCAGACAGATTGCTTGGCTGGCACAAGCCATTGTATAAACCTTGTTAGCATTATGTTTTCCTCCTCTTTCTGTTTTCACTCCTTCAGAGTTATTTCTCCTTGATGCGGGTCTGAATTTGCAGCGAGGGCCAAGGACGATTCATTCCCTCCTCAGAGGAAGAAAAGCAAACAATTCACCAGTGATAGAAGGCGTTTTTTTTGTAGTTTTGTTTTTAGAATAAAACCCAGTGTTAGTAGGACATTTTCTCGGTTTACGGAGAACGTAGGTCAGAGCGAGAAAGCTTCCCTGCGTCTGCCTGTGGTGACTCGCTACTGATAAATGACCTTAGCCAACTGTCCTCAGGCCACAGTGACCAGCCGAAATACCCAGGAGCTTTGCTATAATCATCTATGTGCTTTACACAACCATGGGTTCTCCCCCGCCGTGAGTTTAATTGCCATCAGAGTATGTGAAATACCCCAATGGCTCGTTACTGCCACTCCATTTTGAATTGCACTGGAAGATGAACATCCTCCCCATCCTGAACATTTATTTGTTAAAATAATTGAAAACCCAAATGGTCTTTTTGCGTGTTTACATGACCACCATCGGTTTCCGAGAGTGCCATAACATGGTTACACCTCTACATCTTCAAAATATGATTGGTTAATACAGAATATGGAATTTTCCCAAGGGGATTAAGCAAGTTAGTTAGCTAGTTATCTTAAAATATCAACATAGTACCTGCAGTGACATTGTCATTTTTGGGGCGCTGAAGGTGATTTGTTGTTCCCGGTAAAGTCATTCCAGCCATTATCAATATCACCTTATCCCATTTGATGACCCAAGGTGCTGCATATTATCTATATTCTTATATTGTATAAAATATTGCTATGAGTTGAGAGTGTTAACCACTGCACCACTGTGTGGTCCAGTTATTCACATACTGGCAGCATCAGACAACAGCAAAGAGAAGGATCTAGATGTGCATGTTCACAGCAAAACAATGCATTTGGCACAACTTTATCCACCCATCCACATTTGATGCCACTCTATCATGTTTATTGGAGGCAATCCCAGTTGGCTAGTTTTACAATATTTGCTCAAATGACCTATCACAGAGGAAAGGATCCAACCACAGGTGATAGTGTGGGGTTTTTTCTACACTTCAGACAAGTAGGTTTGATCCTTCTTATTGTTTTTCTCATGAGCCCCTTGCAAACTTTTGTATCTCAGAGAGGAAAGAAACCTCCCATTGAGAAGAATGACAAAGCTTTGATTGATGTTGATTTTCAGTATGAAAATAAAGCATGGTCTCATGATCCTTTTGGCTTTTTGAGTTTTAAACAGGAGGTGTCAGAAAAGCTACAGCAATTATAACAGATTTGTTGATCAAGATTATGACTCCCCATTTGGTTTTTTGACACCCCAAACTTGGGGCAGATTTGGGGGGGATATTTCAGGATTTTACCAGAAATGGAACTCAGTCACAAATTTTATCCCGCAGCGGTGGCATGTTATTTAGTGTTTGCTGTATTGTTGTCATATATGTAGCTACTGGTATACTAAGATTTTCAGTGAGCGTATGATGATATTGAAACATTCTTAGTCGTTTATGGCCACAATAAATTGAAAAACAACTAGGCCTGTGGAAGATGTCCTGATGCTCTTGATGGCGAGTCTTCCCCAGCCCAAGAAGTCTCTTACTACATGGCGATAACAACCCCCTTTAAGAAGGTTTTCACTTTTTTCTCAGATTATTTGAAAAAATCAATATTTTTTCATTTTGTTGTGCTTTATTTATCCACCAATCTAATGCTAAACAAGTTATAAAATCTTTGATCTTTAAAAAGGGTTTTTGATAAAAGATGATGTACACAATGTCCATTTTATTTCATCATCACAGCATAATGTACCCTTGTCTGGGAGCCACCACAATAGCTGCCAAGGAGCTGCTTTTGTATCAAGGCTCTTTATTTCCCCACTACCAAGTGTGTTTTATTTATAGATTGAAAATTTGGAGCAATGTACTTTTGAAAAAAGGGCACGAAGACAGCAGTGGTACTTCTCCATGTGCTGCAGGGCCACAAGAGCACAGCGAGAGGAGAAAATCTAGAAATATAATGAGGTAAATATTGGACTTTTGAATAGTTGGATTGTGCTGCACAAGATGTTTGCAGTAATTTTATGGTCATTGTTTGCTCACATTAGAGCTCAAATAACCTTGTTAGGGGTCACAACTGTTTTCAGGAATGAGTTGCGCCTGCTATGCTTAATGGCATGCAAACTTCTTCTTTGTTGAACAGATTTTCATTTTTGGATAATCTAATAATTTGATTGGATAAACTAATAATTTGATTGTCTCGAATCTTCTCTTCCTGCACACCAGTTCTGCACTGTAGTCAGCCCAGACAAATGTCATATTGATTTAAATATCTTCAGCCTATTACTGTCACACAAATGATTGAATACAAATGGAAATGCAGGGACAAAGTTAATTTTTACCGAGTTTATTCCAGAAATGGGGAGGGGAACACATAGGTTATACACATTGACACAAATATATGCACAGAAGGAGCGGTGGCAGGAAGTGTGCAGTAATGCAGACAAGCAAAATAAAACAGGAAGGGAGGAAACAGGTAAGAAATGCTAGTTTACACAAATACAAGAAGAGACCTGACGGCCAAGGAGGTGTCAGGATCTGCAGGTGCCTCTCCAGCTCCTGGCTGATTCTCTCCGACTATCCATAGGTCTGGTAGCCCAGGAAGGGACTCACCCACACGCCCAGAAGCTCATAGAGGGGCCACCAGAACTTGGAGATAAACTGCAGTAACAAGTCCAGTGTCACCTTGACCAGCAAGCTGTGCACCAAGAAAACATGGCTCAATAATGTCTGGTCTCAGGCATAGGCAGGGGAGGCAGTAGACCACAAACCAGACGATGGGAGGTGTTCTGTTGAGCACAGACAAAGCAGGGGGCCATGTACTCCTGGATGTCCTTTTCCATGCCCGGTCACCAAAACCACTGTCGGGCCATGAAGGGAATTCTACTGACTCCTGGATGGAAGGAGATTGGAAAATGGTGGGCCAAGTGAATGACTGTTGACCTGAGGGACTCAAACACAAACAGTGAGTTGGATAGACACTCTTCTGGAACCGTCAGACCCTCAAGTGCTTACTTGACCCTGTCCTTGAGCTCCAGCAAGACATCTCCTATAATATAAGTGGAGGGCAGAATTGTGTCAGGATTTACAGGGTTGAAAGAGGCGTCAGACAGGTGTGAGAGGAAATCTGGTTTAACATTCTTAGACCTGGGATGACAGGACAGGAAGTTCATTCTCTGAGCGGAACACAGGTATTTCAGGTTTTTATGGTATGTCTCGGCCATCAATGGGAGCTTGGCAAACTCAAGTCAGTGTTGCCAGTGTTGCAGGATCCAGAAACATCGTGGGGACTGATGAAACACTCTGCAGATTTACACAAGGAATTTTCACGCACCCATTCACTCTCCTGCTCACATAGCCTTCTGTTGACCCTGGAAGCTACAGAGATTCGGTCATCAAGGGATGTCCAGGGAAGCCACGTGGTGCTTTACAGGACCCGAGAGTCCATAAAGAAAAATGGAGATAAGGGCCTCATTGTTCCAGCCGCTCTCTGCCGCCAATGTATTAAATTCTATAGTGTAATCCACAACAGGCTTGATACAAGGGACAAAGATGATCTGGCAACAGACATGAAAGAGAAGGATATATATACTCAGGGGAAGTGAAGACACAGGTGAAACACATTGACACAATCAGACGCATACAGGGAAAGTCGACAGGAATGGCAAGTGTGCAATAATACGGACAACATGGATGAGTACCAAAACAAAACAGGAAGGGACGAAACAATTTATGAAACGCGGACTTTACACAGACCTGGCTATTACCTTTACAGATGTGTGTATTGCTCAGTAATTTGCTGCAGGTTATATGTGGGACAATATGGTTACTGAGATTGGCAATGTGTTTGAATCGTAACGTAACACAAACATCGACTTAAAATCTGTGCAGCCTGTATCCTACTTTAACTAACATCATTTTCAACATTGACAGTGTTGTCGATTTGACTGTTTTTGTGTTGTGTGTATCTATTTAGAAAGACAAATTCTTCACCGGGTGATATTCATGGATTGACTCAAATGCTGTCTTTCGTATGGCATGAGATAACAACATTTCATCAGTGACCATATGTCGCTTCAATACTGAAATCACCCAGCAGTGAGATTTTTAACAACAGACAACAGACTGTACTGAGATTGAATGAAAGGACTGCAGATGGACAAATAGTTAGAGCTAATGCAGCAATGAGACGGACAGAACTGGTTAAATATAGTATGCAGCATGTGTGTGCGGCTTTGTGGCAGTTTGTTTGACAGACCGTGTGTGTGTGTGTGTGTGTGTGTTTGGCTGTGAGGCAGAGCCAGATGCTGTTTTGGGACATGATCTCAGGAGAATAAAAGGCTTGGCTCTCTAAGACCTCATCAGCTGCCATAAACGCTGGGACAGTGCAGAGAAAACCAAATTACATGTGATCACAAACACTTACCGAATAAATGGAATGTTGTGATCCAAGGGTGTTGCTGAAAAGTGAGTGACACAGGGGAGGCTGCAGGGACCTGAGCTGTCACAACGCTGGTCCAAAAGATGTGGGATGGGGGGGAAAGAGGGAATTACAAGCAGCATAAGAAGCAGTTCGAAAATGTTTTACGAGGCCACACACACACTGTGATAAAGGGCCATTTTGAATAGACCTGTCGTCATTCTGTTTGGCTGAAGCTAATTTAGGTTTAATTTAAAGTATTCATCATTTTCAGTGGTATCTAATAGCGTATATGCACTGAGCATCTTAAGAGGGGAAGCAATGCTGTTTTTTTTTTTAACATAGCGGTGGTTGTTTACCTTGTGATATTCAATGACTGAAGGTCATATTTTTCATACCTCCTTATTTTATGCTGCACCATTACCCACACAGCAAATGCTGGCCGTACCCCTGCAGAGGGTTATTAGCTGTGTTTTAAAATGCATTAAACAAACTGCACTTTGAAGACTTTAGTTTTAAACACCTTCCCAGCATTCAGCTTCATTTTCTGTGCCTTGTGGACCTTGTAGGAAGGATAGGAAGAAATGTTATTGCTGAAAACAAAAGGTTAAAAATCTTTTCTTTTTTTTTTATTGCATATGTAAATAATTTACTTTTACATTTAGGGGAATATTTGAGAATCCTCATTCAATCTCATGTGCTAATCCAGAAAGAGCAATTCAGGCAAGTGTAACAAATAAAGATTTTGCTCCTATTTATATAACTTAAAGTGTCCCTGAAATAATTCTATTAAAATACACCAGTATTTAGCATTATTTTCCCCCTTTCGAATGATATATGACACACCAATGACAATCACACCACTATCTTGCTCTTGAGCGCCGAACGTCTAAATATGCCTTTAAATCTCCCGCCCTGTGAATCTGACCTAGTTTTCCCAACTTGCCGTAGTTTTGCGCTGTGACGTATGAGGGGTTATTTACTTCCGCCCACAACAGCTGATCGTAGCGTCTTGTTTACATGTGCTCTGCATTATCGCGTTATTTAGCAGTTTTTTAGAGTCATGCCGAAGCGTTGTGTTGCGGCTGGGTGTTCCCAAATGCCCAGTCCGTCTGTAAGTGTCCATAAATTCCCAAAAGATGAAACTTTGAGGAGATTATGGACAAAACAAGTGCAGCGCACTCGCTCCAACTGGACACCAACAGAGGCCTCCTATCTCTGCAGTCAACATTTCACGGATGACTGTTACGAAACAGCACCCGCAATCCGAGAGTCACTTGGTTTTGCTGTGAAGAGGAAACGTATCCTGAAACCTGGTTCTGTCCCCACCATTTTTAAACGGCTTTTTAACGGCTTTTTAAACCCAACCTTCAGTAAGTCTTTTTAAAACCTGCTAAAACTTAAGACAAATAGACCAATAAACTTTGCAAAACACCCACTCTGACACAAGGGTAAATACCCGGTCACACACAATATGTGCACACGGGTAAATACCCGGTCACGCACAATATGTGCACACGGGTAAATACCCGGTCACGCACAATATGTGCACAAGGGTAAATACCCGGTCACGCACAATATGTGCACACGGGTAAATACCCGGTCACGCACAATATGTACTCACGGGTAAATACCCGGTCACACACAATATGTACTCACGGCTCAAACATGTATGGTTGAACGCCTTGATTTTCTTCTAATTCTTCCTCCGATGATTCCTCTCCTTCATCTTCGTCCAAAACCAACGATACGTCACTTAAATCTTCGCTAACATCGCTCCTAGGTGCTTCTGTATCGCCAAACCCCTCCATTCTTCAATCAGCTGATGTTGTTTTGGCTGGGACATATAACCCCTCGTACGTCATATCCGGTCTAGCTCAGGCGGCTCACATTTATGGCCCGCAAATATACCGTCGTCTGCTGCATCATGTAAAGTCAATTAAAAGGGTCGGAATTCGGACTTTTATCTGGGAATGTTATATACCTTTCGAAAGCATATTTATTCTTCTTTCTAAAGATGAAATCTGAAAAACATTTCAGGGACACTTTAAAGGAGTGAAAGTGATTTGTAAAAACGAAACATCTCAACAAGCCGTATCTTTCTTTTGTTTGGACACAGCACTGCAGTGTGACCAGCAGATGTTTTGACACCCTTCCAGCTCCATATTCTCAATAGGTTTCTCTCCTGGTTTTATTTTTAACTGACATGAATAAATTAATTACTTGAGAAGAAGCAACACATGAAGCTTCTCTGCAAAAAATAATGGCATCATACACACTGCACTACTTTGTCCCAGTGCAGCAACGTTCAAGATCACACACACAAACACAGACACGATCACCTGCTCATAAATCTCTCTCCCAGGAGGATATACTGCTTCTAATTGCGGTCATGTAACTTGTGTGTAGCCATGTTGTTTAGCCTGAAAACAATCCGTGCGTAGTGTTACAGCAAAGTCGTCGGCATTGCATTCCCATTTATATCCAAAGGCATCAGTGTCTTTTAAATTTACAAGTTAGTTCAAGGGTCAGTGCATTTGATGTATTAGCCGGGATTTTAGCTCGGAGCTAAAACTCAGGTGCACAGAAAAGATCTGCCTAGTTTGTCTGAATTCAGGAATTTAAGTCCATGAATTACAAAATAAAATGGTCAACATTTTTTTTTTTTCTGGAGCTTTAGTTTTAGCAAAACATTTTTTTCTTTAACAAAAACATTTCTACATTTGTAAAGTGTTTTGTGGTTGTTTCAAGAAGCCAAAATGTTCTTTTGTAGTCAATTAAAGTTTTTTGGGGGGCAAAAAAATCATCAACTTGTCTTTTTCCATTCATATGATCACTTTTCACTTGAAGATCATGATTTTAAAATTTAAAAAAATAATAATTTAAATACTTCTATTTTTAATTCACAGTTTCCACATACCGGTAATTAATCAGTACACAGTTTAATAACATGTTGACAACTCCATAAATACACACACACGACAATTACTATGCAGTAATTAATGGAGGAGTCAAACTAATTTTAGTTCTGAGGCCACATAGAGCTCTAATTTCATCATGAGCGGTCTGGGCCAGTAAAATAATGTCATAACAGGAGTTACATTTAAAGTTTATCTTTAAAATCCTACACAAAATAGAAATAATTAGTAACAAACATTGCAACAATTTCACCATAAAGACAATTTAACTGCTATTTTCTCATGCAAAATACAGTGAAATGTCCAAAAATATTCTCTTTTATGGAAGCATCATGTGATTCATGATATCAGTTCAAGTGTCAATGCTGGGTTTTGTCCACTACTCCTTGAAATACTCAGTAAAAAAGTTTTCAAGATCTTTTTGCTTGGTCATTTCCGGGGCTGGATTAGAGCCTCCGGAGGGCCAGTGTCAGCCCACGGGCCTTATGTTTGACGAACCTAAACCACAGTGTCCTGAGCCCATTCTTCACACACTTATCTCCCGTGTCGCTGGTTCTGCTCTCGCCGTCATTGCTTTTGTGCTCCTGTCTGGCCAGCTCCTCCCACGGCGCATCGCGCTTCCTGCAATTCAAATCATTTGAGACGCATGTGTCATCTCATCTGCCTTCGGTAAAGTCACATGGTATCTTGAACTGCACACACCTCACGAGTGTCACACATCCATCATGCTGAAAATGAGATGACCCGACTTTTTTCAAATCTATTTCCAGAAAATAAAATATTGGGACCAATATTGCCCATACATATTGTATAGACAAACAATTGCACAAAAATAAGATTTTCAACTTCAAATCTTGAACAAACTGCATCAGGGGACTGCCATGCTCTGGATCATTGTCCCGTTGAAAGATCCGCATTTGTAAAATAGAATAATTTTTTTTGGGTAGAGGATTTATTTAAGTTGGCATCCAATATTTTTCTTCACACTTCAGGGTTTGTGATTCCATCAAAAGATACAAGTCCACCTGTACTATTTTCTGAAAACTGTAAACCCCCACCACTTTGCAGCGGGGCAGCGGCTGTTGCAACCTTCTTAACATTTTTCCTTTCCTTTGCTTCATCCATGATACCTCTCCCACCGTTGGATCCATGTGTGTTGAATTAAAGACTTACGGGACAGGCAACAAAAAACAACAATAACAAAACCAATAGCAGCTTTCTTCATCTTTATATTTTCTGTGTGTCTGGATTTGTACTTTGAAAATAAGTATTAAATGATGTTTTATGAATGTCGATGTTTCATTCTTTGTTATCTGAGTTTATGAAAGCTTTTTTTTTTGGTCATTTTATTCTCCCTCTTTAAACACACTCGCTTTTTGGTGAGCCGAGATATATCTTGTAGTTTCATTGATGTTTGGAATAACAAGAGCTTTACTCAGTTTTGGATGGATTTTTTACAAACAAAATAACAAAAATGTAATCAAGTCAGCCGCTGGTCTTTCTTAATATTTCTTTTTCTTGGCAAAGAACAACTAAAGCAAACTTTTTATGCAACAAAACAAGGACTTTTGAATCACATTTCATTCATATGTATTCACTTTTTGAGGAAATAAATATTGTACACGTGAGCCGCTTCTTAATGTTCAAGAAATATTGATTCAACTCATTATATTTCCATTCTGAACTCAAAATTTTAAATTTTAAAAGCACCAAACAACTTATAGCACATAACAGTGTCACGTCCTTTTGAGGTCCTGCTGCATATAAATAATATGTTAGTTCACCAAGAAAACATGCACAAAGAGTCACAGAAGTTTGTATCTTGGTTCTTTTGTGACTCTGATAGCTGCTTCAAGTTTGGCTGTGTGTTAAAAAATACAAAATAAACAAAGAAATGTAAAGCAATACCCGCAGGAACGATATTTTGTGTGTGAGTTAGAAGGCAAGCTGACATTTTACTGATTACACCTAAAAAGTGTTGAGAATGAAGACACTGTCATTTTAGTTCCTGCAAATGTGTTTGTTTTTTTAATTAAATTAAATTAAATGTTTTGGTTTTTTTTGCCTCTCTCAAGAGAACTACAATTAGAATGGGAACTATACAAATGGCTTAATTGGAATGAGACAAGAAGCTTTAAAAAAAACATTGCCTTTTTGATTAATTCTTTTCATTTATGTGTTTGTGTCACTTGGATAAACCCGGAAATAATAAGGTGTGACGGCAACCTCTGGTTTGGATTGGAAACGGTTTAATTCCCTAAGTTGTGGCTGATGGTCTGTGACATGTTTTCAAACTCAGAAAGTAATCACTTGAAGAAACAGGAAAAGAGGGTTAAAAAAAAAAAAAAAAAAGCATACTTGGTGTGGCTATTTCTCAACAGAGGTTTACGCCTTTGAACAGGGAGTCAGTCAATTGGAGCGAAACATTTCAGTGCCTGTGTCATTGGAGGCTTGGCTCGGTTATAAATAGCTGTAATCTATCTGCTATTGTTAGTTTCATAGTGTAACAGATATTTTCTGGTATTTCAATAGTTTTATAAATAACTGAAAAAAACTCTGTTCTGATATTTATGATATGCTCAATAAGGATGTCTGAAGAGGAAAAAACATAAACTCATTAGTACTCCATTGTTTAGAAAAAACTTGCACGAGTGAACGAAGTCTGATATTTTCTGGACCCAATTGCAGCATTTATTGTAATTAAACATTTAAAATGAAATTATTATTATTTTTTTAATGTTGGTTGTGTGTCTACGGAGGCCCCAAAGGGACATGGAGAAAAAAAATAAAGAAGAGGAAAAAAAAAAACTATCTCGGGATCTTGCAAAACTTTCTCAGGATCTCGCAAAAGTATCTTGGGATCTCGCAATAACTTTTGTGAGATCTCGCAAAAGCATTTCTTTATATTTTAGGCCGATTTCAAAATAAAACTCGGGTGGGTGTCCTCCATTAGCTTTAGCTTCTCTCAACAACAATGCGGTGTATGATGTCTCTGAAAGGACAAACTTAGTCGATCACATACACGATGCGCATATATAACAATATAGTTTTGCGAGATCCCGAGAAAGTTTTGCGAGATCCCGACATAGTTTTTTTTTTCCTCTTCTTTTTTTCCCCCTCCATGTCCCTTCAGAGGCTCCATAGTGTGTCAGCTGTTATACGAAAGAATATTAGGGCCACTGAGGGAAAAAAAATTAGGAGATAAAAAAAAAAAAAATAAATCCTCACTCACAAGTCAAAACTCAAAGTTGAGATTTTTTTTTTTTTTTAATTATGCACTTTGAAAGAAAGCGAATGTGATTGCGTCTACAAAATGTATTGCCGGCAGTTTAATAAACTGGTGAAACGATGATTCAGAACAGGCTTTAGCTCATAAACACAGTGCGGATAGCATTAGGACTTTGAAGAGACAGTGCAGCCTGCAGCTCTTCGTCACTCCACACTGATTTCTCATGGAGAACGTGGGACATGGGCTCTGATCCCTGCAGGGTGCTATTTATTCTATTTATAAAATGTAACATTATTAAACAAGGAAATCCAGTGTAAAATCTGATGTTTTCAAGCAGCAAGCAACCCTGTATAGTCAAAATTATGTGATTTAATATAATTATTTCGGCATCCACGGACAAATGATGAGGGATGGACCACATGAGATGGACGTTTCAAGTTTGTATTTAAAAAAAACAAAAAAATCTCAACATTGATTTTTGAAGTTTTTCAGAGGATCTTTTGCATGATTTTATAAGAATTTTTTTCTTCAGCGACTCCAGTCTTTCATCATCTATGTTTTTCAGGTGCGATTTGCCAGAGAGATATTCACCCCAGTATTGCATCGGACCAGGCCAATTTTTTTCATTTCATTTCATTTACCAACAATGTTAACTGGCCATATTTTAAAATCTAAGAAAAGCACAGTCGTCTGTTTTTGTCCACTAAACTTCAGTTTGTAATACTGATGTCCTCTCATGCCGTCGCACAATAAATCTACCTGAGGGTAGAAACAGAGTCACCTTGAACCTTGAGCTGTCAGCTCTCAGGCACTGAGAGTGGAACGTGATTAATTCTGAATTCACACTCACGCTGCAGTTTCATCATCCCTGGTAGCACGTTTTGGATAAGTCTTTAATTTCTTGCATAAAATCAGGACAATATCAACAGCAGATTCATGTGCAATACATGGAAGTCGAAGCTACAGTAAACCTACCTGTAAATGTGTGTCGCGTTTATTACATCATTAAATATATTCATGCTTCTCTTATAAATTGAAGTTTTAAAGCTATGTGTTTCAAGAGCTTAGAGATCATTTTTGCACTCTGTTTATTGCTCCTTTATCTGATGTCCTCAACTTTCTTCTGCTTTTATCACAAGTACCGCTCTCCATTAAACTCACTTTTCCTGTTTGTATCCGTCGCCATGGCAGTGCTTTTATCGAGGACGGTATCGCGGGTTTAATAATTCACCCAACATTTCTTGAGAAAGTCATTTTAATCTCAAACTCACTTTGAGAAATGAAAAGAAAAACGTAGGCTAGGAAGTGTACGACAGGATTTTCTGTCATTTTGACCCATTTTATCAGAAGTTATTGGAAAGTTTGAAAATGATAAAGTCGGAGTTGAGTGGCTTCGACATTTTTTCTTTTTAAAGAAAGCGAGGCATTGCCCCTCATCGTTATTGCCTATCCTCTGACGCGAGATAAGATATGCCTCTGTCAGCATGAACTTTGCCATCTTTTACACTGCATAAACACTTTTAAGGCAGATTTGATTGAATCTGTGTTTCATTATTAAGGAGTGCATTATGAATTCATCCGCTACCACTCGCAGGCACTTAGTCACCCTTGACATAAAAATCGTCTAAGACACAGTCCATTCACTGAAGGATTGTTCAGTAAATTAACCAAATCCCCCACTGCAGAAGTGTCAGGTAATGATTTCCCTAATTACACTTTAATTCAATTTTGTACTATATTGACACCCTTCGGTGCATCTCTGACTCTTAGCCTGTCTCCTGACATTACTCTCTCCTCCCTAAAGACGCAGGAAGTAGCTCAGCACTGATGTCTTTCCTTCATGGTCCGTTTGTGGCTGCTGCAGTCAGCTTATGGTTTGAATAAGGATCCCCTTAAAGGAAATGAACAGGGTTTTTGGAGCAGCATTTTGATTGTAAATGTGCGAGCATCAGAGAACCTGATGTGTCTTCTTTTCGCTCATATTCATATCATAAAATCTTTCATTACCTTGGTTTACACCTTTGAGTCATACTCCTGGGTGTATATATATATATATATATATATATATATATATATATTTGGTATCCTTTATTTGGCAAGTGACCGTATTTGGACCATAACTCCCTGATTTCTTCATGTTTCATACTAACAATGAATTGAAGACAGAAGATAGGAAAATCACTTCACAAACATAACGTGAAGGATTCTAAAACCTTGTGTACATAATGATAAACTAAGACCCTTCCAATTTAAGCCCAATTTACACAATAATGATTTCAAGAGAAAGTTACGTGTGTCCCTTGACACAACAACGACGCTCAGAGCGTCTGAGAGTCAGACTTTCTAAAAGAAAGTATACGAGCCACAAATGTTCTTAAATATTGTAAAAATGATCGTTCCAGTAGGAATCGAGATCAAGTACAAATGGGATCTTGTCTGCACAATGGCTCAGGAATCTTCAGGCATTTCCATGATGCTAGCATGTCAACAAACCTTGTTCTACAAAATGTAACTGCTGGAAATACGTGTTTTTTATGAATGTAATGACAAATTTCCCTCAGAAAGGTATTGACAATGTGCTAGAGATGTACATCAACAAATAAAACTGGCTTCCATTCTAATGCTAATCACTAATTATAAGGCACTATTTATTTGTGCAGAGCATTAATGACATCTGCTGCTCAGTTCTGAGGCTCACTGTTTTGTCATGACGTGTACTCTCATCGCAACAGTGGAGGACAAATTAGGAAACCTGGCAACGCTTATTGAGAAATTGTGATCAATCATCCTTCAGGCTGAATTGAACCCCCTTTGAGCCATGTCCCCTGCTAAAATAATTTTGAGCCCTTTAATAGCCTTTCTACTTTTCTTAAACTCTTACAGGAAACCTAAATGTTCCCTCTCTTTTAAGTATACAAAACTTGACTATTTAACTTATATATTTATTTATTTAAACCGGCCTTCCTATCATGCCGTCTGCTAGCGTATCTTCAGACTTGCCCTCTGAAGTCGGTCTGAGGTTTTCATCCTCGCAAATCTGTGCAAAAAAAAAAAAAAAGAAAGCCTGCTGAGATCACCACGCCTGGCACTGCTGGCGCTATCGCCTTCCACTAATGCTGCATCACACAAACTCAAATAAAGCCTAGTTAGTTAGGTAAAGTTGGAGTCGCACGCAGAAAATACAATTTACATACAGAATGGGAAGGAGAAAAACACAGTCCAAACACCCTCTTGCCCACACAAGCATGCCGCTGTGTACATGCACGCTCCCTCCATAACAAGCAATATGCTTCCCTCACCCACACTATTGTCAGGGAAATTAGCATATCTCCCACAATAAGTTTCCAGTGGATTTTCCTGAGACACGCCGAGGCAGAAAGGAGGAACAAAACACTACGAAGAAAAAAATAAAATGCTGGGCAGAGAGACGGGTGGAACAGGTGCAAATATTGCACACAAAGAGGCCAAACAGAGAAGCCAGTGTCAAGCACATGGAGGCGTTTGTGCGAGAGCAGAAATATTTAGAAGGCTAAAAACAGTGGTGGCACTTAGACTCCACATCTATCACAGAGGAGACTGCTGTGTTTGTCCAAAGGAGAGGGCTGCGCGGGTGTGAGCAGACTGCAGAGTTAGCTGTTGAGGTGGATAGCCGGGAAAAAATCTTGTGGATTACAGGCACACACTGTCTGTCACACACACACACACACACACACACACACACACACACACACACACACACACACACACACACACACACACACACACACACACACACACACACACACACACACACACACACACACACACACACACACACACACACACACACACACACACAGAGAGAAAGTGCATGAGACTTCTCCAGCATGGTGGGTAAAACTGTTAAACAGTCACAAAGTGAGAAACAACACAATCCACCACCTGGGACTATTTGAATCATTATGACAAAAGAATATTTTGCAGGTTCAAACTCCCACGTCCTGGACTGTCGGAAACTACAAAAGCTCATCATCAATGTAGACGTTTTCAAACCTATTACAGCCAGAAGCACATTTCGAGTGGACTAAAATGTAAACACACTGTACTCTGTTTTGGATCATGTTCCTGCCTACATTTGCTGCTGTGTCGAAAAGGTCGATGTTCCCCTAAATAGTGTGTGCCGCTCATTGAACCACTTTTGCTTCCCATTTAACTGAGTGCACTGTGATACGTCGTGCACCAAGTTCTGTCCCTCTTCTCGGGAACTGTTCTATCTATCTACAACTAATTCTAAAAATGTAAATGTGTGGTTTTGTTGTGAGTTCAGCCATGTCTCCATCCATTTCTACTCAAGCAGAAATACATTACATTGCAAGGCCAGGATTTTACATATTTTGACTGCTTTTTATTTGCACTTCTATCTCTCATCTATTACACTACGACGCATGGAAATGTCTATGGTGTGGTGTCATCTGGGATAGTCCCACAATTGGCATATAATAAAAGTCTGTAATTGCAAAATGTCCACGATTGGAAACCTCTTCGATGCAAAGCATAGCGTTGTGGCTGATGAATGTATTTTGTTTTACATCCACACTCAAGCCGGTGCTTCACTTTCCAGAAGGTCTCTGAAATGTCATTGCCTTCTGTGCTGAGCGTCTGAGCTCTGACTGGTGCCATTATGAGATTGTTTGTTAAGCCACAACAGCTCAGTGTGCCTGTACAGGGTTTCTGCACTGCTGGATTGCTTACAGAGTTGCTCCTGCTAACGTACAAAGTCAAAAGGTTTTCCAGGCTGCAGATTCACACCCGTGCAGAAATCCCTTCCAGCAGGGACCACAGAATTATTTTCTTTGGCCATTTACTTTGTTTTGTTTTTTTCTTTTTTCTTTTTGCACCAGCTTGGGATTTCTTAGTAGGTGGTTTTATTGATCAGAAATAATGACTTTGTTCTATTCGATGAATCGAATATCCTCATAAAATTCATTATGACACTGTTGGTGATTGAAATAATTGTGCTTCTGATTTATTTTATTTTATTTTGTCATTCATTAAAACTAGATGTTGTGTAAAAACTGGAGAAGAAAAAAAATTGTGAACCTTTGCCAAGAGAGTTTGGGGCCTTAATTCTTTAACAGTCACGATCAGGCGCTTTCCCAGATCAGGGTGATTGATGTGCCTTTGTTGAAACAATGAGGGCACAAACTGAGATTAAATTATGACTCCAGGCACTGAAGGCACCTGAGGAAAGCTCAATTCTAACTCCAGTGCTGTGCATTCATCAACCACGAAACAGGCATTTGGGTAATAACTGAAAACCAATAGCTTCTAACGTTGTGTATTTCTCTAAGTGTGGGCCACACTCTGCACTGGGGGCAACAGATGGCTTCAGGAGGGGTCATCTAGGGGTCGGAGGAATGTCTTTTCCAAATGTTTTTCCCTCTGAGCTTTCAAGAAAAAGTGGCTAATAAAAATATTTTAAAAAAATAATGACAATGAAGCATATAATAATAGATGTCAGGCAAAATCTAAAATGTAACATCTGAAGCAGTTGTAGACTACAAACAATGATTTGACAGATATTTGAAAATATAAACTGGTACATTAACAGTGATGCTTTTAATTGTCTATGGATTCCAACAGCAGTTATAATGGTGAAACTTTAAGACGTCAAATCAATCAAAAGATTCCTCCTTGATATGAGACAAAACAAGTGTGACGTGTGACTAATGGAGTGGATGAATCCGATGTTCAAGTTCTTTGAAGGGGGCTCACTCATACACTGAGAGCCCTCGTCATAAGCAATATTTACTACTACAAGTAATGGCATGTAAATTATGCAATATAATCAAATTATTATTCACATTTTCAGCCTTTTCAAATTCTAAGTGCTACGTCTAAATGCTCAAGACAGGATAATAAAAAACCCCTGATATGATGGAAGAGGAAAATGTGTAGTTGCATGGTCTTCTGGCATGCACACCTATTATATGAGCAGATCTGGATTCAAATCAGCAATTTTCAGTCAACAGCCTTTGCAGTGCATCTTGACACGACTTCATGAGCTCTTTATGATCATACCCCTGCGAATCAGGTTTTCCAATTATCTCGGCTACAAAACAATGGGAGAGAAAGGAACGGGAAACATCTTCCAAAGGCATTTTTTCTTTCCAAGCTGGGACAAAAAGGTATTACAAAACAAATTAGTTACGAAAGATTGGCTGCTTGTCCAGGGTGTACCATGCCTCTTTCTTGGGTGTTGTTGGCTTGGATGGGCTCTGGCACCCCGTGACATTACTCTGGATAGAATAAGCAAAGAAAATGGATGGATGGTTTAATTATGAAACTTGAATAAGGTGCACTCGTCTTCCATCCATCTTAGGCATGCTTCATCCAGAATGTAGGGAGCTGGATTCTTTCCCAGCTGATGTTGGGCCACGTCCAATTCATCATCTGCAGGTCATCAATCCATCACAGAGCTTGTATTGTAGGAGGATGCCAGCATATTTGACTGAAACCTGTGCACACGCAGAAAGAACATGCAATGTCCAGAAGGATAAAAAAAAAACTACATCATCATCCTACAATATCCAACCAATATTCATCTGGGGAGAACAATAGAAATTCAGAAAGTATCAAAGAATTATGATTATTTATAATATGGGTATCACAAGTAATATTATACAGCAATACAATATTATATTATTCTTATTATGTTTACATGTTTGTTATTGGGTTGTTTTGTTTTATGTATCCAGTTTATTTTTCCCAGAATATTTATTCTCCATAAATTTTGCCCATTGAATCTTGTCCACAAGAAACCCAAAAACAGCACTCCTCAAGAAGATTGAACAAAGATGGCATGCTTTACTGCAATAACAACACATACCTCAAGCTTCTAACCCATAATGGATGTTTTTGGACACCACAAGTGAAGAAAAGTTGTGCCCAGATTATTTGTTGAGAGAAAGCTGCGAGAAATCCCAAGCAGGACTGTGTGAGGGAAATAATTCATTCTTTTCTCGCAGCCCTGGGAAGAACAACAACTGCACGTATGTCTCTGTATAGGCTTTTGATTCTTGCTTACTTGGACAAAATCCAACAACACAATTTTTGCAGAAAATATCTGACCAATGCAAATTTACAACATATCTTACACGTTGCTGCACTTTGTTCTCCTGTTCTGGGCATTGCATGAGAAGTTACCTAAATTGTTCGCTGACCTTTCAGAACAGAAATGGTTGTGGTTTAAAAGGATTGCAGATCACTTGAGAACAGCTCTCACATTTCTATGCTCCCTCTCATACTTTTCCCTCTTGCAAGAAACAAATACATCTCAATGGGCAGCCTTAGCTTATATTTTGATTTGCGAGCAAAATTATAAAGAAGTCATCTTACAATCCCAATTTTAGCAGTCCAATCAGACCCTGTCCATGCGTCAAAATCTACCTTGGGGAAAGATACTGAATTACAAACTTGCTTCCAATGCTTGCATGGCATCACCATTGTATGCGTTGAGGGGTAAATGTGATGGATAATGTAAAGCGTGTTGTGACTGCTGAAGAATAAGTAAAGTCTGTTTACCATTTACTTTGCTCCGATAGGTTTCCGGTGGAGCTGTGTCATAAGAGGAGACATGTCTAAGCACAAAAATTCAGAATTTGCTGTGACTCTGAATCATTGGATTATATTTATTGCATTTAGCCCTGATCACAGAGTTTTGACACAACATGATATTGATGGATGGTGTGTTATGCATTATTGTAGCATTTTGAACAGAAACGTTTCTTTTAAATCCTTCTCATCACCTTATGTCTGCACCACTAATTCATCTTTAATCCAGCTTTGCCTGCATGAAGAAATTTGCATTGGACTGTAATGTCATTACCTTAAAGTGTTATTTTGCCAAAATCCATGAGAGGGACAATGAGTCGTTGTCAGCGAGCTTTACTAGAATCTCTTAAGCGGAGTCGGGGAGACAATATCCCTTCTTGACATTCGGTGAATAATCTACTCTCTCCTGAATAGGGCGTCCTTGCTAGATAACAAAATGCCATGCATGTCAAATTGGTGAGAAAATGACTGTCCAGCAGAGCACAACAGGCTAATAGCCAACAACACCACAAGGTTTCTATCAGGATCTCATCAAAAGACACCTCCCCGCCTGGCGGAAGAGATGTGTGCCAACACTTCTGTCGCCTTAGAAGCTGCTTGGAGACCAGGGTAAGAAAAAGAAGCTGTGCTCCTCTCATAATGACGAACAGGGTTATATCCCTGTATCATATCAAAGTCAATTCACAAAGTACAGTGTCACAAACCAGAATGGCATGTGTGGCATGTGTGCTGCCGTTCATCTATTAAGTTGTTGTTTTTTTTTATATGTGCATTAAACCGCTTTGTGTGATAAAAGAATCCGTACCGATATGGAGAGTTAATTTCTATCTGTATATAAACTGTTAAAGATTTAAGGCACATTTAGCTCAAAAAAGCACATGAAATGTAAAAAACAAACCTTTTACTTTGACAATAAATAAATAGGCTCTTGTTCTCTCTGTTCCCGGTTTTTCGGCTCAGGTATTTTCACCATTAACTTTGGCATAGTGCATTGCAGAAACAGCCATTGGGAGGGAAGTGCTTAATGAGCTCTTTGTCTTACTCAATTTTCAACTTGTATAAAATATGTTCTCTCCCCAGTCTTTCATTGTAAAGTGGTGCTGCTTTTTGAATCACTATTTCAACAAATAATGAAATAAATCCTGCACGATCCCCTCAGGAAGAAAAGTATTGTTTGTTTTTCTAAATTGAGCATTTTCATTATTTATTCTGTTATTTATTAGTACTCTGCTGTTACTGCATGATACCGGTGGCATAGTGGTAAATATTAATGGATAAAATATAATATTGCGATATAGCGTTTGCATTTTTTCAAGAAAATCCCTCTCAAGCGGCATTATATGTTCATACTTACATGACACAGAGAGAACTTGAACGTTGCAGTGACATTGTGCTTTGGATGCACAGCCATCCATCCAGGGAAGACATTCGGAGAAAACTATTTCTCTTTGCATGTGTAGAATCCGTCCCACATATAGCATGTATAGACATGTGATAGCTGAGGGGACGCACAGAGTATCAAAACATGCACCATCAAATTAGCATGTTTACCTTCATGAATATGGAACATCAAGTGTATTTTCCAGATATAGGGAGGATATTATGCTAATTAATTCACGTACAATGTGATTTATTAAATCTATAAATGCTTACACTGTTTACGATGGAGTCTGTTTTTACAATATGGAACAGCTGGCTCAACCTTAAGGACAGATGAAGCTGTTGTTGTGATGAGAGACAATCTTTCAGCTGGCTCCCAATGATCTTTGTTTGCAGATTGAATTAAAAGATATTTTCTGTGACCCACTCATATTTTTTGTTTCTATGTCTAGATCCAGATTTATGTGCTGTAACTTATTAAAGGCACAACAACACATCTCCAACTTGAAGCGATGCGATTTCAAGGTGAGTGTCCTTGTGTAAACAACTTGTAAAAAAAAAACATAAAAACCTATATGTGCTTCACCCATGGTATTGTTCCCAGTAAATCACTTGCAAAACATGCGCAAACTGAAAGTGCAGTGTACAATGTGGAACTTATACACGTTCATAAAATAAGGCTCATGATGATTTCTTTGATTCGTGATTTTATTAGTGTATCGCTTCTCATCTCATCCACTGGGAAGAGATGAAGCGGCAGGAGTGGACGAGATACGCGCTGGAGCTGCTGAAGGCCCTATATATTGTGGCTCTGTCATGGTTGACAGGCCTCAACAGTATCACATGGACCTCGGGTACAGTACCTTCTGACTGGCAGACCAGGGTGGTGCTGTTCCCCATTTTCAAAAAAAAGGTTGCAAGGTAAAGGTTAGAAAAGCACAGGTCACATAAATAATGAACTTCAAGATAATACTGTATCCAAACATTAAGTATATACAACAAGATATTTGGAGAGAGGTTATTAGTCAGATAAAACTAAGACAATCCAACATTCAACGCATTGAAGTACATTTTAGTTGGTCATTTCTTCACCTCAGTCAGAATTTACTTTGTTCAACGAAGTCTCTTCTCGACCTTGTGTGCTTCCACCCCACAGGCAAGATCCTGCTTAATGCATGCCATCTTTGACACACTATTCTCTCGTGGTTTGACATCTTCCACTCTAGACCTATATAAAACTGCGGAAATAGATAAGTCGGAAAACTTTGTCCTCCATCTCAGTGTGCAAACACAGTCTTCAAGTTCGAGATGATGCTGTGGTTTTATGAAATACAGATACTGTTTGTTGTTGTTTTGTTTTTTTTCCAATTTATTATATCCACCTCATGAAGTGCAGCTTGATGAAACTGTAATCTTCTTTATTGAACAGTCAATGAAATTATATATGGTTGTAGACGGTGCAGGGTACCTTTTCCTCTTCCTTTTTATTGCATTGTTCTCTACCAAACAATGCGTTTTATTTGGCTTCCTTGGGTGCTTCCCCTTTTTGCTGTCATTTCTCTTCATATTAAATGAAATCAAAACGTCGTGTATTTTGCCGCAGTCATTACTTTGCAAACTTTGGCTTTTCCAAAGTAAATAAAACTGCTGCATTTATACATCTTGTATTTTATTCTTTCATTCCATAAGCGGCTCTCTTGGAATCATGCCCTGTTTTTGTGTGTGTGTGTTTTTACCTTGTTTCTCTGTCACATCACTGAATTATTGTTTGATTTGTCTGAAATTGATCATTTCCACATTTGAAAGAACACAAAATTAATAATAATGTTTTCCTTAAAGCTAGAAACCATTGGTAGACTAAAGTCTCATCATAATTCATAAAATGCACAGTGAATGGAAAATTTCATGCTCAGGCATGTCTGCAGAAAACCTGTGAAAAGGAACTGACAGCTTTGAGACTCAGAGCAGTCAGAACACACAGTCCTGGTCAATGTTATTGGTACTGCAGGACTTCAAGCACATAATACCAGAACATCTTAATACATTTTAACAAATGAACCAACACGTTTCGACCGTTTCATCTAAATGTTCAAGGTGACTTATCACGGAGAAGACCTCCATTAATATTAAAATGATACTGACAAAGTGTACCCCCGACAGACTCTCACACCCTTCACTGATATTTGGGAGCAGAAACTTTCATAGGAGTGACAGCCTCTAAATGTTTCTTGTCATCGTGCATAAGCTTTCAGCACCTGTCTGCTGGTAGCTACTGTCATTCATCTACTGCTGTGCATTCAAGCTCGCAAGTTTTCAGGGGAGCATTTTACAGAGGCAAATGTGAGGAGATCTCCAAAAGATTTAAGATGGGATTTACGTCAGGACTCAGCAGTGACCAAAAACATCCAACCTTTCCCTCTTCCAACCATTTTTGGATTTGTTTTGTTATTTGATACCAGATGTGGGCTTTTGGTTATTGTCCTCTGGAAAAGCCAAGACTTTAGTGGAGAAGTGTCAGAGTAATTTTATATGTAGTTGCCATATTCGTGCTTAATTATATTCATATTCAAGTTCCATCTTATTTCTGTGTATTCTCTCTTAGCAGCGCCTCTCAGGCGCTGCTCACTAATCACATGTTCTGAGCAGGTCAACCTGACCGAGGCCGATAAACAAGATGAGCCACGTCTTCCACACAGCTGCCATCTCGACGTCCCATGCGCGGGATGTCCTTTGATTGTATTCATAGTTGATAAACTGTTAAAACTCACAGAATGTTTTGTTACTATGATGTGTATCCTGTAAACCCTCCCCTTTGTTTAATGAAATAAAACCGCAGGAGAAATGGTCTGAAGCTCAGAGTGGGTAGGAGGTGTAATCTGAACACGCTCCTAGGCCATTCTCCTCGCGAGTAACCAAAGCTCATTCGTGTTGTCTTCTTCTTTCTTGCAGATTTAATAAATGTCTGTAGCCTAAACCTGACAAGAAGTGTAAAACAAAAGGTCCATGGGCCAAAACTGGTTCACAAGCCAAGCAGGCAAATTGTCAAAACTTTAAAAAGAAAATAGATCAGTGTTGTCTCATCACACTCCTTGGTATTAAGGGAAGATAATCACTTGTAATGTGATTATGTCAGTTCAATCTGTAACCTTTATTCAGTGGATTTCCAAATGCTTTATTGTCATTTTCATAAGTACAACAAAATTCTTTTAGAGCTTAACAAGCCAACATTGTATGTTGTCGGGAGAAACAGAGTGCATTAATGGTGCAGAATGCCCAGAATAGTCGATATAATAATAGAGTCCTGTGCATCATACAATAGAAATACGCTCTCTTTTTTCTCTTCAAGGAGCAGTATATATGATTTTGTTTTTATTTAACATTTAATACCAGTCAAATTTGTGGTTTTTAGAAGTTTACTGTATGGATTGTATGTTGTATAGATTTACCATGCAATGGCATGTGCATGGTGTATATATCTGCACATCCTTGTTTATTTTAAAATGCATACTTTGTCTGTTTGTTCCCCAATGAGTCACATAACATTGTACACAGTGTTTTAGGAGGGGTTTGCTTGAATTTGCATTTGTTAAGCTATAACAATCTGGTGTACTACACTTCTAAATTGTGAACTCCCTCAGTAAGGTTCTCCGCAGTCTGGCTTATTGTTGGATCTTTTGAGGAGTCAAAGGGTTTGTGAGAATTCACAAAATAAATAAAAAGAACACATATGAAGAGAAAAATATGTGACAACTCAAAAAGCTTTCTGAAAAAGGAAAAACCACAACACATCCACAAATGGCTGATTTAATCCCAGAACAAATGAATTAAGATGAGCAAGAAATGTTTTTAATAGTACTGATACAAACAGTCTTCTGGTGATTACAACACACAACCAGTCTGCTGAAGTGACCAACTGGCTGCATGGAAATCTTAACGGTGGCCTTTATTCCCAAAGCTGCTGGTTGGGGAGTGGCTGCAGCTGTGTCCAGTTTTCCAATCTAGGCCAAGATGCATTAGAGAGATACAGCATGGACATACATGAGAAAAAAGCAAATGCAAAAAGTGTTTCCACCTATAACTCTCACAATACAAAAAATTGGGGATTTCTTTTTTTTTTACTACAAAACATTACAGTTCTGTTCTTTTCTTTTCAAGCGCGGTGTCCTCCTTGGCCTTCTTTCATGAGGTCCTGCATGGTTTAGCATGCAAAAAGCAGTGCCAGCAACAACTAGGTCAGCCTGAAGATTTTTTATTTTTTTTGGCGTCTTGTATTGTGGTTTGTCCACCCACCTTTCCCCATTTAACTCATTATTTCCCTGTAGTGCCGTTTTAAAGTGAATGTTTAAGACAGTGTTACCAAATTGGATGCCTTGGATTATTTATTTTTAATTTTCTTTACTTTGTTGCCTTTGGCTTTCTTTTGCCAAATGCAATTTGTCATGGGCACTTTTCACATTATGCACCATCAGACACTGAAAACACATGTGAAGATGTATTTGAAAACACTCATCAAGTGCTCTTTTATTTGCCATGCATGCACATCATTACAGTGCAGCTTTGTCCTCTGGATTCAAAACATTCCCTGAGGAGAAATGGGGCAGCTGCTGGCATTAAAGACCTTGCTCCGTGATTCACAGAAGTGACCCATTGGTGGTGAGATTTTCATTGTGACTGTGGTCACAAACCCAACATTTGTGATTGTTCCTCTGTCACTTTACTCAATATCAACACTTCAAATGTGGTTTGTTTGCACAAGACAGCTCTCTATATTCTGGCCTTCATGGTGCATCTACGAGTAACTGAGAAATGGTAACATTCTACATTTCATTTACTAAATGCTGTCAAACCCAGAGCTGGAGGAAAGTAGGGAAAATAATACATTTTGAAAAGCTCTGAGAAGCTTGACTTATGATTTACTTTAGAACAATGGTTCTCAAATGTTTCTCAGTGTGTACTGCCTGAGAAAAATATTGAAGGCTTCACCATTATATCTGACTTAAACATATAGTACTGGAAGCTTACGCTCTTAGCTATAGACTTATTATTTATAGATTTAATTTTTTTTTTTAAAGTTTTGATTAATTAATTAATTTCCCAACACATTGTCAGCTCCATGGACACACAGTAAGACTGATTTAATAAAACAAATCATCCTTAAACTGAAAGAAAGTTCACAGGGTTATGAGGTTTAAAGACCATCCAACAAAAGGAAAAACCCATCAGAAATAAAACACCTCTTCTTTGAAGTCTTGCTGTAGTGACACAGCAAGACTGTGTTTGTTTTTTTTAATTATTATTATTTTTTCCTCAAATCAGCAATCGATTCAAAGCTCAACTTTTCAGAGATATCAGTGATTGGCCGATTGATTGAGAGACTGAAATCCTTGTTGTTGTCTTTTTTTTCTCATATATTAACATGGAGGCATGATTACAGGTTTGTAAAATACAGCCTTCCAATAAAATCTTGTTCTTGACAGTACATTGGATAAATGATCGATTCTCCTTCAAATCCTATGTGCCCATGCAAAATGAAAAAAAAAAAGTCATAATACTGAACTACAATTACAGGCTAACCTATGTGACCTTTCCATACCCATGATGCACTGCCACATTTCATCGAAGTTTCTGTGCCAGTCATGTCGAGCTTCTTTTCCTCATTCGATCTAACACGATTGCGTTGGACACCTGTTACGAGTCAAGCCGTCGAGCTCTTGTGTATCTCGCTTTTCCACTCGAGTCGAGCAAAGATGTTAAAAATGTTTCACCAGCCCCGCCCTGCCCGTTCCCAGCCAAATCCATTTCATCCTCTCTGCAAGCTCAGTTACAGACAGATAGATCCTTTCATCCCCCCAAAGAGGTGGCCTGTGCTTCAGTGTAACAGCGTGACAGACAAAAGCTTGGGGGGATGCCCGTGGCCAACCCATAGTCTCATCTCCTATCCATAATCTTGCCTGCCTCTGCCATTGCAGATTACCTCCATGGAAATCAACGGTGCTTGGCTGTGCGGGCGAGCTCCTGGCAGCAGTGGCAGCAGCATATGTAATGACACTGTCTGTCTCACACTGAAAGAACAAGATAAACATTCTCTTCTTCACTGGAACATGCATGACAAACATGTCGGCATTGTTACCCAAATTTAAATTTTTGATTTATTTTAACGCTGCACAAATGTAAAAGGTGGGAGTGAAAAGGGGAAGTCCACCATGTACGGATCTCATCTGCGAATCCAATGAGAAAAAGATTACTGACAATGAAAAGATCCCGAGGTAGAGAGTTTTTAAAGGGCCATTAATGCCACCATCTGCATAGTAATGTACTCAAGCACACACTCCCAAGTCAACATGCTCAGTAATCTGCACACTTTGCGGTATATGGATTAGAATGAGAATTTCATTCAAACAAGTGGTATTAAGTTTATATATTTGACATGATTGCTACGACACAGTCATACTACTTCTTTCCCCCCCATTTCCCTCCTCTTTTTTCCCTCACTTCTTATACTGCTGCTTCCTTCTTGTTGTCTTCTGCCAGTAAGTCCTTCATTCTTCGCATTTGCTTCTCTCTGTATGTACTCACACCCTCCTTCTGACTCTCCTTGTCCTGCTTTGCCTTCTTACAGTATTTTCCCTCCACCCTCCTTCCCTCCTTTGTCTTTTCCTGGCCGTCCTCTCTATCATTCTAAGGTGCTTTATCCTTTCTCACTTTTGTCTCCTCTATCCTCTTTCTTTCCATATCTTCCTTATGCTTTGTGTCTTTCTCCTTCCTCCTCCTCTTCGCTTTTCTTTAATCATCACAATGTTTCATCGCGTCTTAGCTGTACAAAGCATGATAATTGTGGTGGGGGGGAAGCTGTTTTTTTTTGTTCCTTAATCCTACACACTCTAATATGTTATAAACAAACAGCAGAACTGTATCAACACAAAAAGAGCTATTAGGGGCTTCATATTTTTTTTTTAATTTTGTCCTAATCCATATGCTAACAATTAAATGTTGCAATGCTCCTTGATTAATAGCGTCAGCTTGCAAGTGACTGTTTACTTCAGTAACTATTAAGGTGCCAATCATCTTTAAAACTGCAATAAGAAGCATGTTAACACCAAAATACTGGCATGGTGATGCAGCGACGCTGATTAAAAACCCACCCAACGATACTTCCTACAGTCTGCTCGCTCATTTATTTTTAGAGGTCCCTGCAGTGTTGAACACACTGAAGCAATAATCCTCGCCGAGCCGGTGCTTTATAAATCAGAGCTCTGAAAAGCTATAACAGATATTGCAGTTTTTCATATGTATAGCTGCTTGTGTGTTCTTCAAATTTAATAATTCACAAAATTAATATGTCGAGGTGGAGATTCTGGATTGTATATTCCTCTGTGACAGAGTGCATCCTGTGTTGCTGTGATTCATACGCTGGTTGCATTTTCCATGAGGTCGACTGAGGCAGGAGTTATGGGTCATTGCAGAGGGCCACTACTGTACTAAAGTTTGGAGTGATGGTGTATGAAGGAAGACCACCGTACTGATAAACAACTTCAGAGGACCCATTTGTTATCATTGAACAGCTAACCAGACAAATGCATGGCCGCTGCATACTTTAATAGGGTCTTCCCCACACACATCTTTAAACCCTCGATCATCCCAGCATTCCCTCATTCACTTCCTAGTTTGTTGACAGGCGGAAATATTTATTCTGTAGGTTGTAAAGAGAGCCGGGCTATGGTAATGCACCATGCCTTA
The DNA here is from genome assembly GCF_963422515.1 of Blennius ocellaris. Taxonomy (NCBI): domain Eukaryota; kingdom Metazoa; phylum Chordata; class Actinopteri; order Blenniiformes; family Blenniidae; genus Blennius; species Blennius ocellaris. The sequence goes on along the minus strand of NC_137661.1, from coordinate 24,010,554 downwards.
TTGTGGAAAAACATTCTTTAGTAACACCAATGCCCTAGTAAGAGTAATCTCTGAGAGGCTTTGCAGAAAAAAGAAAGCAGTCATGTTGTGCAGGGGGGGATACCGAGAAACACTGAATCTGTTTGGCGGAGAAATCCTACTGTAAGAACCAAAGAGAATAACCATGTGTGGCAGCAACTGTGTGTATCTGTCATAAAACATCTCTGGTACAATCACTCCTATTTAGTTGTGCATCTAGCCACAAATTCATGGCAAATAACAGGGTGGAACTGATGAGCTCGGGTATTTCTTCCAAAGTCAAACCATAATGACAAATTCTCAACGACAACTGTTCCACAATGGATCTTTTCAACAGTGCGTAGGTGCTTGTTCAAGAATGGAAACTGTTTAGTCTAGAGTCTGAATGGCCATCTTGTTTATCTGGAAAACAGATCACAAACAGCGCTGCGAGGTAATAAAAAAGCTTACTGTGCATATGATGTAACGAAAAGTAGGGATGGTAGCCAAAACAATAAAGATACAAACTTAAAATGGCATATTCCTCACAGATAAACTGTCAGGACAGTAGGACTTTACCTTTGTACTTATTGGCTGTTAATGAGATACAGCTTCACAGCCAGATGAAAAAGGGACATTAAAAGGAATCACTGGGACTATTTATTGGACATGTGAAAGGTGGCAACAACTTCCTAGAGTTTCTCAACAATGTGTTCAAAAACTACAAGTGGAGCCAGTGGCGGAGCAAAAACAAAGAATTTCACAATGAAATATAAGGTTGTCTTAGCGTGAAACAGGAATCACGATTAAGAGAACTATCTGACTGCAAAACTTGTGTGTCTACATAAAAAGGCATCAACAACCAACATCTTTGTATCACTTGAGGATTCAGGTTGCAGTGGAAATTACACTTTATTTTACATGATTCACAAATGCACATCAGTCATTAATGTGTGTGTTTGAGAATTAAACCTACCTGTATGGATAACAGTATGCTTCGATTTCCAGCCACCAGTGAAGGTCCTCATCCTGTCACTCTCAGCTGTCTTTGGTAAAAATTTTAGCCCTTGTTTACAGATCAATGTTTCAAGTGAAATCGCATTGTTTTCGCAATTTCAATTTAAGACGAGTTTAGCAATTTACAGGGCAACATTTTGAAAACGTCTGTTGATGCGGAAACAGCAGAACTGCTGAAAACGATTGTTGTAAGCGGAGATAGAGTCAGAGTTCTTTCAAAAAGTTCCACCTCGGAAGCTGTATTCAAAAACATGTCTTTTCAGCGTCTCTGCGACCGGAACCTCAAAATGTAATTAGAGATTTACGTTTCCACTTGTAAATATTGTCGAGTAAACAAGGTCTCCAGTAGAGAGTTGGCCAATAACTGACAAGAGGTTCCTCCGTTTGCACCATGATGGACACTTCAGCTTCGTGAACGTGAGCTAACGATACTGCCCCGAAGCACACTCTGAGCACAATTTGTCAAGCGTTCGTTTTCCTCCACTAATAAAGATATAAGTGGCTGAAAGTAACCTTCAGTCTTTAAAATGCTCTCATTTAAAACCTTATAGTTGGGTAGAATTTGCTGAATGAAGGTTATAGGAGATATAACCTCCTTCTTCTGAATTATTATTTAATTTACCGTAGGGAGGGAAGATATTCAATTCCCCTGCATCGTGATTACAGCCACCTCGCCAGCAGACTGGACCAAAATGCTACTGCTAAATCTTTCTCAAAATGTAAGTAGAGCGGAAGAGTCACTTCTCCAGCCATTAAGGTGAAACCTCCAATTAAGATAAATGCTCACATTCACACCACACACTGCTTAACTCACAGCAAGATTACTATTGCAACAACACATCATCAGTAGGATAAAACTAACCTGTCTCACGACGGTCTAAACCCAGCTCACGTTCCTTATTAGTGGGTGAACAATCCAACGCTTGGTGAATTCTGCTTAAGTGATCCAAGCAGTGCATCGTTAACATTTACAATGAAAACAGCTTTGTGTTCAAATTAAATCAAGATTCAAACTTAGATATAGTTTCTTATATAGAATTTTCTCGTTCAAATGTTAATTTGCATATGAATAAGGAGCTGATTAGATGGCACACTCTTAGAATGATCATATATGCAGTTCTCAAAAAGTGTTTTTCAAAGAATCGGTAATCAGCTCCCCCCGAAGGCCAAGCTCACCTCACGCTTTGAAAACCACCGGTTAAATAAATGACATGGATAAACAAAACGTTTTTCTGCTTTCTTTTTCCTTTGCCTTTTAAAAATACCACTCCCATGTCCAATGTCCATTGTAATTATAAATAGTTGAATCTACTCATTGTACATCTAAATGGTTAAAGTACAAGCAAATAGCATGACATGTTTGGATTCATGTTTTTTCTTTCTTTTTTTTTGACAACGTAAGAACAGTGAGTTGCATTCAAGTGTGGTTAGCATGCAATAGTGACATGCCTATTCCTTTCAGCCCCTGAGACCCAATGAGATTCTGCCAAGGGCACAAACAAGATAATACTTTAATAACACAACTTACTCCCAATTTGACTCTGAAGCTTTTACGACTGAACCGCTTTCGTTCACTGAACACAAGCAGCGTCCGACACCTACCCGAGGCTAAAATCCACCTACAAGCTTAATTCACACCTGGCCATTATCTCGTGTCCTGGAGGGATAAAGAACTAATTAGAAAGAGTACAGTGGTCCTCGTGAAGTCCAGAAAGGTTGCAGCAGTTTGCTTTGTAATCACCCAGATCCGGAGTGTACATACTCTCAGGGATATGCCTTAATATCAAACCAATTTTGAAATGATTTACCTGCAAGGGAAGTAAACAATTTAGCTGCGGCTTTTATTGACTGGGTGAAAATTGCTTATTGTGCAAGAATAAATGTAACTTGAGTAAACTCCATTAAAAAGGCTCTGCAGGATGATTTTCTCACTTTTTTCCCCCCACACTCATCTACCATTATCATAGCTCCCCATTCTCCAAATCCCTATTGCCTGATATTACCGATAATAATTCAGCCAAAAGATTCCATATTGCTTTGTGGCTGTCATTAAAAAAAGAAAAAAGCGAGATCACACAATACTATTTCTCTGTGGTATTCTTTTCATATTCTGTTTTTTTTTTAAAGTCAGCAGTCAGCTATCATTGCAGCAAGAAATATAGTTGTCTGGTCTTTCTTACCCTTTCTATGTCGGACACCACGACAGACAAACCTCCAGGTTTCACGTGTCTCTCAGCAAAGAATGGTACGATTGAAATGGGAGAGAATGACCTTTTACTCAATGTCTCCATGTGTACAGCAACAAACCTCTTCCTTGTGATCGAACAGGAAATGTAGTAGCCGTCTGGAAGAACAAGCTCAAGTGCCTATGATCGCATCAAGAAATCACTGACTTCACTCATGCAGGAACTTTGAATTTAACCATGGCTTGTTGCTTGAAAATTGTGTGTGTGTTTGCAGTGTGTCCCTTTTTTTTCCTGGCTGTTCCAGGGAGTGTGATGGATAAGGAATTCAAACTCTGTTAAAATTTGAAAAAACATTTTTCCTGAAGAACTCCAGTAAGGTACAGTATAAGAGTTTGGCTACATCATCAATCAAAGAGACAACAGCCACTATTGCATTTACACTGGCTTTTGAAAAATGTAGAAAACTACATGCTGTGGGACTTAACTTTATCAAAGTGTTGTATGGAGGTCAGTTGCTAGGCGTTTTAAAAGCAAAGTGAAGTGTTTTCTGAACGTTTACTTTAAATGGGTGTGTTTGTAAAAAATAATGTTTCACCGTAAAGACTGAACAGTCATGTGATACTGGATTAAATTCCAATAATCTAAAAGTGACACAAACTTCCCTCACTTTAAGTGTTGATCCACAAAGGTGCTTGTGCTTGCTGCACTCTCACTGATCAGTTGCACTGGTTGTAAATAAAGTTGCGTTAAAATGAATGATTGATGTATTGTGTCCCTTTCTTTTGGAAATGCGCTGATCAAATCCATTTTGATTAGACAGGCGGAAGACATGAATTTGACTTGCAGTCACATCATCAGTATGTATTGCCGGTTCATTCTGTCCCAGCCTGACCTCCTTCTTGTCAATTGAGGGAAAGTAAACACACAGTAAATTAAAAGAAGTGTTGTACTCACCCAATCACATTATTTATGTATTTCCCGAAGCTCAAGCAGAGATGATATTTAAATGAAAAAATATGGAATAAATAATAAAAAAAAATGTATTGCCCCAAATTCAGCTTTTCCTTGATTTTCATTATCATTCCAGGTATGAGGATAATTATTACTTTTGGAAATCCATTAGAAACTGAATTTTGCAAACAGATTTACCATTTTTAGGTTAAACAAACCTGGCAGTTTTTGTATATCACTAGTTAAACTCACTTCTACACTCAAACCACACACATTTTGTCTCCCATCAAGTATTACATTTCCATACATTTTCAAATTACAGTTGTGTTTTTCAAAGGCTGTTAGGATCATAGACAATTCTAACAATTTAATTACAGGTGCTGCACTTTCAAGTACTGTTATTTTGTTTGATGAAAAAAGAGATGAAATATGTTCGCCAACTCCAATTTCGTTCTCCTACTACACCATGGAATAATAACTGAGACCAATCTTTTTCATTTTCTGTAGAGGGAAATAGATTTTACAGAAATGGAATTCAAAGTATAAAGACTGTTCCACACTAGTAGGATCATTTATGAGGACGACTCAGATCAAACATTCGAACATCAGAACGTCACGGCAGACAGCAAAGACCTGAGAAAACACTTTCCATGGGGCTCACAAAGAAGAAGGGGGCTGATGTTTGAGTTTATTTTGGATTTAAAGGGAATTAATGCAATAAAGGAAGAACATGTGGCTGAAGAGACATCTAATCCTAACCCAATCATGAAAACGGGATCTATTTTTAAACAGACCTGGACGAATAATACAATAATAAGAAATCCCATGCAAATCATGCAACTAAACATACACGGGAGAAAGGGGTAGATCCTTTAATATAAGAACAAAGGGAACATCAAACAGACTACAGTTGAACCATGTAGGAAAGCAACAAAACAAACAAAACTTGGAAGTTTTCTTCTCATGTAGACACACACTTATCCACATTAGTAAGTAAAAAAAAAATAATTATTATTATTATTTGCCATGCAAACATATATAAATATCTTTCGAAGTTCATCTATCAAAAAAAAGAAGAATTGAAAATGGTTATTTTATCAAATACTGAGACATGATCAAAATATGGTTAATTGTGACAACAAATTACAATTTTTTTTTTAAACACATCTCACCTCTAGGACATACACACACATGTATTTCCTACCTATCTTCATTCTCTTCATCCTTGCGATTCCCCACAAGAATAGGAGATGACGCGCTCCAGGTGCACTGTACATGTGCATCCAGCGACCCATGTGCAAGGGGTCAGGGTTGTAACGTTCACACCGTTGGTAGGATTCCTTTTGAATTAACTCATAACCGTACAGATAAAGCCCTACGCATGAAGCTAACACTCACGACTTGTCAGCTTGGTTACGCTATCTCTGAGCACGTAATGATGTGTGAGTATCTGAACATTTCTGTCAGGTCTTTATGCTGAAGAATGGAGATTTGTCCAACACCAAAGAAAGTAATAAATTGCTCTGGCAAAGATTTTAGCGCTGCATAAGTCAGGAGGAGTCACCACAGGGGGAAAACAGATTGTAGATTGTTTTGTCTGCAGAGAGGGAATGGAGGGAGGTTGGTTGTGGCATTTAGATTAATGCATCTGCCTGCTTTACAAAATGCCTTTGAATTTACAAGTGCAGTGCAAGCTATAACGTAAATGTGAGATACATTAAGCGCAGTACTGCATGTATGGCTGTGGGATTAGGGAGTGATTTGCTCTGTCTGCCAGCATCAGAGAAATATTACTAACTAGATGATATTCAGGGACTGCGGAGCTCCTTGATACCCATTCAGATGTGGCACATCGAGGCAGCTGTTTATGATTAACGCTATTATCCCGCGCAGTGGTGGAAGGAGGACAAAGTGCTTTGTGTCGTCAACAAACTGCTAAGAAAACCAAACCAACATGGGCATAGAGAAGGAAATGTATGACTTCACCAAAGTTGGAAAAATAGATATGATATCACATAATCACGTAGAAGCCACATGGATGCCTCTGGAACACTTGGGTTTTTATAGGACAAATGAATTAAACTTATTATGAAGTCACATCTTAAACCTCTATCCCCTATGTTAGTGAATCTCAGCTAATTAATCCAACAGTTTCAGTTTTATGCTGGAGAGAATAAAAAGGAAATTCAGGCAATATTTTAGGCAATTGTGGTATATAGTCAACTCGGCTGCAGAAAGTTTTATGACCAAAAATTTATTGAGCTTTATCGCTGCCCTTGACTCTTTCAGAGTTGGTATCACATTGTACTGTTTGGCATATTATAGCCGCTGTATTTTCTGTTTTATCAGAAGGTCAGTAACTTGCCCTAAAGTGAACCTAAATTCAAGCAGTGCCCCTGGTAATGCATTAAAAATGTTAACTACTCCAATAGTTGACCTTCTCATTATATTGTTATTCTGGATCTGAGTTATGACTAAATGCTTTTCTGTGGAGAAAGGGGATTGTGCTTGCAGATCTAAAATCCCAGAATATAATGAGTGCCGCAGCCATTGAGGGTAAAACTAATTGACATTGGCTTAGCCTGTGAAGTCTCTGAGGCACAAAGGCCCTCACATATTCACGCCAGGTGGTGCAGTTAGGTATCTGGCAACATGGTCGTGCTCTGGAAATAACTTTAACTGGAAACTTCAATAGGAACAATTTGCATATGTACAGGACAGGTAGGTGAACCAGATGACAAAAGGGATCAAATGAATATAATGAAGTCCTACATAGATTCAAAAGTTGAATTGATGGCACTAAATGCAACATTGACAGTCATATGCTTCTATTTTTCATCGGATTTAAAACCGCCAATCCATAAAATTACTATCCGTTTAATCCGGACAACTGTAACAAGGAATTTGAGCGTGACCCAGATGACATTGGTCTGGAGACAGACTACACCACGAGATGATCGGGTCACCAGTCAAACACAAATGTTAAATCATAAAATATAGATTGATTAAAATGCTATAAGTCATTTTGCTGCACAGAGAAAATGACAGAAGCAAAATGACTTCACAGCGATTGACATGAATGCCCCAGGACATAGACTCTAAAGATCTCATTTTGACCTTCGACAGGACTATTAACAACCAGGATTAACTTAGGGTCTAACTGCTTTGTATGATCAAACTGTTTTGAACGCATGGATGGTCAGATTGAAATTATGATGACCTTCTTTTGAGCACATTAAATCACCCACATTGAGAAATTTTTCCACCACAGATAGAGAGTGGTCTCATATTTGGAGGAAATAACCAAGAAAATCCACCGGCTGATAGAGAATAAACGTAATGTTTAAGTTGCTTTGTTTCCTCATGATCAGAATCAACAATTGAGCCCAGATGTCATTTTTCGGGGAGGTGGGTCCAATTATCACAAGTAACATTGACAACTCATATCTCATTGTTATCACTGAGCTTAAAAATTTAATCTAGTTTGATATAATTTGAGTACTTTATCAGACTTAAGTTTGTGTGGAGTTGGAGCCAATCCCAGCTAACATCGGGCAAAATAAAATGTTTTAAGGTTAAAATGTCTGTTTACACAACAATGGTAGTTGGAGCCAATGGAAATGCAACTTTTAGAAAACAACTTTCAAAGTGCAACTTTTCTGGATTGCTTCAACTCTGTGGGGAAAAGTTTCGGAAATGCTGCTACTGCTGCTAATGTGCACCACGGCTGTAGTGAATAGTTCTGCAATGCATGAGTAGATGACAGTAAAAACGATGGCGACCTTCAGAATGGCATGACTCCCAGTCCACATTCTCCTGGGACTCGATAGTTATATAGTTGACAGTCACTCAATGCAGCTTTGTTGTCTGTCCATACAAATGTCTGTGTACTCACCACTGTTAATGTTTATAGTGTGTTTTTCTCTGCGTACATGTGTGGTTTCATTGTAAAAACAAACACCACCCATCTTTTTCAGCGTTTCTGAAAAAAGATACACAAACAATGCATTTTCACTTGAAAAAAGAACCCAAGAAGTTTTACATATAGAATAAATACTATGCGCACAAAGTAAAACATACAAATATTAAACAGAATAGCCTTGATTAGGAATCAGTTGTGAGAATATTGTAGTACTACTACTCTGACAATTGATCAAAGTTCATTTTGAAATGACAACTGCAAAATTGTATCTATGTTTCGATCTATTTATTCATTTAGTTATTTATTACATGGATGAAAAGAAGCAGACAGAAGATGAACATATAATCAGCCCTGTTATCGCCATTAGTAATTATCCATTAAATATTCAGAACAAAGCAAGGCAGAATATTGTACATAAGTTTTCTTCTGTCACCTTAGTTGCTACTGCATTTTGTTTCTAAATAGGTTTTACCAGCTGCAATTCTGTGGAATCCAATGACTGACAGTTCTTGGAAGTTGCTTGGGTTTTCTCATCGTTGCCTTGTACTGTAACATGATTGTGCGAGTTTTATTGGTGCTCACCGTAAAGCTTCACATCCATGCAAGTTCCAGAAACATTTCATTTGCCGCTCCCTATATACAGTCTACAATAGGGAATAGAATTATAAATTCAAGTTAAGTAGCCCACAGGCATGATTGATACATCGTTTGGCATCCAATATTACTTATCATCAAGGCAGAGACCTGGGTTCACCTCAGGTCTATGGTAGCAGTGCCGGAGCTCTCAAATGAAATGTGGGCCTAATTACATTTTATCTGATGCCCCACAGCAGGCCCTGCCCTCCGAGAAATTAATATCTGAGTGTCCACGCCACCCGGCCTCAATTGCACATCTTTTCAAATGCATCAGCTGCCATCCTTCTTGTTAATGTGCAACGTGGGAATGAAAGTGTATACAGTTGTGATTACTTGTCACGCCATGAAAACTAAGAGTGTCATATGCATGCGTTTCAAAGAGCAGCAACATCGATTGAATGTTTGACTTGCACTACGTCGAACCCTTGGTATGGTGTTGGTGTGAAGAAAAGTGATTGTGAGGACAAGGGTTTCAACGAATAAGATGTTTTCCGACTCATTCTCTGTTGTGAGCGGTTCAACTGAAATGGTTCTGAAACTTCTGTTGCAAATGTGCCTTGCTGCCTTCACCTCCCTAAATCAAACCAATGACTGCTCATCTGCTGATGAGGCCTGTGGTGTTCCTGTAATTGTTTCTATTGAGCTGACCTATCGCCCCACTGTGAGAGACAGAGCAGTCATTCGTGACCCTGGGTCAGTCCCAAGAAAATGAGGGGATGGATAATGAGTATTACACCTGAACAGTCACCCCATGCTATAAAAAGCTGCTTTTGATGTTTTCACTAATATCCAACAATGTACTTTGGAAATGTTTGAAATTTTTTTGTTTTGTTTTCAATCGCAAAAAGTTCCATCATGGAATAGTTCAGTCAGGTTTTAAGTAAGTCAGTGGGAAACGAATGCACATTAATGCAACGTCCCCATGAAGCATGAAATGTTTACAATAAAGGACTATTCTATTCTATTCTATTCTATTCGTGGGACTCAAAGGGACCCATGGCACAGTAAGCGAGTGGATGAATGAATGTAACGCAATGCAATATCTTCAGAAGTGGACATACAATATGCATGCAAGTGTCTGTATGTAACGGGGAGACAGAGAGAGAGAGAGGATATCCAAACTTGTCTAAAAACCACCTACCGGTACTTATCTTTATAGAAGGAAAAGGCATATAAACATAGCAAAAAGTTAGTTATTATTTAAGACGTAATACAATGGAAGCTGGTGTAATAGAAATTTAGCTTCCATATTTCCCATGTTATCCTTTAATTTATTTTACACAATAAGAATATATGATGTGTTTTGTTTGATCTTTAAAGTTGTTCAACAAAAGACATTAATAAATCATCCATTCATCTATCTTCTATTACAGATTCATCCACCCCTTGGTTACTTGAGAGTAGATCCACTGCCTGTACAAGACTGCCAGTGAAATGGTAAAAACAAAAAAAAAAATCCATCTTGTAAAAGAGCTCACATAAAGAGATACTAGAGACGTGTAAAAAAAAATCCAGGAATTTAGGAAAAAACACATTAAATTTTTTTCCAATAAAAAACAATTCTTATAAATCTATTAATACCAGAAATATATGTGTGTTTCCCATTTACACAGACATTTGTGAAGCTGTTTAAATGTATGTTCTGCTCAGAAAAACTCACTGGACTGGATCATTATAAAACATCATGACTAAAACTGCCACCCACTGCACGGCTGGAATACGGCACCGTGGTAAAATGAGATAAAATCCAGTGGGTCATGCCTGTTGGCTATTTGCTTTCCGGCTTGTCAGTAGAGCTAATAGCTGAAGTTAATTACAAACCCAAACCTAAATTATGATGTGTGTGTGATTTGTAGCTTAATGTTATAGATATTAACCTAGAAATTATAGTAAACACACAAAGTATGTGATGCAAAAACACCCTTTGCTATCATAAAAAAATGACATTTATGTATTCATGTATTTATTTGTTTATTTATTAATAAGGCTGCACCCACATGGCGTTGGTCAGCAGGACTATGGACCAATTTTTAGGTTACAAAACCGCATCACTGTTTTCCAGCCTACACACTGAAACGACCTCTTTTCCCGGTGTTCGTAATGACTTTCCCCGAAAAGAAACACAATTAAACAATGTGGCATGTAGGGTGCTGTATAATGTGCTTTATTTCCATTTTTTTTTTTCCACGGCCAAATCCAATCCAACTCCTGATCTTTTATGCAATTTGGAGGGCATACGCGCCATGTTTAGGAAAAGTGCAAATAGCTTCAGCATGTATAATGTGATGACTCAGACAACTGCAGGACTCCAGTGAAACCTAAAAAAAAAAAAGGATTTCACCACTCACAAAATAGAAACTGTGAATAACAGCATGCTGGGAGAGAAAGCCGAGGGTCACTGGAACTGTCTGTCCTAACAGTTTCACAAAATGTACTTTTAGCAACTGCCAACTTAAGACCGTTAATCCTCCTCTCCCCCTATTTTTTCACAGAACAGTCAAAATCTCCAACTTACATTATTATCGAGCAAACATTTCTGGAACAGATGCGGAACAAAATTTACTGGATTAAAATAAATACAAGGAAACATTTGTCAGGAAAGATGCATCCCGTAGGATTGCCTCTTTATTGTTATTTTTTTGTAGATATAGATCCTGTTGTATTTTCTTACTTTTTGTTTTTTTGCAAAGGAACAATCCTAAAACTGCAATGTGATGCTTTTTTTTTGTACTGGCTGTATTTATACAAACACAATTTGATTCGGATGTGCATCATCTGTCACAGTCTGCATTGTTACAAGTGTTACTCTGCAAAAATGAGGATCAATTTTTTTTAGAGAAGGCACATCAAACTAATTTATTTGAGGGACGACATACAGCCACCATTGGGTCGGACTGGCAACGTGACTGCAAAATAACCCATAAATAATAACCTTTTCTTTTTTGTTGTTTTTTAACAAAAAATGAAGTGCATTCCAGAAATGTACACATTCAGTGCACATTAAAACACACGCACACAAACACACACACCCAGCCGGAGGCATTCACCGTGCAAAGTGTCTAATGCATCCATTGATTTGTGAAGAAAAAAACAGGTTTTCTTATGTGGAGTTTTGGTAATATTTGCAAGATTGGCTTTACAATGAATCATGACAGAAATGGAATAAGTCAAAATGAGTTTGAACCTAATATTTATGTCGTTAATGTTCACTGTCAATGCATGTGTTAATTAATTTCCGCTTGGTTATTAAACAAGAAGTGTTTGATATGCTTTGTCTGGTGAAGCATCTTCAGTCACAGTGAGAGGAAATACTTTATATGAAGGGCATAGGACCCTGAATATGATTATTATTGCTAATATTACAGTTTAATAATAATGCCGTTTAAAAGTCATCATAAGTCTACCAAATCATTTCTTGGTGAGTCCAGTTCCCATGTTCAAGATAATAATTTGGTGATATTTGTCTCGTCAAGTTCAAAAAAGGTGTCTCCTGTACTTGTCCTTATTGTCACATGACATGGTATCTTTGCTTTACAAAGACACGTATTGTCTCAATAATATCTAACCTTTAGGAGATAGAAATCTTGTGCCTCATTAAAAAAAATTGAAAGAATGGCTTTTTTAAAGTACCAGTCTTCTAGAATTTGATCCGTTTGGTTTAATTACATGAGAAGATAAAGGCTGCAAGTCTCTCTCATGTGTCTTCTCCACTCTGCCCAGAGAGCATGAGGATGTCAACTCAGGCACCACATTTAATAACTCTGCATACTGTGGGATACAGATATGTGGCCTGGTGGTAATAGACTTAATCAGCAGTGTCTGAACTTGTTTGGTGATGCGTTTGAGTGTAGCCGACGTTCATTCATCTATGAACGTCATACACTGCCAGTTCTAATAGAAAGTAACCTGCTCCAGGATGTCTGGCCATGTTTACCTCTTTGAAAAAAAAGAAAAGAAATGACAACAAAATCAACAACCTTCCTACCATATCAACAACTACCACATCAACAACAACACTGAATCCGTGTGGTCCCAACATCCTGTGCGTACATGGAAGTAAAGGCCCAGCAATGGTAGTAGTGAGAATTGCAAGGATTAAAGAAATACCCTGTACAATCTTTGGGCCACTGCTTAATCCGCTCAAGTAAATACCTGACACTCAATTTCTACCAGGGCCATCCTGAGCTGCTATCATGGCTGTTGTTAGCAGAATGGGCAGGCTCCATCTGCTGAAGGACATGTGGTATGAAGAGGTGGCCACGGCCTCCTGGTGTCCCTCACCTTCCTATGAGGGCCTAATTCTGTCTGTGTCCTATACAGAATGAAGATCACGACCGTGAGTCGTGGTGATATGGCAGAGAGATAATGACTACGTTAAAAGGATATATACAGCCCTGTACATGTTTTACCCTCAAAGAATAGTCCACATTGTTTTTTCAAAACAAGAGTGGTAACTTAGTTTAAGGTAGCTTAAGAATCACTCTGACTGTGGGCATTTATTTGTAATAACTGCCCACCACTCAGTATCTTCTCTTGGCAAAGTTGCCCCTAATTATTTGTCAAAGCGTGCAGAGTCTCTTTCATTGATTACACTCAAATCCGAACTCCACACTCACTGTGTATCATTTCAAAGCACAATTCCCATGCATTCAAAGATGGGGGGGTATCTAAAAGGGGAGAAAATATCTTGAGTGGAAGCTTATAGCGTGACATAAAAACACTTCTTACTCACCCACTGTGCTTCTCCAGAGACTTTTAAATCCTGCATTCAAACAGAGAAGCATAGCCACAAGCTGGGGAGGAAGAGAGGGTTTTATAAACTCAGGCTGCAGAAGCAATGCAGGATCGTATTACTCTTCACAGTTACTGCATTTATCCTCTAATTCCTGATTATTCTGCAGTGAGCAGCTAGGTGTGCTCAATTTACAACAGAATAGAAGACAGGTTTTTATCCCTGGGGGTACCTTTTTTACTCCTTTTTTTTTTTTTTTTTTTAATTAGAGCTTAAAAGTTTAACAGTTAACCACTCAACCATTTGGGGCAGTGTTGGTTATTATGTGCAGAGTGTTTGAAATGCAAATCATTTAGCATATTTAGTTAAAAAATTACAGTTGAGGGAGCATGAGAACATTCACCCCTCAGGCAATGTAAATACAAGCAAGTTTTGGAATGCCCTCTTACAGAAACAGCTATATTCATTATAAATTCATTATTCAGCAATCTCGCATTGCTGAATTTAAAAAGAATAAAAAAGAATGGTTTTTATTAATAGTGTGTGTCAAACGTTTCTTCAAAAGCACATTAGATTTCAGTTAAGTAATTTTATTATCCAGTTTTCCTTGGTTCTTCTGTATAATCGCATGTTATTTGACAAAACAATAGTGTGCAATTTTGTTTTGAAGTTAATGACAATAGTTTTCGCAAGATCAATGTGAAATCAGTGTTGTTGCGAGTTTCTTATGTAATGATTTTTCTTTTAATCTATTTTTGATGGGTTCACTGAGAAACCTGCTTTCTCGTGTAGATTTCTCACAACAAAGGTGTACAAATTACACTGAAATGGAGGAGTGCTTTGAAATTTTGAAAAGAGGTCACGATATGGAGAAATCATTCGCTCTCGCGGCGAGTATCAGAGAGCAAAGCGTTTGGAAAAGTTTTCCTTTTAAACTGTTACCTCAAATACTTTCTCTTTGGACTATCAGATGATGGAAAGCTATACATAGAACCATCCTAGATAAAGATGAAGCTGTCAGTAAAGTTTCACATTTACCTTCAGGAAAGTACTATTTTTCTTCCGAGGAGTTTTTATCTCTTTCGGCACAAAGCAGCTTGCTCTTAAGCACTCATTAGAGCGGCGTCTGTTTCTTAGGTCTGATAAACGATGAAGAAGAGCGATGGATGGAGGGATGGATGAGTGGGACGGTCAAGGAATAAGTTGTGTTTTATTGGCAAGGACTAATTCTTTATTCCTGTAATTGAAGAAGTAAGGGAAGATCAATAGGCTTTACTGGGATGCCCTGATCTGGCACGAACCGACATTATAGCAGAATACCAGGCAGCACACATCTTTTATCAGCAACAAGGTCTTGTGTGTTTACAACACATCCCTTATCTTTCAAACTCCCATCTGTCCTGGTGTAGGAATCCAATTATTCTCCTAATATTAACCCCTTTAGAGAATTAACCCCACACACCACTACTCTTTGAACAAATGAAAGTGGATGAGGAACCTGCTGCCAGTGTTAAATGAGGAAATAAATAATAGATGCCGGCTTTACCTCTCCCCTTCTGTGCGCTACTGATCCTACCCACCTGGAGGGCTTCTAAATAAGATCCTACACTGGCTGCGCACAACACAGCAGTTCATTGATCCCAGCCCCGTGGTAAGGCCTCTTCCCTCAGGTGGGCATATGAAGGTTGAAGAGACAGAGCATTAAAAAAAAAAAAAAAAAAAAAAGAACTCTGCACAGGAGTCAGACAGAATTACATACGTAGCGCTGAATGACTCACCAGCCCTCCAGGAAGAGTAGAGCAGATCAAAAGAGTCAGCGGCTCCGATCATTTGCTCACGTGGGCTGTCTGAGGCTGGTGGTATGTACACCGAAGGAAATCAAATGTAGCATGTTCTCAAGAGCTGTCAAATTGCTGTTGAATCATGCAATTAATATGGTCTGTTTGCTTAATGGATCCAAAGCAGATGGAGCAGCTCGTGAGTCACAGTGGAGGAAGATTGTGATGGTAAAACTGGAAACACACACACAGCCCACTGAACACATGTATGCAGGCAGTCACATGGCACCACTGACCATTTCTAATTGAGAGCATATTTATGGGTGGTACATGACGCTGAAAGAATGTTTTAATACATTTGGCTGCAAATAATGGAATGACATTGCAAGTTAAGGCTCGGTGAAGGACACTAAATCAAAGAAAAGAACTGAAGAGAAGATTCATCCATTTTATTAGTTTAATCGGGTGGCCGTAGATCAGTTGGGCGTAGAGTTGTTTTCCAGTGACAAGGTTGGTCGTTTGATCCTTCATTCTGAATCATCAAATTAGACCTGGATGAGACACAGAACCTGTAGTTGCTCAATGATGTGTTAACATCATACTTTGCGCCGTGTGATTGTGTGTGTCATGTAAAGTCCACGTATCATCAATGCTAATTTAATCAATACAGGATACATAAATGCACAGAGAAAGACTTTAGCATACACTTACATTGAAATATATTGGTAATTGAAGGTGGTCATGTATGTATTTTAACACATAGAAAGAACCAGTTTCTTTATACTTTAAGGATGAAAAAAGTGATTTGTATTGGGCTCTCAGATCAAACAGAATAAGAGATTATAAGAATTTTCTTTCATTTTCATCTTTGGTGAATACATTGACTGAAAATTTTATTTGATTCATAACAAACACGGCCTTTACCACCTGTATTAACGGAAAGGGATGACACTTGTTGGTTTTTGTATTGTTCTTATTATTGACTGATTTATTTATTTTATCATTTTTAAAATAGTAATTATTATTATTATTATTATTAATAATAATAAAACAAATGTTGTGTGTTTTGTCTTATGTTTTCTATGTGTTCACTTTGGGGTGCCATATTATGAAATAATGAAAAATGATTGTATATTCATGGATTCTTTTTTTTTTTTCCTCAGAGGACATGCACAACAAGACCACAAACGTCTCACTATGAGGCCAGAGTGCTAACCACGATAGAGGTGTGCTATATATTTCATCGATGACATGATGATGATGATGATGATGATGATGATGATGATGGCTGCCTGAGCAGCATTCAAAATAAGTCATGTTTCATGGAAACTCTAAAAGCTAACAAAATGAACTGTTGTGATTTTTTTTTAATACAATATTTCCACAATTTCAGTCAATTGGCATTGTCGCAGAGCACACTTCAAAAGTGAATTAACTGGAAATGCATTCAAAAATATCCCTGCTGAAATTTGTCCATTGTCTCAAGTGCCACGAAAGATTCAGGCAACTTCACCAATCAAGACCACTAATTTTTTTGCATTTGAAGCACACCCCAAACTGTCAGTTGGAAACTACATCAAGTATGTCTGTAACAAAGTTATGAAGTATTATGGTATTATCAGAAGGGTATCTCATTTAGTAAATAAATCATGTCTAATGTCACTGTACCGTAGTTTGATATATCCTTACCTCACATATTGGAATATTGTCTATGCTGCTTCACATCCTTCCCCACTTGATCAAACACTCCTCATACAAATATGAATTAATAGAACGATCTTATATTCAACAAGGAACCTAAAAGACTTTCATCTACAACTTTGTCTTACTCCTAAGCATCAACTTTTCATCAAGAGTCGCCGGCCTCTGTAGACGAATAACTTAAATTGCTTTCTTCTTTGGCTCTTTTTACAGCTAAATTATTTAATCATCTCCAGTTCAAATAGGATCCAACTTAATCTGAGTTGATAAGATGCGTGGTTGAGGAGTCTGTTTTGTTAATTTGCTGTGCTTGTTGTTCCTTGATGCTATTTTATTTATTTATTTGATTAATTAATTAATTTTTCAGAGCAGTGCATACATGCATGTCATTGTATTCATCTCAAATGAATGACAGTAGAACCTGTCACGGCTGGGAGCCGGCGCGTGGAGCTAGAACCCAAAAGCAGACCTCAAGCAGGAAGTTGTATGCAAACAGTAAGGTTTATTGAGGGAACAGGGAAAGGGGAGCTGGAACGGTGACGGGACCCGGGGGAACTCTGGGGGGCCTCTTGGAACCGGGACTGGACCCGTGAGAATCTTTAGGGGGGGGCCTCTCGGGGATCTCAGGCATTGGGGGCCTGGGGAACTCGCGGGCTTCTTGGAAACGGGGATGGGGCCCGGGGGAATCTCAGGGGGGGCCTCTTGGAACCGGGACGGGACCCGGACGGGGAACTTCTGGGGACGGAACCGGGATGGGACCGGGACGGGGAACTTCTGGGGACGGGACCCGGACGGGGAACTTCTTGGAACCGGGACGGGGAACCTCTTGGAACCGAACCGGGACGGGACCCGGACGGGGAACCTCTTGGAACCGAACCGGGACGGGACCCGGACGGGGAACCTCTTGGAACCGAACCGGGACGGGACCCGGACGGGGAACTTCTTGGAACCGGGATGGGACCCGGACGGGGAACTTCTTGGAACCGGGATGGGACCCGGACGGGGAACTCTTGGAACGGGGAACTTCTTGGAGCCGGGACGGGACCCGGACGGGGAACTTCTTGGAGCCGGCGTCGGAACAGGAACGGGAACCACCCCAGGGAGGACACTCACCCCCCGGGGAGGACAACACCGACGCACCTCCACACGGAGTGAAGACTAGCAATCCTCTGGCACCGGACCCTCCTCCCTGCAGGGCTTAAGACTGCTTGACAATCAATTAGCTGATTGCCTGCAGGAGTGCCAGAGAGGATCCGGTGCTGGAGCGAGGTGTGTGACTCCTGACAGTACCCCCCCCTCAATGGTCGCCACCTGGCGACCTACCTGGCTTGTCCGGTTGCTCGGCGTAGAACCCCGAGAGCATCCGGGGGGGGCTGGAAGTGACTGGGACCAGGGCATCTGGGGCTTGGAGCGTGGTGCTTGAGGTCCGCTGGGTTCTTTCTTGGCCAGAGGATTCTGTCACGGCTGGGAGCCGGCGCGTGGAGCTAGAACCCAAAAGCAGACCTCAAGCAGGAAGTTGTATGCAAACAGTAAGGTTTATTGAGGGAACAGGGAAAGGGGAGCTGGAACGGTGACGGGACCCGGGGGAACTCTGGGGGGCCTCTTGGAACCG
This sequence comes from Blennius ocellaris, assembly GCF_963422515.1. Lineage (NCBI taxonomy): Eukaryota > Metazoa > Chordata > Actinopteri > Blenniiformes > Blenniidae > Blennius > Blennius ocellaris. The sequence continues at coordinate 23,992,022 of NC_137661.1, read as the reverse complement.
GGACTGGACCCGTGAGAATCTTCAGGGGGGGGCCTCTCGGGGATCTCGGGCATTGGGGGCCTGGGGAACTCGCGGGCTTCTTGGAAACGGGGACGGGGCCCGGGGGAATCTCAGGGGGGGCCTCTTGGAACCGGGACGGGACCCGGACGGGGAACTTCTGGGGACGGAACCGGGATGGGACCGGGACGGGGAACTTCTGGGGACGGGACCCGGATGGGGAACTTCTTGGAACCGGGACGGGACCCGGACGGGGAACCTCTTGGAACAGAACCGGGACGGGACCCGGACGGGGAACTTCTTGGAACAGAACCGGGACGGGACCCGGACGGGGAACCTCTTGGAACAGAACCGGGACGGGACCCGGACGGGGAACCTCTTGGAACAGAACCGGGACGGGACCCGGACGGGGAACTTCTTGGAACAGAACCGGGACGGGACCCGGACGGGGAACTTCTTGGAACAGAACCGGGACGGGACCCGGACGGGGAACTTCTTGGAACCGGGATGGGACCCGGACGGGGAACTTCTTGGAACCGGGATGGGACCCGGACGGGGAACTCTTGGAACGGGGAACTTCTTGGAGCCGGGACGGGACCCGGACGGGGAACTTCTTGGAGCCGGCGTCGGAACAGGAACGGGAACCACCCCAGGGAGGACACTCACCCCCCGGGGAGGACAACACCGACGCACCTCCACACGGAGTGAAGACTAGCAATCCTCTGGCACCGGACCCTCCTCCCTGCAGGGCTTAAGACTGCTTGACAATCAATTAGCTGATTGCCTGCAGGAGTGCCAGAGAGGATCCGGTGCTGGAGCGAGGTGTGTGACTCCTGACAAGAACCTACATTTAAACCAAATTAACATTGACACTCTTTTTTCACAATAGTACAGGGATGTTAATTTAATTTAATTTAATTTAATTTAATTTAATTTAATTTAAGCACCTGTGTGGGGGATTATCTTGGTGCATCCTAATCTGGTTTGGTTTTCGAACTGAACCAGATTAGAATGTAATTTTGTGCAAATAAAGGGGGTAAAAAAAATTGGTAAAAATGTGCTCTTTAATTGAAATCCATTGAGTCCATCATCTATTTACTAATCTACCTTGCCACTTTTGGCTTGCTGGGAGATGGCCATCCTAAAAATTGGTACTAAATGTTAGTTTGTTAAAACAGTAACAGCCTTGCGCAGTATATAAAATACTGAGCAAATGTTCTATGCAGGACATATCAACATCCACCTGTGCCTCCAGAACCGCAACACTTGTACTTGGATAAAAGTTTGAAAGGACTCGGCTGGAAGGTTGTTCCATACAACTAAGAGAACTAAGCACAGATCTTCTGAGGATGGAGGAGGGCTATCACCCCTCTGGCTCATGTAATCCCTGGGAGACCTGACAGCGGTGAGCTCAGCGATGTATTGGGGCTTATGATATCTCTGCTCTATATTCCTCAATATATTCCAAGATGGAGTCATATTATCAGATCTGTCTGACGCCTTATTTTAAAGAAGCGTTTTCAGCAAAACAAAGCTCCATGATCACCTGAGCCATATCTTTCATGATGAACTTTCCAGCTGCCCACATGCCAAAGTGTCCTTGAGCAAGACACTGAACCTCAAATTGCTCCCATTGGAGTGACAGCTCCCTGCATGGCTGCAGCCTCCATTGGCTGCGTGTGTGTGAATGTGTGAAAGAGACAAACAATATAAAGCATTTTGCGACTGCAATACTCACACGTATGAAGAATGCAGTCCATTTAGAAAAGAAGGAATCATTTATGGAAAAAAATTCAACATCCTAAAAGCTTGCTAAAATTGTGTCTTACAACGTGAATAAAAAAAAAAAAAAGCCTCAATTACTTATATGCCAGCACATCGTAGCATAAGATACACAAATGTCATTAATATAAGGAACGTATGGACTTAACTTATTTCCAACAACTGTTAGAATCTATGACACAAAAATGGAGGCCGCTCTGAAGAAAATGTGCCTAAAAATACCCAGGAATTGTGCAACATTAGATTGCACTTCTATAATAATGTATTTCAAGTACTAGATTTTAAAGGATCTCATACCATTTTTTACATTTTGTTTCTTGTTTTTTTTTTTTACCACCTAAAATCCTGCCATATTTCCATTTGCTGAGAGACCTGCAGACAGAGTGCAAGCAAAGTGACCGCACTGAAGCTGAGAGTGAAAATTACGGAAGGTAGTTGGCATCAAACCTGGTGTTGTAGACTGGAGTGGCGTTTCTGGCCTTCGAAACAGACATGGCCATCCTTTCAGCATCCCATTACTTAAGCCTTTTTTTTGCACACTGTAATTTTACACAAATATTCATGGCCGGTATAATCCTGCTCGCTTCCATTCACTGTGCATTCAACTGGCAGATATAGCCTTTTTAAGGAAACACTTAAACAAGGCAAAAAGTCAAATATGCAAAGTGTTCAAAAATGTATTTCCTGAATGAGGTATGGTCTGTTTTTTTTTTTACTTTTGTTAGTCATCATATTTGGTCTGCATTTACATCTCAAAAGTGAGAAAAGTGGAGACAAACTATTTACCATACCTTTTCGTTTATTTTTTTTTTTATCAAGCAAGTAAATGCATTATGATGTTATTCAATGAGTTCCATTCCATCCAAAGTAGCAGATAACATTTCTATAAGACAAAATGTCCTTGATTACATTTAGTTGGAGCAAATAGACAGACGTCCCAGACATGACGGATTAACACACATTTGTACGGCAGCAGCGAGTCCATCCAGTACCGATTCCAACAGTGAAGGATTTTCCTTTTTTTCTTTCCAAATCTTAAAACGGTTGTTCGTCCCACTGTGAGCCCACAGGTTGACTGTCCCACTGGGAAAACTCCTGCTGCTCCAGATGGCAAGTCCACCCCCAACTGTCTCCATTTTCTTTGACAGGAGGAAAGGATAACAACACATGTAAGTGGAAGAAGAAAATGTACAGCTATAGTTACAGAGTTTGATTCACACCATTTTCCCTCAAATCCAAAAACAAACATGACAGATCTTGCCGCTTTGCACAGATTAAAAGTCACACAAAATATAGTGAATACGTTGAGTATGAGTGTGAGTATGTTGCGGGTCCCAAAGTTCTTTTCTTTCCATATAAATAGGCCAAAACAGCCTTTTTGTTTGCCTGGGCATAATGTATGTCCTTTAAAGGAGAATACAATTACAGTTGTCTGATATGCTTTTGTGCCATCGGCATAGAAATGACAGTGTTAGCTTTTGGTTTGCTTGGGGAGAGACAATGATGAGAAGCTGGTGATGTTCTGGCACACACACAAGCCTATAGCCACAACTTGTGTGGGGTATTTATTCATCGAAACACATGCTCACACATTGGGATTCTTACACACACCATTACCTCTCTACCCTCTCAGCAACAATTGGCTTGCTTAAGCTCAGCATCTAATTTAATGCAATTTCATTTATCACCCTGAATTAGATTTCATATTACTCCTTAATAATTTAAATCCCCTGGAAAGCACTCTTGGCTTTTGTCTCAGTTTCAAGGAACACTGGAAATAAAGTGGCCAGTGGTAATGGCCACTACAGTGACTCTAATTTACTTTGCAGTGCGGCTCGCTTGATTTGCAAGGCAGCACAGGTAGCATATAGAAACAAGAACATTTGCAAATTTTATAGTGCTGCACAATACAGTGTTGATTCTATTGTTGAATCCGTAGAGCTGCTGGAGATGTTTAAACTTGTCTTTAGTGAATAAACCAATTAAGATATGCCACAGTCATCTCTCAGCTAGAAAAAGTGATGTATAATGTGCAATATTTAAATGATGTGTGACAGTTTTCCTGAGCGAAAACATGTAAATTGCTGGAGCATTGTCCGGGATATTAAATGTGTTGTTTTACAATACAATACAATACAATACAATACAATACAATACAATGATAATTATATATATGTAACAATATGTCTTTATTGTTCAAAGATGAGTTGACAAATGGATTTGGCTTTATTTCATGTTGTTTCATTAAAAATAAAAATGTCTGTATAAAAGGAAGTATAATTTTTCTTCGGTCAACAAAGGTCACAACATAAGAACAAATGCTATAATGCAAAGTCACAGATCAACTACAAAAGTCACAACACAGATGTTAAAAGCACAAATGAAAGTTAAACATGACAACACACGAACAAACACCACAATACATTTAAAAAAGAGCGCGAAAAAGCGCAAATGAAGTATCACCTCAAAACGACCATAAAATTTAAGAGAAATTGTAGAAGACACAACACTGATGCAAATATCTAATACAAAAGTCATAAGACAAATACAAAATGAACAATACACATATAGATAACATAAATAAAAAATCCACAAAATCATTACAAAAGCCACAGTATCAATGGAAAGTCTACATTGTTAATACAGACGTAACAACGTAACTATACAGACGTTACATACAGACGTTACAACATAAATACAAAAGCTATTACACAGATGTCAAATCCATATCACACTGGCTAAACCAAAAACATGAATACTAAAGCTTTAATATAAACAAAACATTTACAATATGAATACAAAAACCACAACACAAATGCAAAAGACAACAGAAAATTACTGCGCCTGGCTTCCACCCTCTATGTGTTTCACCTCCATTACATTTGATTGATGCCAGTTGTGCCTCATTTACTGTTAGTTCCCAGTGTGTATAAATATGTGTCAATCTCAGAGCTGTCAGTGGCCAGTTTGCCTCTTAAATTTGCATCTGCCATAAGAGCTTTTTGTCCAAATGTTACTGTACCTTGACATTTCTCACATTTTACACAGTCCTAGTTTTGACCCTTACTGGTTTTTCTACCACATTTTGGATTGCGCTATAGGGTGACCCTTCTGGGCCGCCATACATCCGAAACAGTCACTTGGAATTGAGATTACACTCGCCCAAAGTAAACACTTCTTAAGAGTTTCTGTCGACAGAGTACAAGGCATCTGGATACATAGCCTTTAATATTAAACACAGGAACCACTCAGTCATGCTAAGATGGGTGTGCTTTGAAATAATAAATTACGGAATGCAAATAAGACAAAGATTAGTCTGTGTTTATGGGTACCATTTAATTTTAATTGCTTCATTATTTCTGGGAATCACATTTTTAAACTCTCTTGACTGCCACAGCTGTGCTTGGCACTGTGTCAAGGGAATGAAGCCTAAAGATCGAGAATGACCCTCGACGGAAAGCAGAATCCTGAGTGGAAACCAATTCTTGATGTCAATTTGGATCATGTTCCTGAGTGAGTTCAAAATTAAATAAAATTGAACTACTGAAAGGAATGCACTGGCAAACAGCTGTAGCTGCTGTGAACACCGTATTTTTGAGACTGTTGTGATGTGGTTGCTTTAAAAAAAAAAAAAAAAAAAAAAAAAAAATATATATATATATATATATATATATATGTATATTACAATGGAACCCTGCTGGTCCCCACATCATGCTATTACATTATAATTTCTAGAATATAACACTGAGTTAGTAAAATTCCGTAAGCAACTGCATCTCAATATCCTTTGTTATTTCGCAAGTGCAGGTGGAAAGAGAGCATTTTTCAAAATATAACTCAATGCAGACTAACAAATTTAAATCTACATTTTCAAAATACTTTTTTTTATTCTTTCTTTCCAGTCCGGTACAAAATGATCCATGGATATATAGAAAGCATTTGATTTTACAACTTTGGCAAATTAATCAAAACTACATTCATACAATACCTACATCTGCTCACTAGTTGGAAGATGCAAACGTGAGAAAATAAGCAATAAACTAACATTAACATGAGCTTCTTTTTTACTTGGAATTACAATGAATTACGATAGTGATGGCCAAATGAAGCTTCATGAAACTTCATGAACCACTTTCTTAATTTTCTGACTCAGCCAGATAGCGCTCTTAGTTTAAAGACAGAGCGTGAAAGACTAGAAATGAAGAACATTTGTTGAACAGACAGCGCCCTTTAGTGGCTTTAGAAAATAAAAACAGTGGCTCATAAAGCTTCATTTGGCCATTTCTAATTTATACTTTGCATATGTTCAACAATTATTAAAGGATCCACTCTTGCAGCCATTTCCAAGATAATATTACAAATCATAAATTAACCTGTAGTCTTAGCAAGAATGAAGAAACAGTAATGCATCCAACGAAAAATGGTACAATACTAATGTTGTCTTTTTGATTATGAATTCCAATCTTGTTTGTGACACTTGGTCCAATTCTAATTCATTTTTGTGTGGTTGTGTAGAGTTTGGGGACATGACATAGGAATGGCATGGAGTATATATTACGATAACTGCAAAGGTATTAAATTTCAAAGGGAAGCAAAAGCTGAGTAACCTTTGCTTGGTCCCTTTGGCATTTCAGCTTTATTCGGGAGCATGATATGCAGAGACCAAAACAATCAGGGCCTAAAGTAGGTTGTCAGTGAATTGAAGTAAAAACATACATTGCATGTAGTGTGATCATGAATTGATTGAATTCAAGCATAGTGGTATTTGGGTGATGAAAAAAAATGCACATTTGGTTTCAGATGTGCATATCAAACCGCCCTCCTGGGATCATTTCCTGTCATCAGCAACAAGGGCAAAATGAACCCTGGAATGCTGCTGTGAAATAGCATCTGTCCCGCCGTGCACAGTATAGAGCCACTGCTGCCTATAAAATGTCAGCATGCCCCCATAGATGACTGGTTCTCATCATGATAAGGCTTGATCCAGAGATAAAGTGCCTCTCCTTATCGGCCATGACAGTCTTCGCTTGTTCCATCACACACAAAGTGTCGGCGCATGCCATGCTGTTCACAGGACTTCCCGCTGGCATCAATAGCAGAAGGATTTTCAAACGGGATTTCAGTGGTCTCAGGCTTGTGAGCAGCGATCCCTGATGCAAAGCTGTCTTATCTGACAAGTGTGTGAGAGTCTGTGTGTGCATGTGTATTTACTGTGGGGTTTATTTTTTATTTTTCAGCTGCGTTTTCATCACTCTGCATGACTACACAGACAGTAGTTATCTCAAATCAAGAGCACAAGGGCATTAGGGTGCCCTCCAATGCCCCAGCTCCCCCTTGTTATTCTCGTCTCCGTCCCTTCCATTCATCCATCCTTTCACCAATCCATCCACCAGTAACACCTCTCCACCTCATCCTTCATCCACAGCACAGAGCTCAGACTCCTGGGGAGATTATGTCTGCCTGTCAAGACTCTCTGGCATGATAGGTAAGAACACAATTTTTAGTTTTCATCCCTCTTGCTCACGTGAAGGCTGTCATGATTGGCACTCGTCTAGAGTTGTGATTGTTGTGCTGCATGGTGCAGATTTTGTGGGGGAGTCACTTCTTAGATTTTGATACAGAGGCAAAGCTCTGCTGACAGACAGAATGACAAAAGTGCGGCAAGCCGTCAGTGCCTCTTTATCGTTAAGTGCAGGCATTCTCTTGTCTCGAAAAACATCTACTCCTAAGAGATGTCTTGTAATGCTGAATCACAATGCAAAACAGAAGTCCAAAGAAATACCTCTAAAAGGCTCCATTCCTCGAGGAATGGAAGGAAAATAGAGCATCTATTTAAATCTAATTGATTCAGATGTTATTGACCACATTTGTAAAGGGATATACGTGTAATGAGTGGCCGAGGCTGGATTTGAACCCAGGCCAGAGGTCGGATTGACTAATAGCACAAGTTAAAAATTCAGCCATTAGTGCATACGCATTGCTTCAAGGAATGTCTCTTTCTTTATTACAGCATTTTTTCTTCTTTTCCTGATGGTCAGCTTCCATTTAGATTTCTACACCAGCCAAATGAAATAATGGCTGCACCACTGCTGACTTTCACCTGTTCTAAATTAAAGGTTTTATGAACAACTAGTATGAACCAGTGAATTGATACGTTGGCACTAGTTTGGGCCTGAATGGTAAAATTAGGTGTGAAAGTGGACCAAACACTTCAGCATCTGGTACTGCACAAGGACATGGAGGACATGGAGAGCATGTTTCCTGAGCTACATCCAGAATTTCCTTCAGCTGATAGTTTATCACACATTTTATTAAAGTTTGTACTCTCAGTTTTTGTTCTGTTGCACAAAGTCAAGTTATTTTCTTTTTGACATTTACTTGACACAGCATTGCCATCCAAATGAGCTGTCGGTGGCATAGGTAAAATATAAATCAAATATAGAATTTGTGTTTGACCACAGTTTGGGGGGGGTTTAGATAGTGGTACATCTTGCCCTGTTCCTGTGAGGTCCGTGTTCATCCTGTGGCAGTGCACCTTTTTCATGTTCAGGATTCCTGAGCCAAGAGTAAGATAGGCCACTGTCAGTCTGTGGGCTGGAGTGAGGCCTTTTAAGACATAGATTGACTTTCTTCACTCATCCAGTTGTTGCACAGCCTGGTTTTGCCAGGGATTGTTGGTGAAGAACACAATAAATGTTTGATGTAGATCTGCCTTCTAAAGTTTTACAAATCATCCTTCTTTTGATCACCCACTGTTCTAACATCTGTCTCCTCTGACTAACTACAGAGCTTCCTTGGGTTCTGTAGCAGGCAATCAAGGGGGTTACTTTTTGTTCCAAAATGGTGCCACTCACTTTCTATTCATTTTCTGCAGCAAAAGCTGGGCATGTACACAGCTGTCACCACTGTCATTTTCCTGTCTCTCTCACATTAAGCAGCCCTCTCTCTTCTCTTGTGGGTTCTTCAGCCAACGTGGTGGGCACACTAAACGACGTGACATAGATTTTTTTTGAGATTCAGTCATGAGGGATCTTGCAGCACAAATGTGAAACATACTTTGTTTTTCACCCTTGTCGTGCCAAAGTAGAGCTTGAGAGGAAAGAGCAGCTTGCAGCACTTATTGTGAGTGCACACATTCTGAAGCAACAGACTACGTCGTAGTGCTGGAAGCAGTGGAAGTTTGGGGAAACACAAGGCTGGAGATGCCAACCATGCTGCCAAGTGACCAGGAAGGACTTGGGGGGGGGGGGGGGGGGGGGACATTTTAATGACAATGGACCATTGCTTGTTCTGGATATGCTCTTACATTATTTGAAGGCAGCCCTTTGCATCCTCATTCATCATTCATTTTATTCTCCCACAGGTACCCTCACCCCAGTGCATTCATGTTATCCCTGCAAACTCTTTTGTGGGAAATTACTATAATTTGTGCCATTAGGTGTCCCTCCCCACAAGCATCCAAATGGTTCCCTGAATTCATGACTGTTGGTAAAACCTGTAGTGTCAGTAGGACTCCCTTTGAGTCACCCTCATCTTGCACCACCACCTCTGGCGATGCAAGAAAGTGACTACCAGATAATAATACCTTGACAAAACCTCCAGTATGGACCATTTAGAGAAATGAAGCAAAGTGGGCTCCACCAGAGAGCACATATGGAGAAAGAAAACTTGAACAGGACTGACAAAAATACAATATATTGTCCAGCTCAGTGTGATGTCAGACTTTGCACACTCTATGTCGCAGCGTGAAACACTGAATCAAGGCACTTCTTGGTAGGAAAGTTCATAGTGGGAGATAGACAGACAGGGGAGGCAAGTGAAACAGTGCGAGGAGCTTACTGGCAGTGATGGCGGTGCCAGATGGGAGAGGGAAGAACTGCCCAGGAGAGCCGCCAGTAAGCACAGACAAGTGGTGCCAGCCCAACTGTGTCTAACAGGAGGTCCAGCTATTTAATCAAACCCAACACTGAAACCGCACCAGTGCCAGATGCAATTCAAATCCTTATATAGCCCAAATGCCAATTAGTTTTTATATAGATTTCCCACCACACCCTCTGTCAAAGCTGTTAGAATAGCTGCTCCTCATTATAATTTGTGTAATAAACCAAACCTTCGCAGAGCTCGGAGACATGGGGGATGGAATGCAATTTAGACTCAGGGTTGATGGGATCTAGTCAGGAAGTGGAGTTGAAGATACCTGCAACTGGATGTAAATCTGCTTTTTTAACAGCTTCATGTTTACACAGCAAGAACTTGACACATTATGTAGGTATTTTCAACATTTGTCCTACACTTAAACTGAAAATGGCCTGTTCCTCCTTCCTCAACTACAACATTCTGTCACGTGGGTGATTAAACTGCCAATATTATCTCACTAGCACACAAACAGGCATGCAAGACCGTCATCCTCATCATGCACATCATGAAGGCATCAATTGGAGATGGTTTACGAATCAATCTCATGCTCCTCGTTGGTTGATCAAAGGACAATCCGACAATGGAAGGGGATAGGTAGTCTGAAACAACCGAAAATACCTTGATTAAATTCAGAGGTGAGAGATTTTCATCAGCGTGATATGGCTCAGTGGGGGTGTCTGTGTAGTAGTAGTAGTAGTCGAAGCTGGGAGTCTCTCCTGTTGACAGAAAGGACACACTGCTTGTCAGCAAAGTCATCTTTTCCGTGCACAACATCTGCGCTGATTTGGTGCTGCACTGTAAGCAGGTCATTAATCTAAACTGGGACCACTCCTTATCGTGCGGAGCGACAGGCACCCTCACACTGTGTACAGAGAATGAAAAATAGATATCGAATTGGTTTTTCCTCCATTCACTACATTCGTCTCTGTGGCTTTCTCTTTGGGCACCTTATTCTTATCAACCAAGCATTTTTTTTCTCTTCTTTTTACTCCTTTGGGGTCATTTGAATTTGTCATGGTTTTGTGTCTAACTCTATAAAGCACCATGACACAGAAATATCTCTTGCAGAAACAGCATCATGCTTGTTGACCTCTTTTTTGGAGTGCTGCAGCCTCAGCGTTCGATCGGTGCACAGTGGTGCTGATGCTGTGGCATTTCCACAAGGAGATGGATGTTTCGGGGGTCCATGAGGCAAATAGTGACATTTACATAAGGATGAATGGATTCTGTTGGGCAGGACAGAGAAGAGTGGTGGAAAGGAACAGGAACAAAGCGTTATCAACCCCATCCTCACTGCTGCACCTTGACAGTCATTTTGTCCCCTCCTGCTGTGGCGCTGAACATCTTGGAAACATTTTCCTTCACACCATATGTAGTACTGACATATGTCAGTACAGGGCAGCTGTCATTCTATGGGAAATTATGACAAGATTTAAATTAAGGAAGAAAGAAGAAAAATAATGTGGTCAATTGGAGCAGCAAGATGATTCAGACCTGAGCATGCATGCTTTCAAGTGAACAGTGGGTATTGATAATAAGAGGACAGGATGTGCAGAGGGACTGAGTGCAGCACAACTCAAAGCTGAGCCAGGCAGTCCTCAAGTTATTCAATCAAAAAATGAGTATATTTCATATTATGAGTGCCATATTGAATGTAGGCCAAGGTGTACTGGCCACAGAAAATATTTCAAAGCTCTGGAAAAGATGACTAAAATGCACTGTTATGTCATGGCAAGCTGCTGCGACTGCTCTTTATATCAGCCACTTTCGACTGAGAACTGGTTCTCTTGAAGTAAAAAATAAAGAGAGGAAAAGATGTAAGCTTCCAATTTCTCTTGCCAACTATTAGAAGTCATCATTATTCTCATCTCAATGGTTAAAACTCCCTAAATGGAATTTAAATGGATGGCTTTCATAGACACATTTTGATTGCACAGCTGAGTGTTTCATGCTTCATTAGAGTTTTCCAATGTGTGTGATAAATCTCAAAGTTTTCTCTTATAAAAGCAGTGACATGCAAAAACAATGGCATATTATAGGATGATAATGCATTTGGTGATTCCCACACCCACAAATTCCCAAAATGCACCATGGAAACCAGCGGCTGAGAATGCTGAAAATATTGGTCCAAGATATTGCAGCATCTGTCTCATTTACTGATCTCAGATATTCAGCTCTGTCTTACGTGGGAGTTTATGGGCAGGACTGGCTTCAGTGAAATCTCTCACACTGTCAATCAATACAAAGCAGCAGGTGACTGCAATGCTGTGAAATAATGTTAAAAAAACAACGTATTACTAATTCTATATATAGCAGGGTTTTTTTCTTCCTTGCTGTGTGTTTTTCAGAGTGCACAACTGCTGAACACTGCTAACATTCAACAGACAGGGACTGCTGGGTATCGTCAACCTACGTAGTCCTTATGAACTTACAGGGTTTATATCACCGGAGCAACAACTCATTGTTTTCTCCTGCAGCCTCCACCAGCATGCAAGAGCCCTGCAAGAGCACTACAGAGACAGCGTGGAAAGCGAGGCAAGAGGGGAGGGCTCCACACTTTACTAAAAGCTTGCATGACCCACCTACCGACCTGTATGACAACAGGCCAGTAGGGCCCAGTCTGTGTGAATGACCAACGGGGCCTCAGCCAGCATCGTCAAAAACATGAGCTCTCCACGAGGATGTGTCCTCAACCCCATTATCTCTGCCCTCTTCACCCATGACTGTGTCTCCTCCTACAAGGACAACATCATCCTGGAGAACATTCTGACCAGCATCATCAACGTTTGAGTGGAAACAACTCCAGAGATTAGTGAAGACATGGCGAGAGGATCATCAGGACTCCACTGTCCTCCCTGCAGAGCATTTACCACCGCAGAGCTGCCTCCATCCTCATACACCCCACCCCACCCCACCCTCAGCATGGACTGCCTCCACTTCTACCATCACTTGTGAAATGCAGGACTGCCAGACTGAAAAACTCCTTCTTCCCCACTGCCATCAGAATCGTCAACAGCTGCCAGGAGTCACAGACTACCTTACTAACACAATTGGCACATAACTGATTCCACACGATCCCTACTGCTTATCTTCACTGTTGTATAGCCACTTGTTACATATTTTTGTTTCTTATTACATGTAGTATTTAGACATTTTGGAGTATTTTCTTATCTTCCCTATTTTCTGGCATTTTCTGAGGACTGCAGTTAAATGAAATCATTGTACAAACAAAACTTGTTTTTGGGATGTGCATATGACAGAAAATGTATACCGATAGTATTATAGTAATTTTTTCAATAGTTATACATTTCTATATCTACAACATATATCAAATTGCCATGACTGAACTTAAAACAATCTTACATGTCAGACAACTATTTACACTAAATTAATTGAAGACATTGAAGCCAAAACATGGATTCTATACATAATTTTTTTGAAATAATAGAAATTATGATGACCGTTAAAGATACCAACAAACCAAAGAAGGCGTTCGATATGTCATAAAATTCCACTACATTATCAATTAAAAGAAAATCCTTAAATTCTGTTCTACAAAGACTAGCTACCTTCAAAAGCAAAAGCTGCCTGTGAAACCTACCATTCATTTCTAATTAGTTCTCAGGCTTATATTGAACTGGTATTTCTGGCTGAGACTTTGTCACGTCAGTGAGTCCAGTTCTTTTTAATCATTGAATAGTCTCTTTTCCATATTCCACTAAGCTTCTAAAGAAGAACAGCAGGCTTTCTTTTCTTTCCAAATTGATAATACACTAATCTATGCCAGGGAGGATTCCCATATCTGTGACTCGGTTGGTTCATACACTGTGTGCCCTGTCTCTGAACTGGCCATTGAGTGTACCATTGTAGCAGAGTGCTTCAGTTTAGGCAGACGCCGTCTGGTTATGGTGATGTACTTCTGTGTCACTGATGTTTACAATGTAGTGAATTTGTGGTGGCTTTGTCTTACTTTTTGGGACTGGTGTTCAAAAAAGGTTAATTACCTGGTGGCCTGCTCATTCAAACATGAACATTTTGCTAAAATTGTTTGATAAACACAAACAGTAGGAATAATTACAGACGGTGCATTGCTGATTTAAGATGTTTTCTCTTACAGCTTCAAACATTACAGCATAATGTCAGGTGCATTTCCTGCTGTGTGTTTTGAACACAATGCATCACCAATATTCACAGGCATTAAGGAAAGGCAAAGACAGTTATCCTTCTCTTTACGTCACTCCGTCTCACTTTATGCGGCTCTTTCACATTTATGGTGAACCTTATTCTATTCAAGCTGAACATCTGCAAACGTCCCTGCGCCTGGAACACATACACATCCCATTTTTACAACAGGGTTGAGACTGCAGCAAGAGGTCTATTGAAAAGCTGTTTCTCTGTGCCGTGTGACACATAACATCTGCGAGTCTTCTGACACACTGCAGAATTATATCTCTCTCTCTCCAGAGATGAGTTGTGCCCTGAAGACAAACTGCAGTGATGAATCTCCATAATTGTCTCCTTCCCTCACAGTTGCTGTGAAAGTGGGGACCCTGTTCTCAAGGCAAGCACAAGGAGCCCCAGCTGTTTATATAAATGCAGCAGCAGCTTTTCATCTCAAACCAGGAGGCCGGCGATCCTAACCATGCTCACATGCCTCATTACCTGACAGATATGCTAACAAAGTGTTCCTGCAGCACTGTTGCAGCAGAAGACATTACGGTGAGTGGCGCAGTGGTAAAGTGGTTAGCATAGTGGTGATCACAAAAGCAAGGAGATTCGAACCTGTTGGCTGACGTGGACTTTTTGTGTAGTCTGCTTGTGTTTCTGTCTTTTATTTACATTGCATATTTCACTAATTCAGATGTGCTTTCACCCTTATTCTCACACCATTGAGAGAGGAGGATCCAGATTACCATCCCAGGACACTTCGACACATAGACAGAGCAAGGATTGACTCGACAACCTTCAAACTGTAGGGCATCTCACTGAGTCAAAGGTTGCCCATGATATCCTTGCAATGATTGAATGGACATAATTGTTGGTGACTGTAAATTTCTTGTAGGTGTAAGTGTGCATATCTGTCTCAGTGGTACGTCAATGAAAGTCTGGTAATCTGACCAAAGTGTACCCCACATTTGACCCTGCAAAGTTGAGATAAGCTCCCTATCAACCCTATCAACACATTTTTTTCTCCAAATGAAGTCGGTGTACACATTGACCGCTCTGATAATCAAGACTCTACAAGCTACTGCCAAATAGCCGTCACAATTTACCTGGGATACACAAAATCACATAAAAATGCTGATTTGGTCAGTATGCCGAGGCTCCTCAGTGTCACTTCAAAGCTGTTCTATCAGCAGCCATCAAACATATGTGATGAGCTTTTGGCCTGTGAGAGTAATGTGTGCCACAGTGCCAATGTCCTTTCATTCCTCATTTCACTTTAAAGCTCTCTGCATGTTGGCTCAACGCGATGAGGTCTGGATTTCATTCCTCCCTCTGCACCATTCCAATCTGTTTCAGTCAGGAAAAACCACATGTCCATCTTGTATTTTCATATAGAACACCTCAATTTCTGCCATCATTAAAAAAAAAAAAAAAAAAAAAAAGTTCCTCTTCAAATCTACTATGTATTGTGTTATCACAATAAAGAACTGGTGTATAAAATACTTCATTGTGCATTGCTTAGTCATGACAATACCCAAGGAAAAACAAGGAACAGAAAATGCTTTGTTAGTTTATCAGGTTGCTCTTGGTATTGAGGCCTCTCTGGTATTCTTACTTCTGTTCATATTTGCTGTGGTTAAAGGACCATTGTGTGGAGTGATGATCTTGTTTTCCACTTGTGTGACTCTGCTGAGACTGCCGCCTCTGCAGACTCCCAAAGCTTGTTGCTCCAAATACATACACTGAAACAGACGCTCAAAACTGTGCACTTATTATTTGTCCAAAAAAACAAACACACTGGTGTCCACACTCTGTCTCATACATGCATATACCAGTAAGTTGTTTTTGCATGTCTTTTGGGTATATTGCATTGACTTGGGTGTGTTTTTGATGGATTTACTTGAAAATCTTTCCAATTACTCACACCTCACAATAAAAGGGAGTTGACATATTCAGAATATACAAGTAAATAATCATGATTAACATTTACTTTTGTCCTATTTGTGCATAATCTAGGGAAAACATACAATTACAACAATGCATGACTCTTCTGCCGTATATTTGAAGACTAAAACACTGATAGATTTTGGACCTTTGCTTTAGAAAATGAATTTCAATTGTAGTGAGAACATCAGACTGACATTTTTAATTTGAAAATATAAAGAAATAAAAGAAACATATTTCTATAATGCATAAAGTGACATCACATTTCAGGGAAACTGTGTTTGTTGTACAAATAAGTCATGATACCAGTGGACAGTAATACTCAATAAAGCAATAAATTGTGAAACAAAAAGTGATTTTAGGTCTTACAGTAATATGAACTGCAACAGCACCATATGGACAGATTTACAAGTAGTACAAGTATTTCAGTGGCTGGTTGACACACCCCTTAAATTAAAACCCACCTTTCCCTCATAGTTTAATGATTGCGATTTTATGGACCTCAATTTTCTACCCACATAGAGGAGAGGCGAAGAGAGGAGAAGAGAAGATTATTAATCCCAGAGGGTTATTTGACCCACCATTTTTCTTGGCTGCCATTATGGAGCACCACTGAAATCAAACCCGTGAACATCGAACCCTACGTCAGCTCCCCCAATCTCTATAATAACAACCTCTAATAGTAATATTACTATTTACAAATCTATTTAGTACCTCTCACATATAAAATTCAGCTCAAAGTCCTTCACATCAAGTTAAAAGGAAATATAAATATATACAAATTGTATTATTTCAGTTTAGAATTTAAGCAGATGGAAGCTTTAAAAGTAGACTAAAAGTAATACAATTTTAATCATAATAGTTGCATGGTTACCCAAATCTTTTTAGCTCAAGACCCAGAGCAAATGTTTCGCAACTCCTTGGGAACCAACGAAAACATTTAAATATGTATGACCTTCTGATAAAGAACACAACAAACCATGAATGTAGAATTTGTATCAAACATATTGATTGCAATTTACATGTAAAAGTCTTAACAGGTTACATTATTAATCTGTTGCTGAAACAAAACTGCTATTAACTACCTGCTACTATTTAGGAAGAGAGAGAAAGCGAAGGATTGGTATGAGCAAGCTTGACCCAAACATTAAAAAGAGAATATGCACAATATGCATTTATTTATGACCCATTGAGTTCCGGAAATACTGCAATAATATAGCACAAATAGATAGTACCCAGCATAACACACACACACACTATGTATATCTAAGTAGATTATCAAATGAATATATATGGAAGTACAGGAGACCCAGATGGGGCGAAAAACACATGGTAGTAATAATATTTTCAACATTTACAGTATTTGCAGTATAAATGTCAAGTTTATCATTGTAATGTTGTTTCGGCTTTGCATGGGTTTTCGTTTGTTTTTTGCAGACTTACTGCATGCACCTTTACTCAAACCTATACAAACTATAATGTAACCGTCAACATGCCTTCAATTACAGACTGTAGTCATTTCCCTGTTGAAAATAAATTATATTTGTCCCCCACAATGAAAACTAGGACCAATGAAGTGGACTTGGGTCCCCACAAGAGTGATAAATGCACAGCCTCATATACAGACATAACATGCGTTTCCATACATTCAATCAAATAGACACAATTATGCTTATATTCACTAATCTTTAGAGTTGACTAGGCATTAGACCCATTGCACAGGAAGGGGTTACTGCTGAAAAAACCCATTTCTACTGCAAGGCTAAGCACTGAAGTGATCTCAAACTTACGCGCAACTACTTGTTCTCGAGGACATGACTCATCTGTAACTGCAAGTGCAAGTAGTTGTAAGATACAGTTGAGCAATATCTCTGTGCATAACAAACCCTGAAACTGTCATATTTTACATCACGTGTCACACTTTTTGTTTGTAGTTTACATCAAAGCATTTCAAAGCAGATGCTAAGACACAAGGGACATGAACATGTAAGAGCTACAATCAGTTTCTGTGGAAAAATTATTAAGAAACTTTACCCTTTATTTTGTAAGTATGAGTGAAAGAGCAATTTTTTTTAAATGTCAGTTACATCTGTCTTGATCATTTCATCTATAAAATAGTGGTATATGAATGGAGGCGTGGTTGATATTTTTGTTTTCTTTTGAAGAGTTTCTCTCTATCTATGCTTAAATTGGCAGCTCTCTGTTCAATTAGCTCTGGAAATGGACTTCTGTGGTGTGTGAGTTTGTATTTCCAAGGTATTTCTCATGCCTTTGCTACAGCCATATTGGGACAATGCTATTTGGCCGACTTTGTTTGTTCAGGTTTGCGAGGATGACAAACACAAGCGCACACCTTCCCACAGACATTTGGTTTTAGCCGGGAAATGTGATTGTCGGTGACAACCGCTGTGACGTAGCAGCCTGCTTGCAGGTGATTCGGGCTCCGTGCCCACTCTCTGAAATGGCCACAGAGGAATATCTGTCAGGCCTGGTTACTGGCATTGCTATCTAGCTCCGGCACTCTCTGTACTTTGGAGCTAAGCATGGGGGAAACTGTCTGTGTGTGTGCGTGTGTGTGTGTGTGTGTGGGCAAGAGAAACAGGGAAAGAGGGAGATCTGAGCATGAGGGGATGGAGGCTATAGACAATAAAACAGGAAAAACATGGAGTCACCAGGGGAGGACCACCATCTTCTCAGTGCTGCTTCATGTTGCAAATTGGTTTGTATTCCAAGAGAAATGCGTATCTCACATCCTCTTCTATACCCCGACGACTTTGCACTGTTGTTGATTTCACGCTGAAGAGGAGCTTGTCTTTGGCAAACATTTTTAAAATGCTTAAGTGCTGTGTTGAGCATGCACATAGGGATACTTTGGCACAGTAGATATGTGTAAAGAGTGCTTCAGTACAGTTTTGCCTGGTTCAACAAAGTGATAACAAAGCTATGCTACTATATGCAAAGAGCGGAACAATAGAAAACAAAGACAAATACTTAAAATAAATTACTTTGGGAATTAAGAGGTTTCTCAATCCATAGTTTTTTTGTTGTTGTTTTTTGCCCCCATCACTTGTTAACTCTGGGTGGAGAAGATAAAGCTAAGTTGAAAAGTTTACAAGCATTCCTGAAAGAAACAGGGCTATATTAGCTGGTTCCCATATTGCTTTGCAGCAGCGTACAGTAGCCAAATGTCATTATCGGTGCTATTTTAGGGTATTATAAAGATGATTCAGGAGTCCAGGAAGTAACATTATGGAATCAAATGAAAAGACAGGAGGATATAAGACAGCCTTTATATACAGGAGATCTGTTCTTAGTTTTGAAAGGGGCATTAAGCATCCTTTGTGTAGAATTTCTATAAAAACTGCAAGAAGAGTTAATGCTATTATAGGTGATAAAAGATAGTCACATCAGGCACTGTTCATCCACTCTCTATTAACTGTTGAAAATGTAATATTCACACCTCTGATTTGAAGGGTGTTATTGCTTTTCAATACATCACCCCTTTTCTCTAAAACTTGTGCCAAGATTGTAACTTAAAAAAATGAACTTAATGTCCTTCATGAACATAAATACAAGAGATTCTCTAGTATTAGGTAAGAACAGTTGCATTATGAATCAAGTTCTCTCTTAAGTATTCAAGAAATATATGCATTTCTTTTATGATTAACCTCTTTCAGGCCTGTCCACCGTGTCATCCATGTGAAAGGCGCAAACACAGGATAGTGGATGGAGTGTTTTCACCTCGGTGGCTTCTCTCTGCCGGCAGTACTGGTAGTGACAGAGGTGCAACAGAGGTGAGACGGTGTCTGTGTAAACGAGGGACTTGGCAATGAGGGAACACACACACACACACACACACACACACACACACACACACACACACACACACACACACACACACACACACACACACACACACACACACACACGCACACGCACACGCACACGCACACACACACATACAGGTTGCATGTCGCATCACTGTCAAATCTCTGTTGTAGGATGCCACCGGCTGTTAAAAGTCACACTGGTCAATCATAACTCGGTTCTGTGTGAATTACCAGGTGATGGAAGGGGAAGTTGTTAAAGTGTTGCTGCAGAATCACTGCTTGAAACCGCATATAGAAAGATCAAAACAATAACAGTGAGAAAAGATGATGCACTATTTTTATTTTTTTTGCAAGCATATTGAGATAAACCTGGAAAATGTTGTAGATTCACTCTGTAAGAAGGTGACATTTTCGAAGATGGTAACATATGACATTGAATGATTATAACTTCTTATAATTGTTCCTTTTTTTGCCAAGCACAAAATCACTTTGAAGTCATTTACTTCTGATTTAAAAAAAACAAAATATTTGAAGATTGTACGAAATGAGATGTTGAGTCAGACTAATAATTCCAAATTTTTTGCATCACTAAGTCACATTTCCCCTACGAGAATGATAGAAAAGTTCTGCTTCAAAACATCACAGTTGAATAGGCATTCAGTTTAAATTGTATTATCAGAGGGAATGAAACCATGTCCTGCTGTCAGTTGTCAGTATCATGTATAGTAATGATACTGTTTTTTAGAGAATTCTTGGGCTGCAAATGTTGGCATTGTTGAAAAAGGAGGAAGTGAAAGAGCTTACAAAAGACATCTGTTTTGGTATAAGACAACAGATTTACAAAAAGATAAAAACATTGAAAAAACAATTTGCCCAATGAGGGTTGTCAAAGAATACAGATTTTCTTATTAAAGGAGTCATATTATGCAAAATATATCTGCTAATGGTTTTCCAACAGTAATATGCCTCCCCATACTGGGGCATTATGGCCCAGAAGTGAAGAAAGTCTGTCTATATAGTATCATCAGGGCTTTAACCTTGTCATGGCCAAATGAAGCTTCATGAACCACTTTCTTTATTTTCCGACTCCACCAGATGGCGGTCTTGGTTGAAAGATAGACGCTTAAAGATTGGAAATTAATTGTGTTTTCAAACAATTGTTGAACAGACAGCACCATCTGCTGGCTTCAGAAAATAAAGACAGTGGTTCATTAAGCTTCATTTGGCCGTCACTAGTTTAACCAATCCCACTCAAGGTATGTCCTCTCTTTGACTCCTCCCACAATTATACAGCTCTGCTCTGGCACATGGCCCCACAAGAGGAAGCACTTTCTCCTCTTCCTAAGATGGGCATGCGTGGGCAGAGCCAGTCCAGCTCACTCAGACACAGCAGATTCTGAATGCAGCTCCTTTGATCTAATATTCAAATGGAGGGAAATCAAGGAAACACTGGATTTGGGACAATAAACTTTGAATACACTGTTTTTGGACCAATGAGAGCCATGTCTTCTTCTTCTTCTTTCCTTTTTTTTTTTTTTTAACTTTGGAACCCCATGGTGTTGTGGTTGTTATCTCCATACCTGTATGAGTGTACTTACTCAAGGGTTAATGGCCAATGATAGCTTTATTTCTCGCTTCAGTGACTGACACCTGCATGCTTTGTGAACGATTGTTTCGAAGCAGGAGATGTTCAGGACATTGTGGAGCACTTGGTAAAATGAAATCTCTAGTAGATGATTCTCATTACAGGGAGGGCTGGTCCTGTCGTTAACATTACTGAATTCATGTCTGAAGCAACTGGGACGAGTTTCTTTCAATGTACCTTCTGAGCTGCTTTTTGGGGAATACAATTTCCATTAATTTTCACCGGGATTTTACAGTTGTTTGTGAAATATCTACATGAGATTCTAGGTCCACAGACAATAATACCTCTTTCATACAGGGGAAGCAATTTTACACCACGTTTTCATTAACAGTGGGGGCCATGCTGCTGCGTGTCAGTTTGTCTTGTGATGACTCAAAACTAGTTCATATACTTTGACAAGGTTTTTTTTTTTTTTGTTACTGAGAGAAAATTTACTGTGCCAGCAGCCGATCCTCAGGGTGCGTTCACACTTGTCAGATTTGGCCTGATTAAAACGAACCCTGGTGAGCACCAAACAAGTGCACTCTGGTGCAGTTCAATTGAAATTTGATTAAAGTTTGAACGCAGCATGGACCAAAGACCTCTGAAAGAACCAAACACAGGATGTGAAGGGCTTCAGAAGTGCTGTATTTTTGCAGCTGATCACAACTGATATGCACACCAGAGGAATTCTTGCTGTTGTTTTGACTCATTTCAACATTTCATGAACATTTTACGAGTCGTCAGCTGGCAAGCGTGCCATCACAACAATGCCACATGCATTGTAAAAGTTTTGAAAGTTATATAAAACAAAGAGTACACTCATTGTTATAAATATATGAAAAACAAAAAAGAAAAATATAATCAGGTTTTTGCATAAAATGTGTTTCTCTTAATTATTAAACATATCTTTGATATGTAATCACTTGTTTTGTTTTAATTTGAAATTGAAATAAAATGCTATGTATTTGGGCTCCAAAATGGATTATGTGAAAATAGATTTATATTGTTTGGTATGGGAATTTCTTTTGTTTGAGAATTATGTTGTTTATAATTACATTTTCAAACCAGGTTTTGGAGGTTTGACTGTGGTGATTTGATTTTCAGCTCCTTTGTCCATATTTTTTCTAAGACTGCTGACATCAACAAGCCATCCATACCAAGTGAACTATTGCTCTCTGTGGCTTTATTGTCCGTTTTCAAATCATTCTCCGTTATCTCTTGAGGTGGTTGTGAGTTGAAGATCCTTAAAGTAGCATTTTATGAAAAAGTCAAACTTCTGTCATATTGAAAGTCACCTTGCTGTTCCATTGTGATGTTTAGTTTGAACTTAAGCCAGGCAACTTGACCATGTCCCAATGCATCACTTCGCTTCTGCAACTTAGCCCTTCTGCATTTCTTATTTATAGCACTCACAGCTTTTCATACTCAAGCTTTTACCTTATGACATCAATTCCATCCCCGAAGATTCAGCCCTGAGAAAAAAAACCTCAAAGGAGCCTGGGGTGGCACCTCTTAACTTGTTCATTCAAATCAGGTGTTTTGGAATAGGAAGATGTTTAAAACCTGCATTTCTATGGTACATCGGGACAAGGACTGAGAATTTCTGTTTTAGTATTCAGCTTTTGAAAGCAATGAGCTTTAGTTTCCTCAACTCCATTTGCAGAATTTTCCATCACAGAACAACCAAATTACCTATTTAGCAGACGTCTTTCAAAGGGTGGTGATTGTGAAATGCATTTTGAAGGGTCTGTTGTTATGAATATTAATAGTTTGTTGTCTGTGTGTGTTTTCCCACTGTCTTTCACTTTCAGGTGGTATTAGTTTATATGGCTTGTGAATGTCAAACTTAAAAATGTGAAATGAAGGA
The DNA here is from genome assembly GCF_963422515.1 of Blennius ocellaris. Classification (NCBI taxonomy): domain Eukaryota; kingdom Metazoa; phylum Chordata; class Actinopteri; order Blenniiformes; family Blenniidae; genus Blennius; species Blennius ocellaris. The sequence goes on along the minus strand of NC_137661.1, from coordinate 23,968,891 downwards.
TTGTATGTTCAGTGCAGAATAATATATGTATGAAATGGGCCTGGACCATCTTAGTCCCAATAGCAAAAATGAAAGGTTCCTATGAAAAGTTGGCCTCTCATTTGCTTTCAGTGCTCCACTTTGTGCTGCATTATTCTTGTCAAGCAGTGATGATTTCTCCCGAAGGGCAATCTGGCAGTGGGCTTTCCAATATGGAGTGATGAGTGATGAGTGATGTGTTGTGTGTAAATTGTCCCACATTGGATCAGACTTATTGATTTCTGAATGTTGGCACTTGGATCTTGTGAGCTTCTGTGCTTCTCTGTGCTTCTGTGGCAGAATGATTACTTTTTCATCATCTCATTGATATTATATCATTATTGTGCTTCATCCTTTTGTCCAAACTACCACTGCCAACTGCCCTTACGAAAAGCAATTATGCTATAGCCATCTATCATTTCACTCTTGTGAAACTCTTCATATATCTGGGTGCTTTTATATGACAGATATGTTACATTCATACTGGAAATGACACTCATCCTCCAACTTAATTCTTCTTCTTTTTTGAAGTTTGGTGATTCCATTTTGGTCCATGTCGTCACAAAGCATTGCTTGTTGTACATCCTCCATATCATACTGTACACAATAATGTCTTGTTTGTTGCTTGTAGTATCACACTCGCAATTTTGATCACCTGAACAGTCTCGGGAAAAGAAGAGAGAAACCAATAGATAGAGAGACAGATTGTAGGGAGGAATTCAAAGAGCGGGAGAAACAAGGAAAAGGCCCGCACACGATGGGGGAGGAGCAAAAACTGTCAAAAGCTAGCATGTCAACAACAATTGTTTGTAATAGAATTGGACTGAGTTCATGACATCTGTCGAACCCTGGACGTAAAGAGGCTTCATTTGTGTAATAGTTAGCAGGCTGTGGATTAATGTTAGAGCAAACAAAGCTGACACAAACACTACTTAATTAGGTCGTCATATTGAGAAGTCACGATTACATTTGATCCACTCTCCATTTTGTTCCACTCTCAGGTTAGTGGCCATGTGTGTTTTAAATGTGACTGGCCTTGAATGTATCCTGAATGTCATGCTTTCTGGATACATCTTGATTCCCTTTAAAAACAGATTGCCATATATGACAGCTGAGTGCAGACCATAACTGTTAGCTTTCCTCTTTTTGTCTTATTGCTGATTGTCTTAGTGGGACACAAATATAAAGCTGGACTTTCCTGAGAGGAAGCTTTTGTAATTTGTAGGGAAGAAGATTTTTACTGCATAAAAAGCAGCATATTTACAATATTGTTTGAAAATAATTAGGTATAAAGGTATTTTTGTAAAGGCATAACATAATTTGGTCATAATAACACAAAGTAAGTGCAGCCTATAACAATGGCTTGCAGCTTCTCTGGCTTTGCAGTGAAGCTGGTAGAACATTGTCCCATCTGGAGGTGTGGGGGGAGGCGTGTTGACTTGACAAGGGTGTTTGATATGTTAGTGGGGGGGGGGGGAGCCAGTCGAACAGCACTGCAGCATCGTCACATCACGACATTGAGAAGGAAAAATACATAAACTTGAAAGCTGGGCAAGGCACCAACCTTATGTATGAATCAAACATTGGTTGTTATTGATATCCAAACATTTGCGTCCTTCAAAAAAAACAAAACAACAAAAAACAGTCATCACAATCACCACTCAATCTGAACACTTCTGGTGCGATATTGAGTGAAAGACAGGCAGTAAGGAAAAGAGTGCTTTTGCAGGAACTCATAAATGATATATTGTTTCTTTGCTATGGTTTCCATAAGCACATGGGAGGGACTCCTTGAAGTCCTCACTGCATCAACGCTTTGAAGCTGCAAGTCTGAAGGTAACATGGGTGATTAGTTGCTGGTTCAATGCGCAGATACCACTAACTAGACCCGTAGTATAAAAGTCAAGACAAACTATATATTCATTTTCCTCGTGTTGCAACTACTGTACACGCAGGCGTGTATGAATAGGGGGCATGTTGAAGTGCTTTGTCCTGTTTAGGCAGAGAAAGCACAATGCAACTGCAGCCACTGTGGGTGATTGGAGGATAAGTGTACAAGAGAAGCAAACCTGAATGGAACTGACTTATTCATGAAGAATGCTTTCAGATCAACAATGCCATCGAGATTTGGTTTGACAGGGATTATTCATATGGCAAAACAACACAATGAGTACAAAGTAAGAAATCAAAACAAGTTCAGACCATAAATGGTAAAGAATTTAGCTGTAATTTGATCGTGAGCAGAGGACAGGGACGCCTGTCTAGTTTGTGACTTCACTCTCAATTTTGCAAGGCAATCCATTGAGGACTGTTTCTATTGAGGATCAAGGTCAAATTTGGATCATTGTTTTTTTTTTTTTTATATATATATATATATCTCAGCATGAGCTTCATTTTCTCCTCAGAGCAAGACATTACAAAAAAAAAAAAAAAAGTTTAAAGACACAGAACTGCTGCAAACACTAGACATCACAGAGGAAACTGCATCCCAAAACCCTGGGGGGGGGGGGGGGGGGGGTCAAAGGTAAATTACAGTCAATTCTTTTTAATTTTTGAGATTGGCCGCTAAAATTTGATTTAAAATAAGCTGATATCTTTTTATTAAAATGAAAAAAAAAAAAAAAAAAGACAAAACTGCTTTAGTGTAAATGGATATGCTGTGTTAGGTTTATTGTTGTTACATTAAAGGGCTTCAACTTCTTCAAGTCCACAAAAAAAAAAAAAAGTCTTCCCTTCCTGCCATGTGTGAAATTAACTCGTACAGCATTAATTAAAATATATGAACACCAGCGCAATTTTACACACCCATACAGATGTATGCGACCTATTCTCGTGCATGCAGGAGACAAAGTGCTAAAATTTTCATGCATATGCATAAAGTGACTCACGCAAACACACCCAGCTTGTAATTTCTAACAGCAAGAAGAATGGCCTATAAAAGTAGTCAATCTATAGTATTGTTGGATTTATGCCCGGGAATTGCTGTGAGTGAGTGTGCATTGTCAAACGTGACCAAAAAAAAAAAAAAAAAAAGCCCATACCCCACTCTCCTTCTGTGGCGGCCTACCTGAATCAGCACAGTGCTCGCACTGTCCTAACAGCATCTGGTCTAAACGAGGTGAGTGGAGTGGCCACTATGCCAAATGGACACATAAAAAGGAGACATTAATGGAGTGAAGAGCAGTATAAATCCACCGGCAGAGCCTTCTACTCCAATGCACGCACGAGCGAGCCGATGTAGGAGGAGAGAGCGAAGATGCCCCAGGTGAGGCATATATCTCTTACATCTAATTACACTGACTCTAAGTACCAGTGACATCACACACCCCACATGGAAAAGGGGAAAACACAATTATTTCTCCATTTACATGAGTAGTGCTGCGAGATAGTGTACTGTATTTCATACATTTTTCAGCCATATTTGGCATGGTATATTTATACTTGTTGAGTCAGATACCTTATCATTGACATTCATAATATTATTAGTATATCTAAGTGACCCCTTTATCCAAGTTGAAGGTGAAGCATATTTCAGTTTCCATGACACAAAGGGTACGTTATACCTTGGACTGGTAGCAGGCCTGCCATGGAGATAGACACTTGAGGTTCCTGGATTTTTTTCTGCAAGGTCCTTTTTTCATATTTCTTCAATTTTTTCATATTTTTGCCTGTGGAATTTTCCATTTTCCATTCAGTCTCTACTCTGACGCATCTCACTGATTGTCACTTGTGTAATATGAAGTGATCCAACCTGGCTTACCTGTCATTGATTACATGCGAAGCAAAGCTTAACCTGTCATCATGAAGAGTGTAAAAAAAAAAGCCAATTATAAAAAAAAAATTATTTGTAGTATCTGTATGGCGATAAGCATAATGAATGGAGTTTGTGATCTTTCCAGCCATTTGAATGCTTTTCAGCATTAAATCAGACAAATGTGCAAATATCCTGGTCAAATCAGGAGACTCAGAGTGGAGCAGTTTTTGGATTTGCCTTGACTCAGGTTGCTTGTGTTTTCTTTTAACACACATGTAACATCTCTAAATATTTTTATTGTATGTCCTCATGTTCCAATAGCAATAGAATATTTAGTCTCATCACTTTTGTAACCACTGTGGATAAGATGCTTGGCCAGGACATGTGGACTTTTTTCCTGCTGATTTTACAGTCCTACCTGTGCGTGCATATATTTTCTCTGCTTTCCTCCCACAGACCCAAAACATACCGTTATGGCCCGGCTCTGCTAAGAGAAAGATGTAGGTAGTAACAATAACTGGGTGACGGTTTTATTGGTAGTTCTTGGGTTTAAAATCAGAACCACAAAGACACAATAATACAACAAAGGAGGGACAAACAGGTAATGCCCAATAACTATAGTGTTTGACTTGCAAGTTTCTACAAACACAAATTCCCTCAATAAGAGAGCAGAAAAATGGAAACAAACAAAACACCTAATTAGCACAAAATGAAACAGCTGGTACCTTCACCAAACTGTGGGACGATGGGTCCTCTTGACCAAAGTTAAACTAAGGCACAGATATCAAAAGGTTAGAGTGGAGCCAAGTTCAAAAGATCACACACCAAGTTAAACACACACCAAGTTAAACACACACCAAGGTTCTCTGGTCAGACTGAGCAGACACTTCCTGCATCAGCCGCCATGAGGCGTCTGCTGGAGCTGTTAAATAGCCTCAGCTGGTGGGTGGAGCTCAACCAATGAGCAGTCATCCTCCAATCAGAGTGCGTCACATCAGGACAGGAGAAGAAGGAAGTCGATGAGGGTACCTCCTGTCAAACAGCACATGTAACAAACACACACAGAGGTGGAGTCGAGGCCATACAGCCTGTGAGCTGTAACACATGCATTTAAAGATAATTAGTGAACTAAATTGTGCATGCTTGATTGTTTCCAAACCATTTTATCCAGGTTGTGGTTGCAAAGCAAAACCATGACAATTCGATCTAGAATGCACCCAAACCTGGAGTGTTCCTACTGTAAGGGGAGTGCATATATGTTCATGTAAACAACCATAAGTATGAATGCTGTTTATAGCCCATAGTATCTAACAAAACTCGATCAAATGTATTATTCTATGAATAATAATAAATGTTTCATATTGACATTAATGCTGCTGGAAAATATATGTTGAGGATATTCTGAAGCACTTATCTTCCGCTGGTTGAGGGCGATAGACAGCAAACATAATGGTACTGAATGTAACCTCATAGAGATCATCCATTGTTTTGAAACTGATGCATTAAAGCTCTCGGTGACTGATAATACTCATTAGGTGCAAATTACAGTGTTTTACAAAATGCATGTAACGTAAGTGCACCTCCATATATAAATGACTGTTCTGGTGCATCTCATTAGGAGTTGTTACAGCACAGAGGGGTCCAATAATGTGCTTTGGACTGAAAGGGTTTCCTTCCAAATAATCATGTCACCAGGTAATTTTGCTGATTAGTTGCTCCCTTGTTCCTTTGAGGGTGCACTTATTAAGTCGGGGGAGAAAAAAGCAACAATTGATGTGGTTGGAAGGAAACATTTGGGCGTAATTCAAATAGCATTTAAAAGCAGGAAGGATGGGATAACTGAGGAAAACAACATAAATACCATCTGTTTTTCTTTCCAGACAACAAGCAGCAGTATCAGGTGTGATAAGGCTTGTTGAAAATGACTTGTAATCGGTCCTGTGGGTTTAGGCTAGTCATTGCTATAGGTTAATGATTTTAATTTGGCGCAAGCCACCAAGCTGATTGTGTTTTTCCCAAGTTGGATTGCTCAAGATGAGTGCTGCTTCACCTGAGGAAAACATTTGACTTTTACTTAACGAGATGATCGACTATTTAAGAGCAACAAACCCGAGAATCTGTATTACTTTAAATATCTATTTTGAAACCTACGAGTTACTGGCATTTCTTTTTATGTCCGATCCCACAGTATCAATTAAAGAAGTGGTACTGAACTGAGGTCTCAGTTTAAGGGATTATTATTACCCAAACAAGGTTCAGAGGATGGATGGTTCAGCTTGACGATATCTTGATCTACATACATCTTTCCCTTGTTTTCTCAAGTAAGGCAGCTGACTCCGCTAACTTCTAAACCAACTGTCAAGTTTTAGTGGCTCGGATGTAAGCACAAAAGATATAGCTGATGACATAATCTAGAACAGGAGTGTCAGAATGTATTTTCTTTTTTTCTGTGTGTAACCAAACTTCAACTTGTCTTCTATTTTGTTCTTGCATGATTTCTACACCCACCACCAATGAAAAACCCTATTTTATATCTAAAGGTCACTGCTACAGTTTTGCAGCAGTCTAATATAATGGCACCTTGAATGAAAGCTTTACCTGAAGCAAAATTCCACCTACTTCTCATGTGGCCATGTTTATTATTATTCTACAAAACATGTGAGTAAGGCTGCAGTGAGCACCAGGTGTGAAAAGAAAAAAATCTCAACAAGCCCTTCTGAAAGGACATGAAGATATACAGAACCAGAAAGAAGGCAGTCACCTCATGGATGCTGTTGTCAAATGAAATCTTGACAGTATTCCAAAGAGGATCAAGAGTCAAGTTTTAAATATAAAAACGACTGAGGTGTACACATTGCTGAGCTGCTGACAGCCTTGTGCCATCCCCTGAGCACGCCAAATTACAAACATAGTCACGAACTGCACCTGGTGTTGCAGGTGGACTGAAGAGCTCAGTGATTAGTGACTGAGAAGCAGTACTTCATGCTTACCTAATAGATTTGTTGAACCAGAAAGGAGCCGACTCTTGAAGTGCGAACGAAAGACAAAGTAAATATGTGATAAAGAAGAAGGAGAAGTCGTGACTGTTCAGAATAGCAGAGATTTCCAAACAATTCGAGGATTGCAAAACCATACATACAGTACATAGATAGCTTTTAGACATGCGCTAATACAAATCACCTTTTGTGTTTTCATGCTGGTTATGTGTACGTACTGAATGAACATGAGTCCCAAAATCTTAAGTCCTGGCACCTACAAATAATGTCTTAGTAGCAGACTGAAACCTGCTGGGAGGGATAGTGGGATATGTCTCCCTCTGGTCTTCTTATGCTTCTGCCTGCTTAATATTTTCTACCACAGGAGGGATTAAATCAATTCAGTTTTATTTATATAGCACCCAATACAGCATAGCCATCTCATGCCACTTTTACAGAAGCAAAGGTGACAGTATAGAGTAAAAACTATCTTTTTTAACAGGAAGAAACTTGTGCAGAACCAGACTCAGGGTGAAGTAGCTTTCTGGGGATTATTAATCATCCCTGCGTGGTAATTAAAGCTGCTTCACCAGCAGACCAGACTAAATTAATCAAAAGAATGTATTCAAACATATGAGTAAAGCTCAGAACCTGTATACACGACAATGTTTCATGTGATAAGGCTTTGTTTTCGCCTGTTCATTTCAGAAAAGTTTAGTATTTACACGGCAACGTTTTGAAATGTATGATTCCACGGAAACGTCACAAAATGCTGAAAAAGATGGAGTTAACATACTGGGGAGAAGTTGGTGCTGTTGGATGTTTTTGGAATGAAACCACACACACACATGCACACAGAACAACACACTATCAACAGTATCAATGATGAGAACACAGACATTCTTATTGGCAGACGACTCAGTTGGATTGCTTTTGCAGTGACTCTCAACTTGAAAACTACAGAGTCCCAGGAGAATATGTCACTTTGGAGGTGGCTATTCTTGCTGCCACAGAGATGGAGTCGGAGCATTTTCCAAAAGTTGCGTTTCCAGGTGCTCCAAACAAAATACGTTTTCTGTTTTCACTTGAAAATGTTATTGTGTGAACAGGGCCTAAAGTGCACCCTAGGATGCATTGAGAGTGAACCTTGATTAACTATAAACTGAACTCACACCGCACACTGTTCGCTTTAACCAATTTTGTTAGAATTATGGATTACGTCAATTCAATTGTCATGCACAGCAAGAAACGTGTTTCCCTGCACAATGACATTCTTAATCTACTGCCCACTCTGAATGCCACAAACTCAAAACTCAAAAAAAATGTTTTTGAAAAACTACAATAAACTTAAGCAAAGGAAAAATAAACCTATACATTAAACTGTGCAAAATACAAGCCATATATACAAGTGAATATACAATCCAAGGTGGTGGTGAAAGTAAAAAAAAGAAAAAAAAAAGAAAGCCATGGCCTGTACACAAATGTGATACTGTATATGATGTGATACTTTGTGATAGAAACCAGCTTTTACTAAGTAAACCATATCAAAACTCACTGGAACTGATGCAAGTGTAGGATTAGGTTTTAAGTAGTGTCCATCAAAAGCACTCATGCTTTATTTTCACAATATATTGCTTTATGACATAAACGGGCAAGTTCAAAGATAATGTACAATACTTAAGATATGACCTTACCTGCATCCAAGCAAGAGTATAGACAAAAGTAGTTGAATGTGTAAATATGCTTCACCCAATGCCACTCAACCAATTAAAACCGTCTTCTCACGCAAAAAAAAAAAAAAAGAAAACACTGTGTTTGGCTATACTTGGGTCTTAAATGCAAATTCAAGTTCATTTTCCGATCAAGTCATGCGGAAAACTTGGAAATCACAAAGGGTTCACTTGCATTTTCTTGTCTCCGAGTATAGTATTTATAAAAAAAAGACTGTTGGGTCATGCATGATGTGTACTCAAAAAAGTTTCACGCTGTCAACATCAGGACCCTTTTGTCTGACCACATACATATGCTCATTTGCAATTTTACACATGGATTACGCAGCACAGTGTCACACATTCTGAGCCACACCACAAGCTTACACAATGTTCAGGAGAGAGGGAATATAAATCGCTACAGCACAGAGACAAAATACCACTATTTGGACGAGGCGAACACTCTCGGTTTGAAGAAAGAGGTCGCTTGCTGTTGTTTATCTGTGCCATTCACGGGGGTTGTGCATTATGAATATGTTCCGCATAGGTACACTGTGAATAGTAAGGCATCCAAGACATAGTATACACCTCAAACTATCTGTATTCTTGTGTGACTGCCTTTTAATGCTCTATTATGAGAATACACTTGCCTACCTTATGGCCTCAGGGAATACATCCAGACAATTTCAGGAAATTTGCATACTTTTTAGTCTGAATTGTTCACTGTTCAGACACGCCCATAAGTATCAATGTTCACAAAATGTGAGCCATTTGCACTATTGGGATTAACACATTACTGGAATGACACTACTTAGCCAACCATGCTCTTGTAATGGGATTGCTACTAAAATATTACCAAAGTAGTGGAAATTGGCAGCAAGATCTACTTTGACGATGGACCTGCAGCTCAAGGAGATTGGCTGTGATTTCCTCATGTGTGAGATTAAGAATGGCGGCACTCTAGGCAGTAAGAAGGGATTCAAACTGCTCAAGGACCTGCATAATGTCTTGGAAAAGGACATGCAGGACTTGCAGTTTGGTGTGGCTCAGGGAGTCGACTTGGTGTGCATGCAGTGCTAGGAGAGAAGGGCAGAAACACTAACATCATCAGCAAGCTAGAGAACCACAAGGGTGTACGCAGATTCGATAAGATCGTGTAGGCCAGCGATGGCCCCATGGTGGCCCGTGGGTCCGATCTGGGTATCGAAATCCCCGCAGAAAAAGTCTTCCTCATGCTCTAATATGTGTTTAATCTTTCCAAATTTGATTGTTGGACCTCCTCCTGAGGCTGCCAAACCACCTACAATCAGTACACAGCAGCATTGTACACAAATGGAAGGACCAGTCGTGGACCTGGCTTGTTTTATGCCCACTGGTGAACACCCCCCACCATCGACAACTGCCTTCCCTACACACATGGGCAGCGCCACAAGACTGTATCTGAGGCGGTTTAATTTAATTTTCCTTTTGTGACCCTGTACAAATTATGCCCTGGGCGGCTGCCCACTTTGCACATAGCAAAATCTGCCACTGGCAAGGAAGCACAAATGAGTATATGGTGTGAATACATGCAACTTGGTAGCACAGTGCTCTGGTGATTGCTTGATGCAAGTGTAATCGCTACCGCATCGCCTCATTGTCTGAAAAATGATTAAAAACTATTCGGAAAAACTTTAATAAGTAAACCACAAGGCTCCCCAAGCAAAAAGTGATTGTATTAAAGCACTGTTTTTTGGGGTTTCTTTTTGGAGTTTTTTTTTTAACAGGCCCAGCTGCATTGCCTCAGAGCAAGAGATGTCAATATTTTACTCCATCTGTCCAATGTCTTGACCGTTAAGTCCAAACACGTCCACAGTGACAGCTCGGAAAGCAGAGCCGCCACCCCCCCCTTTTTTTTTGCAATAGTTTCCATGCTCCCAAGTCTCCCTTTAGCTGGCTGGCTATAGACTCCAGTGGAACCGGGGCAGTCCTCAGGTTCCTGTCCTATTTGGCAGTGCCTGGTAAAACCTCCAGGGTGCCCAAGGGGGCATCCTAATCAGAAGCCTAAACCACCTTAATTGGCTTCTCACGATGTGGAGGAATTGCAACTTTGCTCTGAGTTCTTCCCTCATGGCCAAACTCCTAACCCTATCACGATGACTGAAACTCGCCAACCTGCAATTGAAACATAGCTGCTTATAATGGTATTCTCATTATTTTGGTCATTATCCAGAGTTCATGACTACAGTTGAGGGTACTGACTGGTAAACAGAGAACTTTGACTTTTGGTTAACTCCCACTTTACTAACCATATTACTGCCACCGCTGTCAGTTTTAGCTGCTTATGTATGCTCAATATTTTTACCCTTGTTAACTTTTAACAACAGAATAAATGTTTGAATGAAAACTGCCCTCCTCCTCCTCCTCCTACTATTAATTGGTAGAAAATTGGCGAGACAAAAAGTACCAATAAACTGAATAGTGAACCAGATTAATGATCATTGCAAAGGATACAAGTATACATACAAATCCATTCTCGGTGTGGGTGATACATTTTCCACATTATGTGGGTTGCTTAAGTTTTGAAAGAGCCTTGAAAAGTATTTCACATGAAGAAAATATCTGAGCTAAACTATTATTTGCACTACAGTAGAAAAGAGGCTTGGGAATTTCAGCAAGTGTCATGGTATTAACAAAACGCTGCTCTCCCACACACATCTAATACATATTCTCCACTGTTTGCCGAAAGTTTTAGTCATTAAAATTTTATTATCTGTTCCCACTTTGTGTCTGAAAGGAGTTCAGCAGCTATTTCTCATGCTGGCAATAGAAGGCTGTTCGAAAGAAACAAGTCATCTTAAACATATGGGAGTTGAAGTAAATCTGTGGGGAAGTATACAACTAATATTCATAACTTATGAGGAGCCATCAGAGGCACTTGGAGGAAAAAAAAACCAACAGCTGACAGAGTTTGACAAAGTCGAACAGAAATGGGGTTGACAGTATTTGGCGAATAGCAGTTTTGACTCAGTCCTCATGAGTGCCTTGACACTTCCAGTCAGTGATTTATTCTGTCTCAAACGATGCAGAAAATTACTTCGTCAGAGCTCCCCTGTTTAAATGCTTGTTTTCTGAAAAGTGTAGCTACTTTGAATTGCAGTCATAATGAGAAGTTTGTCGTACCAGGTAAGTATCCATCCACATGAAAGTTTGAATCACATTTCCATTTGTAGTATAAACCTGCCCAGACAGACACTTACGGCGCTTTTCCACCCATCTTGTTCACGCCGAGTGTCTTATTTGCAAGTTCCGCCTTTCTTGTTATTGATCTTGTTTAGATTTACAGGTCTCTCCTGCTCATGCTTATTCACTTCTCCTATTCAGCTCACCCTCTGTGTCCAACATATTGATACAGCTGCTACAAAAGTATATTGCATCTCGAACAGTAAATTTAGTGAGCAGAACAGGAGACTCTTTGGAACAGAAATAGTAAATATTATCAATACAGCAATGTATCAAATGGGTAATCAAAAACACTGTGGTGCAGTGGTTATTGTTGTTTTCTATTAGGCATTAACATGTGAATGAATACCAGTGATTTTATAACTGCGAAATGTTATTCAAATACCAAATAATTTGTGCCCAAATATGGATAGATTTCAACCACTAAAACCCACTTGTGGTTTCATGTGGTTTGTTTTGGTATTGTTGGGTCATCACTTTTGTGTCTGATCAGATTGATGTGTGTCCAGCAGAAACAATGGATTTGTCTTGATTTGCATTCAAATTGTGCTGGCAATGTGCACTACATAAAATAAAGTGGAGGATCTTTGGTTAAATAGCCGTTTCTTAAGCTGAAGTAAGTCACATTTCAAATCAAGAATGCAACAATTACATCACAGTTGCTTCTTTGATACCTGGTACAATTTGCCTTATTATCATTATTAGAAAGCAAGTAAATCCTTTGTAAAAATCAGGTGTTAAGAAGCAGAGAGCAACCTTATATAGTTAGAATTATGTGATTCTGTGTGATTATTTGGGTACCTAAAGACAAATATATGAATTGGCACCTATGATTAGGGACAGATCAGAAGAGACGTTTTGACTTTATCATTGACATAACACTCAGCATTTTTTTCTTTTCATTTTTAAATTGCATGAATAAAAACAAATCTTTACAACGTATTTTAGCTTTTTTCTCAATGTGCACAATGAAAATAAAAAAACATATTGTCATGACAAACATCTATGTCTGCCACATAACTGGATTCAGAATGGTTTGAATAAGGTACGAAACAGGAAAATTGAGTTTTGATTGCAAACAAAGTAATTTCTTTCCTCTAGTGCTTTTTATTTTTGTATGCCAGTTTCACACTGTGATGTATTTGGTTGACCGACTTGTGACCCCCAAACTCTTCCCCAATGAAGCTTCTTTATTTTGGTTTGTTTTTCTTTCTGTCTCACATTTTCATATCTCTCACAGCTCTTCATAAAAGCCCTCATTTCCCTCCATTCAGCTGTCAGTCACTCCTTTCTAATGAGCTCGAAATTTGAGAATGAAGGCTCGGAGACAAATAATTTTAGATCATTGTTAACGTCTATTTACACTTGCATTGTAGATATTGACGTGTTTTGACTGGTCCCAAGTCTTTTATATAGATGAAGATATGATTGCTGTACAGCCAGCATGGATTCTGTCTCTTTCATTCTATTCCTGCATGCACTTTAGACACATAAAATGTCCTGACGATTTTCTGTGTCAGTGTCACACTGAAGGCAGGAGCCAGAGTCGATTTTCCATAGAAGATGCTTCGGCAATTTGCCAGCATGAGCTTTTCAGAGCATTGTATTGGGCGAGTGAAAAGGCTACATATGCTGGACCAGAGTCACCAGAGCTACAAAAGTGAACACTGGCTCTATGTGTGAATAGACCCCCCCCACCCCACCCCCTCCTGCCCTTTATGTTGTGAACTGATTGCTTGACCGAGATGTGACCCCGGATTGTAACTTACCGTTGCCATCTATTTCTCCACCCACGTAAAGAAGTCTCTTATTCATACTCTGTTCAGCTGCACCTCAATGCAGCCATGTCTTCTCAGAAAAATAACACTTTTTTTTTTTTTAACAGATGTACACAATAGTATTTGGAGCCTTACAAGTCGCCTTTCACTTTGGACTTTAACTGCTGCCTCCTCAGCAAAAGTTAACAAATGTGTGTGTTCGTGCATGCATGTGTGTGTTGTTACGATGTCGACTTATATGAGGGGATTGTATGTGCTGATGTACAGACCAATCCAGAAAAATGTCACATTCTCGGTACAACATGTATTTGTTATATGATTATTTTTTGTGTTTAAGATCAGGAATTGAACCAAATTGGACATACAATTGTTTTTCTCTCATTGCCTCATTTGTTGCATGTTGTAGTGCCGGGCCATAACATTTTTAGCTAAATTCTCTGAACATATTACACTTTATATTACCATCAAATTAGTATAACAAATCCCATTTGAATTTACTTGATATACTTTAGCAAAATGAGAAAACAAATATGAAAATACAACATCCCTCAGTGGAAAATATTTTATTCATGTGCTCAGTAAAATTAACAGTCAGGCTATGAACTGTCAATATGATTTATCTTTGGCTTGTGCCAGATAACTGAAACCACTAAAGTTAATTAATATAATTAATGATGAAACACAGTTAATGTTGTATCAACACACACACACAAAAAAACATGTCTGTGTTGTTGTTTGGGGGGGCATCCACTTTATTTTTTACATAATTCACAAAGTCATGGGGATTGTGTGAGACGCTTCATAAAATGCTGAATACACCCCCTATCTATGAACTTTTTTTTTTTTCTGTTATTCTAGATAGAATTTAAAATATTTCCGGCCAAAGGCAGGACTCATTGGAATTGCAAATTAGCTTTAGTTGGCCTCCCCGCTGGGTGCCAGCAATGTTGACACCACAGATGGCTTCAAGTTTTTGGTATTTTAATGGGCATGATATGAAAAATTGGGATGGCAGTTGTCCCATTTGAAAAAGTCCTCAGTAAACTCCCCTCATCTAGTTCAAAGATGGTCGCTGATGTGAACCCGTTTTCCAACGCCAACCCAATTAGTCTGCCAAGCAATGCCTAAACAGATCTACAGTAGGAGGGTGTAAAGCTGATAGCCAGGGGCATTATCTTCTTTGTGGAACTACAGGAATCGTCACCTGGGCTGTTGGATCAGGAACCTGGCCTTTAGCTAGGGTCCTGGTCTATAAGTCAGACCTCATTGTCTGATGGTCTATCTGCTGGGTGAGTCACTTTTGCAAGAGCAGTTTGGTGCTGACGTAGCACCAACTGGTCACAGGAGGAATATTTTCCTCCCTTTCTCTCTCTCTCTCTCTCTCTCTATATATATATATATATATATATATATATATATATATATATATATATATATATATATATACATATATACACACACACACCAATGAGACACAAAAGATGAGACAAAATATTATAAAAAAAAAAAAAAGGGGGACTAATATTGTTAATGCATTTATAAAGACAAAGTGGTGAATATGCTCCAAAGAACACTGAAATGGCTCCAGGTTACCATATTATTTAGTGTTGCACAAATATTCACCTCACATTATCCACTAAAAATATACCCTTTTACACCAAAGTTTTAAGAAAATAGTTAACATATGCAACGCTAAGATGTCCATCTCACCTGGCCACCATTGTATGTTGGCAGGGTGTGAGGCCTGTGTATGAGTATGTGTTTACGTGTGCCAATTGTTGACTCTGTGAGGCGATGATGAAATGGCTTGTGATTGTGTTGCAAAACAATTTCCCAATGGGCGCAAAGCAGGAACAAAGTATCTACTTATCTAATGACTTTATGTAAATCTGAGACACTTTCTAAAAAAAAAAAGAAAATGCTGCGGTGACTATTAACTGGATTAGTAGCAGCGGCTATGCTACAATAGAAAAAGAAGACATATACTCTGTTATAGTCTGCACAAAGAAATGGTGAAAAATGATGTGCACCATCAAAAATGGATAAACAATCATGAGGCTAAAAAGCGCATGGGAATAACCTGTAAGTTCAAGAGGGAAAGCTATGTGAGAGGTCAGCGCTAACCACCACACCACTGTCTGGCCTCACCCACAGATTTTAAAGCAATGACTGTGTCATGTTCTCAGTAGACTCTAGAGAGGTTGATATAACTGTATGAATATTACCATACGTCACAGTTATTGCATTGATGTAGTCTTGGACTTTGGTATATTAAAATGTGCTTGTTTTATTCTTCCCCGTTCGTGTTTGCAAATGGGATGTGCTTAGGCGGCATCTCTCAATATAATGTAAGCCAGTGCAAGCTGGCTGGCTCTATTAATAAATATATAGTTATAGGTGTACCACTTGAATGTCAATATAAACATTGTATTATTATTACTTTTGTAATAATGGGACATATCCCTGAGCCTGTATTTTGCAGTTGCAACTCATGAAGCAGTTAGTAAAACTGCAGTCGTTGAGGAATTATATTCATCTATTTTCAGCACTTACAAAATGAAAAAGTAGAAAGATCTACTGATGATCAACTGATCATTCATTAGCTCTATTATTAATAAAGTATGATTGTTCTTACACTCCTTGAAATACAATGGACATTTTTGAGAGCACAATGTTTTCACCAACATGCTTTGACATTTTCAATATTTGAATAATGCTTCAAAGAATCTTATTTTTGGGTTGTATAATATTCTAAAGGGGTTGTCTCCCTTTAACTGTATACCAGCTGAAACTCCGGGGATATTTTTTAATAGCAACAAGGAAAATTCCCCTGCAGGACTAAACAGTAAAATCAGTCCCCTTTCAGCATGGGGACTTTATTGAATATTCCATTGTCAGACATCCTCATCAATCTAGGCCCATAATCCATCATTGTCAAGTGAACAATGCATGCATTAATTTGAAGGGATACGTTCCTTTCTTTCCTCGCTCCTTCAGGCTGTAATTTTAACAACTGTCAGCAAGTTCTCAGATGCTGTAAGTAGAGTGCAGATCAATCCCCACTGTAAAAAGGAAATAATGCACACTGAACACTTGCACATGGATGGAAAGCTCATATCAGACTCATGCTGAAGAGAAATCAAAAGCACAGCACTTCCAGACTTTGATCTCCTGTGAGATCACAAAGAATGTATTAAAAAAGATATTTTACATTGAACAATGTAGCAAAAAAATAAAATATAATAAATAAATACATCAAAAAATAAGAACGCAAAATCGAGTTTCTCTTTGAAATAATGTAGAAGCCGCAATGAAAGTCTTACACCGGAACAACCTGAGTGGCAAAATCTGTCACTTAATACCTCTTTTCAGACCAACTCACTTGTATCTGTATGGGTCAGCATGCCTCAGGTGAACATTTTCTATTCCTGGGTCAGACAGGAATCAAATACTGCTCCGATTTTACTGACCAGGGATGGCTATAAAGAAAGAAATTAAGTCCAGTGGCAGTCACGTTTAAATGTCATTTAAATGACTGGCTGGAAATAGTGAAAGGAAGAGAAAGACAGATTGAGAGAGGGAGCATCTGGGCAGGCAGAGGTGAAATGGAACATTTTATCTTGAATTTATCTGATGTAATGCAAGCTCTACTCAGCTTTCTCAGGGACATGGGTGAGAGTACAGTGAGCACGATTTCTTGATAAGAGCATGTTACTGAGACAATTCAAAGATGTATGGAGTATGCTGCTTTATGTCTAAATGTGAGAGAATCACCTGGCCACACTTACGTTCCACTGTCCAACACATGGTTTTAGGAAGAGCAATTGGTCTAAAACCAAATTGAAACAATCCACAATCCAGTGCACATAAACTTGATAGTTAGTCTCGATGTTTTGGAATTGCGATGCGCAGTATGGTGTAGCGGGCAGAAACCATATGCACTCCCTCATTCAAGCAACACCTGGTAGACAAAATCATAAGAGTGTGTTGACACTGTGGCACCAGAAAGCCACAGCATAGGAATGGTCATACACTTGAGACAACATGACCCTCGGCTGAAAGGAACAGGAGCCACAGTGAAGGCTCCTTAAACATTTATCAACTCGGTATTTACCAGCCCCATGCTGCAGGATCCGAGTGAGCTGAAGTTATCGCAAAAACTATTAGTGTGTTATTTCTGCAGACAAGAGGACCTAATGCATTGCACACAACAAGGGTATTAAGCTGTATTGAATGTGTTTGAATCATGTTATCCAGACGCACACAATTTGTGCCAAGTCTATATGGGCATGAAGACTCAAAAGCTGTCAATGTATTAGCCCAGACAGATTGACACTGAGGGCAATGGAAACCTACGTAACTGTCACTGTTCATGACATCGCAGCAAGAGTGGGAAATGAGGACACGCCCCCTGTGTGAGCATAATAAGTGCTTAAGTATAGCCCAGGTATTTACAGAAGCAGTGACAGAGTGGAAGATAGGGAGGCTGAACATGACTACCCCAATCACAGATAACGCAAAAGCCACATAAATGCAGTCCATGACGCAAGGCTGGGGCTGCAGATGTGCATGTTGGTTATATTTGTTATCCATCTTTTTTTCTGATCGGAAAAGTGACCCAACGTGTACATCAAAACCACAATATGATTTGATCTATGACTCATTTGATCTATTTCTGTCCTGTGTGCAACCATTGTCAGCTGTGATTCATTTCTGTCATCCCACAACCTGCAACCTTAAGTTCAGTTTGTTTGGAGAGTGACGCAAATAGCATACAGTATTGTGCTTCTAAACTCTGCATTGTCCCCACTGGCTAATGCTGGTAACGCTCAACTGGTTCCTATCCTTAATTTTGCAAAAATAGGTATTGATGATGGATCTACAACAGCAATAATCACTTCATATTTGAAGACATTTCAAGAAAAGGTGTTACATTTATTTTTTTATTAAAGCAGTTCCATAACTTGGAATAACATTATATTGGGTAGTGCAGTGCAGTTAATGTCCATACAATTAAGTAAGATTTGTGATTAATGGCAACTGTATGTGGAGTAGTAGTTAGCACAAAGCCAGTTTCAATCTGGGTCAGACTTGTCTCTTTGGAGTTTCCATGTTCTCACTGTGCATGCATGACATACTCCTTTATTCCCAGCTGAAAAACATTTTAATGAGGTTAAATGATGGCTAAAATGTGCAATAGGTAGTCAGTGTGTGTTTCTGAGATGATCGGTCTCTTTGTGTTCTCTCTACAATGAACCCTGCCCTTTACCCACAACCGGCACCTTGCAACAATGGGTTGGATGAAGCAGCAAAGAATATGGATGAATTCCGTAAAAATAACGATTGGAGTCATCTGCATGAGCAGCTGTTTAGTCCCTATTTTGTGTAAAACAAGTATGTGTGAAAGGATGTGGGTGAATATGTACTATCTCTCACACAAGGCAAAAAAAAGTGTACAATCTATAAGACCTACATATGATTTGATAAAAAATATTCCACTGCTGAAATGAATAGCTGTCCGAGCAACATAGTGATGAAAAATAATGTATGTCAAAGCTGTATAGATACTGTAAGATTTGTTCCTCCTGAAGTGAAGATATGAGTCAATGATTACTTCTCATGGTTCTCTGTTCGGTGACACTGGCTCCTTCTTTATGGTTGGTGCCTGAGGGGAATGAAGAAAATAATTGGTATGTCCGTATAGTATATGTGCAGCATGCATGCGTTCATGTATGTCATTGCTATTGTCTTCATGTTACAAGGCAAATATATGAGGCAGAGCAAAGCTTCTCTCCATATTTCAAAATCCGCTCGTTGCTCTGGTGTCACTTTAAGCCCCTGCTGCTTGAAAGGGGCAAATAATGGCAAGGAAACAGATCAGCTCCTTGTTTTGAAAAGGAATAACCTTTTTTAATTTACCATAAAATGTCTCTCAGCACAACGAGAGATTTTCCTCTGACGCTTTTCTGCTTCATTTGCACTCCGCTCTGTTTTTGTCAAGCTCATCAGTTTTTCTTTTTTGCCTGTGTCAAAAGCTCTTCTTTTCTAATGGATTTTCTGCTAACAGATTTTCCATTCATGACAAGAGGATGCTCAATGTATTTAACAGGCCAATTGAACGTTCATGGGAAAAGCTGTATTCCAAACATGTTTAACTGTATTTTGTATGGCTTTTTTCATTGAATTGAAAAGGAAGAAGAAAAACCAATCAAAGAAACGGACTGAAAATAATGTACCCACAGAAAACCCACACATTTAGTTCGAGAATATGAAATTTATCGAGGGATTTATCGGGTATCAGGTCTGATACCGCACGGTGGACTCGTAAAAAAATCCCTAATACAACCGAGTATATGAGCATTACATGGCGTCATCTGTCAGCAAGGCCAGCGGCAGGGAGGCAAAAGAGGACGAGCGAAGTCAGCAGTTTGGATATTCTTTAATATTTATGAGAATGACAAAAGTAAGACAGAACTTAAATTATGTTCTGCCAAAATATCAAGAGAAGGGGCGAAAGCTCAGTTGTACAACACCAATAACTTTTTCACCAGTGGCATTTGGACCAGCAAAATTATCTCTATGTCACTCATTTTACTATATTTACTAGCTGTGCTACATGCTAAAGAGTTTCAGCACTCACACACCAGCAATACTACACGCTCTAGGTGTCTTCAAATCCGGGCTTTGAGGGCTGATGTCCTGCGTGTTTTAGATGATGCCATCATCAAGCTTGTAAAAAATCCCAAAGAAGGAGACCCTTTTTCCATTAAGGTGTGTTACAACTGGAAGAGACCGTAAACATGCTGGACTAACTTTAGCCTACTCCCTCCACTCCATACTCCCTCCACTCCAGCAGGACATACACACCTGTTAGAAGAGCATTTAATACATCCAAAAGTCTCCAATTCAACAGAAAAAGAATCTTGGAATATTTGGATTGGAACAACCTCGCTGCTCACCGCCAAGGCCAGACATCCTTCTGCCAGCTGGAACAGTGAGATACGTCACTCCAGAGAACACGTCTCCACTGTTCCGCATCTGATGCCTTGCATTGTGCTTGGTGGTGTAGGGCTTAGATGCAGCTGCTCAACCATGAAAACCCATTCAATGAAGCTCTCTATGCACTGCTATCAAGGTATGCTGGAGGTCACATGATATTTGGAGGTCTGCAGCTATTGATTGTGCTGAAAGTTGGTGACCTCTGCACTTTGCCTCGGCCTCCACTCAAGTTGCTGCACGGGTGCATCCTATCAATGCACCATACTCACCGAGTTCCTGAGAGTGACGCACTCTTTCACAAATGTTTGTAGAAATAGTCTTTATGCCTAGGTGCTTGAGTTTATACACCTGTGGCCCTTGGAGTGTTGGAACGCCTGAATCCAATGATTTGGATCGCTGCGCAAATAATTTTGCCAATATATAGCAGAGACTCTAATAAACATAACCCCTGAAACTCTTTTAAACACAATAGCAATCATACCTGGGGCTTATTACCTTCAAAGGGATGTGGTTCAGTATGAGTTGTCTTATTGTGAATTTAATTTTGTATTTTTGTTGTGCAGTTCACTCACAAAAAGAAAACAAAAACTGGATTGACGTACTGCTGGATGTCAGAGCTATCTTTGCAATGTAGTTCGCTTGTGGGCTGCCTGATTGAAAGTGTTTCATCTTGTATTGACATAGGAAGCTGAGTCAGATTTTAGAGTTGCTGGAGTTTGACTGTCTCCCAACCTCCCACTTATGAATTTTGTGCATGTGTTGGCTTTGTTATTGATGGAAACATGAAAGAATTATTGACAGAGTCATGGAAATAGTCTACATTTAAAAGGCAGAATTAAATGATATGGAATTAACCCTTTAGTCATTTTTATTGACTCTAGTATGAATGCTAATCTATTTTTTTGTCCTCTTCTTTTATTCATTTGTCTTTACCAACTTTTGAGCTGATACCATACATATAAACTGGTTTTATATGTTGTGAATATTCAAATCTCAGCAGCCAAATCCTAATTTTGTCAGCTTGTCACTTCTTGCGAGATGGGAGGTTGTGTGGAAAAGATCCATCAGCACCTTTTAAATGAAAACCTTCCTGCTGTGGCTGAAAATTACGAAAAAGGCGGAGCGTGAGCTCAAAACTAATGCTGAGATCTATTAAACTATAACAGAGAGCTGAAAAATACCATGCTCTCAAAAAAATGACAAATTCTACGCTCAAATAGGAACTCCTCGTATTCTTAGAACAAAAAAGTGACTTGTATCGCACAATATTGAGACTTTTTACACTATGTTCACGGCAACTACGTTTCAAGTCACCATGGACAAAATGGGATGAACATGAGACAACGCAGTGGGACGAGATGGGCAAATGTAACAAGTCGCGATTTCCCACCTTTATTACTAATAATGCAAATCATACACTAGAAAAACTGTTAATGCACCGAAAACAGCCTCAAAATGATGTAACGACATGATAGAGTGCTTTAATTTCTGCTTTATCCCTGTGTGTTTGTGGTCCATCAGGACACTTTATCTTGTATGACATCCACCTCATTACAGTATATGAAATAGCCTCTGGTGGTCCTGGATGGAAGCTAAAGTTTTCATTATGTCAGTTTAAAGCAATTATAATATGCAATCAAATCTTATTATATCAGAGTTTTCAGCTTTACTCAATACCTGGCCTGTTTCATATATTCACATATCTGTGACTAGGGGGGGTGGATAAAATTAGAATTTGCATGTAACAGGTTTAAATTGACCTTATTTATATACAAATCACATATATAATATCATTTTTTGATTTTCAGGTTGCTACTGCCTGCTACTGGCCATATAAGGAAAACCGCGTTTTGGGCGAATTTCTCGAATTTTGCCACTTTTGACAAGTTTTGTGATTTAATGGCTCAACAGTAACGTATCATATATTACATTCACACATTTGTCATGCTAATCAATGTTTTATTTGTTCTTATTGGAGTTCTTCTCGTCGCTTCACAATGAACTCAAAACGACAACAGTGAATGAAGAATTCTTCCACTTCAAACATCCAGCATTCAGTGGAGTGTCTCAGCATCTGTTTGACGCCGTGAAAGATAACTACAAGAAAGATGTAGTAGAATCCGTCAAAGCCATGGCAAATGATAACATCATCAACGATTGCATATCCTTGGCAAACAGAATTCTGCCCAAAATGGCTGATGTCCTTGCTGTGCAGCGTGGAAAGTACTACGATTTTGGAGAGTACGACAAAGAGTATCCGGTAGCCGAGCAGTGTTCAGACATCGACAAAACCCCAGTTCACAACTTACAAATGGAACGTCAATGTGGTGACACAGACCACCGACTGAAGAAAAAGCCAAACCTGAACACAGTTTCACGTGGCAGTATACTCAAGCAAACCACAGAATTGCGCAAGAAGGATGACTCCAGTGACTTTCGCAAAATGGGTCCGGTGGTCAAGATCCTGGAGAATGTCACAGCGGACTGGACCAAACGTCAAAACGACCTGAGATCTGCTGGTCTGAGTAGAAAAGAAGCCACACATCGTCACGTGGAGAACAGGAAACTGACCATCTTGGAAACGCTCAAAACCAAGGGTGGACCATTAACAGCTGCTGAACAAGTTGACGCTTACCTGAACAACACAGATGACAATGAGCAAGCCAAGACAAAGAGAATGCGCGAGGAGGTGACTTATGCCAGGGACACATCCGTTTCGCTTCCCAGAAGTAGCCAAGTTTTCAGAATATTTGCCACTGTGGGACGAAAGAGAACAATGCTAACACCAGAACAATTTGGCAACAACCTCAAGATAGTTTTGGGGAAAACAACTGACAGATCCACTGTTACCTTGACAGAATTCCGTGCCGCGATGGAAAGACTGTCTGTTCAGCCATTATAATCATTAATAATGTGCATGCTATTGATTTTTTTTTGGTGTGTTCTAGTATAAACCATACCTTTTAGTTCATAAATAAACAAAATAAAACAAGTAATTGTCACAACCCGTGCAGGTCTCCTACTGCGTTGTTGTTTTGTGTGTGTGTGTGTGGGCGTGTGTGAGTGTAGGCGGAGCGGACGGAGCAGGACGCACACCTGAAGTGAATGAGGGAAGCCAGTATTTAAGGACCGGGATCCCAGGCTCTCATTGCAAGATCGTTACGTTTACTCTGCGGTACCTAGACTCTGCTCCTCGTGATTATTGTTTTGTGTTTGTTCGCTTCTTGTGTGGAAGCAGCTCAGTATTCTGACCTCCGTTTGTTCTCCCGTCCAGTCCCGGTGTGCGCCGCTCTGTCCTCCTGGGAAGACCCCGTCTCCGTGATGTCCGCCTCTGCTTCCCGATCCCTCGCCACGGACTGCCGCCCCGTTGGAGCGACTTAAAATAAACTTTATTTTCAAATTACATCCCGGACTAGTTGGCGTTTGAATCCTGTTCACCACCAATCCTGACAGTAATCACTATATTTGTACACAATGTTGAGACAGAGTCATTGTCCATTATCATATATAGCTGAAAAAAGCGTGCAAAAGTGTGATATACGCAGTACATCAAAACATGCCAGTAGCAGGCAGTAGCAGAACCAAAATTGAAAATGCAGGTTACTTGTGTGTTTTATATATAAATAAGGTCAAAATAAACCTGTTACACGAAGGTTTTGGGAAAAAAGGTCATTTATCCACCCCCCCTACGGTGACCCAGAATCACTCTTTACATCTATTACTGCCTTTGATTTTTGATTTTTGATAAGATAATCTGTAATTCAAGAACGCAAATCCTTTTTATTGTTGGGGGCACAATAACCCACGTGTTTTGTTTTCTGAGTGTGGGGGTGTCTGCGTCAAAAGACCAAATGTAATGAGATTGAGATTCTGCAGTTTTGTGGTTGTTTTTTCATCTGGCATTCCACATTGTTTTATTTGCAGCGAGTCTTCTTCATTCAGCAGTAACAAAAAAAAAATACTCTTCCCATCTCACAGAAAATAGTATTATAATACAACAACGAAGTACTTAGTTAGAGGGCTGACGGTCTTGTTCAGGGATCCCATGCATGTTTTTCGGACTGTGGGAGGAAATTGGAGAAACATTGCTTGAGAATCACAACTTAACTTCACTAGTTTTTCATAGTTGTTTGCCAGTAGATGACAGGGGTGTGACAAAAATGTTTTATTAAGTAGTTTGTGGGTGCGACGAGCACTACATCCACACAAGTATCACTGACTCCTGTTTGATATGCAGTTAACAAAATGTCTATTACAATGGTGGTGGTCTGTTAAAATATCTTTAACTATGTATTTGATGTTATACAACCATCGTTTTGTTTCTAAATCTGGCTTCTAGTTGTTCCATCGTTAAAGAGTTCACAATTACAATATATTCTAATATATTGGGGACGACAATGTTATCTGGTTGAATTTCTAAGGTGAAATGTCACTGGATTAAATTGGCCAGGGTGTTTCATCACATGTTTCTATGTCCAGCCATGGTTGTCCCACTTTGTTCTTTATATTTACCAGTCAAAATATCTGAAATTATTCTGTGAGCAGACCTGCCAGTCATTATTTCCACGAAACTCTGAAGATGCGCTCGTGCATCTATTTCTCACTTCCCATTTCTGTGCTATCAGGATTACAATAGGATGATCACATGGACCAGCTATTTCTTTTTTTCTATACTTGCTACAGAGCAGAGCGAGAAAATAAGCTGCTGGGACAGAGAATAAAGCAAACAGTACGCAAGAGGTAATTGACATGTCAGTTGGTATCGACCCCCAAACGAGTGTCCCTCTACAGAGTTTTTTGTGTAGTCTTCTCTCAGTATCGGGTGTTGAGGTGTAGAGTGTCAAAGCAAGGTTTTATTTTAATAATGACTTGGTGGCAAATCCTAAAATAAAATTTTAAATTGAAACTCAAATTAATGAATTAAACAATCTGATAATCATGAAGAAATGTATATTATTTTTTAAATGTCCACGTTATGTTGTCTCTTTATCCAAAATAGCCTATTAGAATTACTTTGAAACACCCCATTAATATGAAGGCAGACTGTTACTGCCACTGTGTTTGAGTCAAATGTGAGAGCAATCAAAAAGAACTACCTCCTCATCAATAAACCACAACGATCCCATCCATCTCTCCAGAGCCATGATGGATAGACATGGACCAGTCTAATTAAAGGATGAATTATGGAATGGATTCAATTCATCACTAGTCTGTCATTGCCATTAAATTCACAGCCCGTCCCATCTTTTCGTATCTGGGTTGTGCTGATTTTCTGCAACTATCAATCACGAATCAAGAAGAAAAAAAAAAGTCCCAACAGGGATCTTATGTAGTTTATCTGGGCCGCACTTCTTGTGGAACAGCCCCTCTGCTTTAGGTGTTCATGTTGAAACAGGCCCCCTGCGTATTGATCCCCAGTGTACACACAGCTGAACTCCACTGAATACCACAGCCAATATGGTGTTAAAACAAACATGATGGGAAAGGCTACTAAATTCCAATGCAGGTCCCACACAAATTGATCCATGGGCACACATCGAGACAAGAATGGACAGCCATAAACCCATAGCCACACAATCAAACACACTGACACTGGACCGGTGAAGAAGAATGTCACAATGCCATTGATTGGATTGGCTGTGTAATGAACACACTTCACACGGCAAGACAGATTTCGCTAAAGCGCCTCGTTGCAAGGACACGCTTATGCATTGTGACGATTGACTTTTTAAATTGAGGTCGCCCGATAATTTCTGCTCAAACAAAAGAATTTGATGAAGGACAGAAAGACAGGGACATCTGGGAGTGGTGACTGTAACATAGCCAAGGCCAAAGGTATTGTTGCTCTTCAGTGTCCCTTCCATCATCAGAGAGATTGTGGAGATAATAAGCGCCTGTCAAGGAGTTCGAGCAAACAACTCAATCACATCGCAGTCAATGATTACACAATGAGAAACACTGACACTCATTCAATTCAGTGTGGACATGTGTAAAGTACACACATAGTATTCCAGGCAATATGCATGTGTTTGTTCACAAGTGAAGTTTAACATGTATTATTCACAAGGGTATAACAGCAACTGGTGCAATGCAATATAAATTACTTTGCTTCAATTTCAATACCTGATTTCAACTTCATGTTTTTGGTCAATAAACATTGTTGTGAGTGTAATCTTGCAGTGCAAACAACATAATAGTGGGCTTAGTGTGGTGAATTGCATGGTAAATGCCTGAGAGGTGACAGGTCTGCCTTGCTCAACCCGACAGACATTAATTTGAAGAACTGTTGATGTGTTTCTTATATATGTTTTGTAAATGTAATGCTATGTGTTGTTTGACATTATATTTTAAATTCCTTTTCTTTTAAAAACATATTTTACAAGATACTGGTGATGAGTCTGCCACAATTCCATAGCTGAAAACTTCACACCAAAACGCACCTATTCAGAAAGTGATTTAATTTTTTTAATTTTTTTTTCTAAATAGATGTGAATAATGTCACGTATACTTTTTGATCTTCTGATCTTCTGATCCTGTCTCTGGATTCAGGCTCCTTGGCTTTCCCTCCTGGTGTCTGATTCCCATTCCTGGTATTGATGTGTTTCACCTGTGCCTGAGTGGGTAATTGTCTTCACCTAGTGAGTATGGTGTATGTTGGGCTTCCTCTTTTTTAAAATTCTATTTATTTATTTATTTTCCACAATGTCACACATACAAAGATTTTTACGTGCATGAATTATGCAAAATTATGAAAAAAATGGACACCCAAAAAAGCTTGGAGCTGATCATGTTGGGGCCCAACAGACCCGGTGGAATTCTTCAAGTCAACACAAACAAAACATACTATGTATCATGACAGAACTATACAGAACAGCCACTGCATTGGTGCATCCAGGTTTTATTATTATATACTATTCATATATTACTTGAACATTGCACACCTGTGTTGCCTCATGGACAATCAAACTGTGGCACTTTGCTAATATAACCATCTCCTGTGGAAACTGTTGGTACAATCGCTCATATGCCAGTAGAGAGTAGATGGTCCTGACCAGACCGGGAAGACCCCACAAGGGCTACAATTTTGGGAATGATCTGACCCAGTATCGCTGAAATCCTAATGCTTCTCAAATGTTACTGAGAACTATGGTGAAAATTGAGAACAAAATATTCACTTACCACCAATTATATCCCATCCACCAACAGGTGCCATTGGGTTACGCCTGTCGATGGTGATCATGTTATGGCTTGTTGGTGTAAGTTGTTGGTACGATGTATGGCTTATTGGTAAAGATTTATGTTTAGGTGCAGTCCCCCCCCCCCCCCCCCCCCCCCCCCCCCCCCCCCCACCCCATGTCCTCCATCCTTGTTTCTAAATTATTGAATTTTGCTGCGGTTGAGAGCGAGATGAAATGTATAAAGTGAACTATGACCTGCAGCCAGTGAGTGTCATTAAGCAAACAACAAACAGAAACACAAATCATTTTTTGCTTCCAGAAGAACATTAAATATTTGCAAGAGTTTGTCCTGATCTCACTAGCATCAAGATCAACTATTCATCTTTCGGTAGACAAAATGGTCCGAGGGTTTTGAGATGATGTAGAGTATATTATTACAAAAAATAAAAAAGTAGAGGCAAAGGATAGCCGCTGATTTATTCATGGTTGATAGGGCTGTGTTTGGTTGGAGGTGATAAATACTGACAAAAGTGAAGTGAGGGTATGCTCCACTCCCAGACTTTATTAAAGTATTTCCACAAAAAAAAAAAAAAGAGTGTTATGTGTTTTGCCCTTAACCTTGAGTGCATAATGGCAAACTCTGTCAGAGATCAAGGCAACAACAAATGTCTGCTGAAAGAAATGACTACAATGAGATGGAAATAAATCCCCCCCATAATGTGCATTATCACAAGCATGTGCAAATTCATACGTGCTCCAAAGCAGCCTCATGAATAAACTTGTGCATAAGCCTGAACTTTCTTGTACACATCAGCAGATCACGCACATACTGGAGCATCGGTGAGGCTCCCGTGGGATCCATCTGCAAGCTTTATGCTGTGATATTTAGCCTTTAAGGATGCACGCAGCTGTGGATAAAGTGCTGAATCATTTGAGTGTAACAGAAAAGACAGCGGTACTTGCATTGAATTTGCCGAGGTGAGTCAGAGGTCGCACCACATGTGGCTCTGTTCTGCTCACCAGTGAGTCTAACCTTTGCCGTGCTCCAGTAGCTACAGAGGCCGTCTCTCGGGGTGGAAAAGGGTGAAAGAAAATGAACAGCTGGACTCATTTCCTGTCTCAGCTGTTTGAGGCTAGGGGGCACATTTGCTAATTTTCATACACAAAGCAATTTGGATGTCTTTTTGTTGACATTCCACATTACACTTGTATGTGGTTTTTTTTTTTTTTTTTTATGAAACATGATTGTGACTGTAATTTTTTTTTTTTTTTTGCTGATATGTCAGGGGAGTTTAAATCCCAGGGCTGTGGAAAATGTGTGAGGCCAGCATAAAGAAGCAATGGTGTCCAGTTTTCAACATCGCTAGAGTCACTGAGAGTTGCTGGCAGAAGACTCATATTTGTCTTGAGGTAGAAATCAACTGCAATTTCGGGGCTACAAAGTGAAATGACTTGCTTTTGAATAAAAGACTTGACCCAGGTTGCACATTTGAGAATCACAAGGTGGTATAGATGTAAATAATTTATCGTGAATAAAACTTAGCAGTACATTGCAGAGCAATAATTGCCCAAATGATCTAAAGTGTTCCGTTTAAACTGGTGATGATTTTCCTCATCATTTTTTTTTGTTTTGTTTTTAAATCAACTCTGTTGCATAACTCTGAATAAGGACACATTTACACATATAGGGTATTTACAAAAACAGATATTTCCCCCTCTATTCAACAATAACAATATTCACACCAACCAGTTTTCAAAAACATTTTTATTGACACAAACCCACATAAACACCTTGTAAAGAGCTACTATGAGCATGCCAAAGATGTAGGTGGCAGTGTAACGAGAAGCATGAAGCCTCAACATAATCAAGCTTTTGTGATTGTCAATATAAATAAGCCAAGAGCATTTGCACAAACGTAAAAACAATCTTTCATTGTCAAAAATGGCTCTTAGGGATTAACTAAAGAAGAGTTCAGGAGCGTATATGATGGTCAGACATGCACACTGAAATTGAGTTGTTTTCAACTCTCGGAGTTTTATTCCAAAACTTTTGAACAGACTGCAAACCTGAATACCATCACCTGTTATAAAAAGTAAAAAAAATAAAAAAATAAAACCAAAACAAACTGCCCATTTTTCTAACTGCTTCTTTTCTTCTACAAGTACGGTGAATGGCAGCTTTAAGGCTCATTACCGCCACCTGGATTGAAGGAAGGAGTTTTTTTTTTTTTTTTTAACAAATCCTTTTTATCAAAGTTAACAATCTCCACTTTCTGTTTCACAGGAGAATTCTTTTTTTTTTAATCCTCAGACGTATTTGTCTTGACTCCCTGCACTGAACCGTGGCAGTACAGGATGAAAACAAAAGGGAAGTAAAGTAAAAGAATTTGTGCTATTTTCACTAATAACAACGATAATGGTACATACCACAAACCTGAAAGTCAAAACCTGTCAATAGACACTGTCACAATACAAGTATTGTTAGCGCCTTACTTTTTGTGTTTAACATGGACGTTTCTTTATTCAGATAAAAATGTGAATGCAGAAATTTTCCATGAAAAGAAGAATGATTTTTTTTTATTTCTTTTTCAAATCGAGGTGGTAAAAATTCTTGTTGGGAGGATAAGCTCCAGAGCTACATTACAGTCCAAAGTGAGATCCCCTCAGTAGCTCACAGAGCTCCTTAATCTTCCTTCTCCCCCTCCAGTTCCCCTCCAGTATCATGACTTATCTCTTCATTGCTGGATGAATTGAATAGAGAGAATTCAGGGTGAACAGCGTCTTGTTCTCGTGTGATGGCACACTTATTGACGGAGCCACAGTAAAAAAAAGCAGGCGGAGAATGAGGTGGCCAGCAAGGAGTCGCTCTGTGCTAATGAAGTGTATCCTTCACTATCTATCAGCTGTCGGGAGGCAACTATCAGCGAACTCAATCGATACAGATGTGCTCCAAGATTCAGCAGCATTTGAATGGGAGCTCTCACCTCAATATATCTGTGCTATTAACTCTTCTTTTTGCGGCCCTCCATGGTTCATGGTAATAAACTAATTCCATATCAGAAGATGTTCTTTTCTCCCCGTCTGGCTGAAGCTTCCCCCTGTGTTTAACCAGTGTGACCCAGCATAATGCGCCTGGAGTTATCGGAGCTTTATTTTAGCTGCCTGGAACCCACTGAGAGCCACATTTGAGAAATCTCAAGAAATGTGTGGCTGATTTTTTTTCAAGCAGAGAATGTGGGGGAGTTTCACATGATGAGAGCTATCAAAGGAATCAAATAAACGAGAAAAGAAAATTCTGACATTGGTGTGGTGAGGGGAAAAATAGAGGCTACGCAGTGGTATGTGCCTACATTTACCTTTAAACTTTTCTTTGAAGAAAAACAATGTGAGGCAGCTATCTCCTGCCATCATTTTACAATCCAATGCAAATTTATAAGTAAAGAAATGTCAGCATTATGATTGGCGATCTAAGATGGTTTCTTGCATATATTTCAAGCCAGTTACATTTAATTGGTGTCGTTTTTCATCTCCAGGAAGAACACAGAAATCAGTATACTAACTTCAACAGTAATTTTTGGCAGGAGCTGTATGATGGGGTCAAGCTAGGTGCGATTTACAAACATCAACCGATGACTTTCAAGCATATTTTTTTAATAAGAATAAAGGGTGCCTTATCTCGTTTTCTGGCAGAGGAATCTGTTGCTTTTTATAACTAATTAACCTACAGAACTCACAGATTTCAGTTAAAATAATCCAAGTATCCAAAGAGAGATAAGACCCTTTAAATAAAAACAAAACAAAAAAAAAAGCATCTGATTTGACACTAAGCATAATTTCTGAATGTTTTTGCAAATGACACTGCACTGTCCTTTGTCCTATAGCGGTACAGTCCAGTCCTGGTCCTGAAGGGATGCTGTGCTACATGTTTTCAGTCTCTCTCTGATCCAACACACCTGCATCTAATGGATGTGTCATCATCACTAAGCTCTCCAGAAAGACTGATAATGATGCACTCATTACAATCAGGTATTTTGGAACCGGGAAGCGTGTGAAATGTGCCGGGCAGTGAGAATAAAAACGAACAGGTTTGGACATTACGCTATATCATTCTAAAGAGGTAGCTCACAAAATCACAATATTAGAGCCAGTACCAACTGTTCCAAAAAGTAGCATTGTTTGAATAAAAATAATGATATCTGAAATGACATGATTTTTTCAACGTGTTATACGTTTTGTAAAAACTGTCTTTGTATTTTAATTCCAGAAATGGTCTCATTTTTAGTGGAGAACAAACATTTCTCGTAATCAGTGCCTCTAATATGATTAACTACATTAGGTAGTTTTATGTGGAAGCACAATTGTGTAATGAACATTGTTCTGTCACAAAACTGCCCCTTTTTTAATTCTGAACATAGGTGTTTGTTTTTTTTTGTTTGGGGTTTTTTGTTTGTGTTGAGAAATTGAAGTTTGTACTCTACTACAAACACAGGGGTTGTTTTTTGTTTGTTTGTTTGTTTTTTGCAAAAGTGTATAGGATAGTGCAAAAATGTGATCTGAAGACAGGGCAGTGTCGAGTGGAAGAACAATGCATGTGTACACTGCACAAGACAAACACAGTTATACACTACAATATAGAACAGCAAACATTACATCCTCTATCATCCAACAGCAAACGTTAAGAAATGACAAAATGAGAAGAGGCACCAGAAGTGTGGGGGGGCCACAGTAGTACAACAAGATAATTGAAGCAAGATACGTAGACAGTTTGGTCCATCAGCAATTCAAAATGTGAAGAAGAAAGACACAACACAACAAAAGTTTCTAAATGGATGTAAATACATACGTATCACACATAATGTCATGTGTGATTCTGCCTTAATTTCCTTCTCATTAGATGGGCATTGCATATTTGAAAACCACTCAATTTGAATGGACCCCATCGTATTAAGATCAACCTTTTTTTGTCCCATGGAATGAAACATGACAAAGCAGCGAGTCCCATTTTAATCCACTAAAATTTCTGAAGGGCACTTATGGAAGGCTGTTTTTTTTTTTTTTGGTTCTTTAAATAAATGCTGTGTTATAAACACTTACAGGAATCACAGAGATGTGAAACATTACAGTGGGTGGGAATTTACTTTTGAGAGTGACTCAGTTGGCGATAACTGCAATATTTCAAAGAACAAGAAAAAAAATCAAAGTGCTTCTCAGGCTCTTCAGTTCAAATGATGACCTAACCCATTTTGGTGTGGCTCTCAAATTTTATTGAACTATCGATCAAAACCACCATCCTCCTCTTCTTGCACTGCATAAAGCCAGAGGAAATGAAGCCATTAGACGATTCCATCACGCTAACAAATGTCATAACCGGTTTCATCTCCTGATGCATTCCTTAACATCACCACGTAAAGCATTAATTTGATAACAGGGACGAGCAAAACAATAAAAGCCGAATAAATTAGATATGGGTTTAGGCAATCAATAACCATTTCTGGCCTGGCACTGCAATAATAATGTTTTTTGTTTTGATTTTTTTTCTAGCTTTTTCTCGCTTTCCATAAGAAAGCAACATTCACAGAAGCTCAGAATGATTCTCTTCTATTTGTTGAAATTAGTCCAAATTCAAGAGCAACAAAACATCCGGTTTTTCTTTTTTTTTTGTACAGAAGAAAAATCCATCCCAAAGAAAGAATACAGCATAGTGACAGAGGAGACAGTATTTCTTCTTTATGTTCTGCAAAACTTAAAAGGATGTTGAATGAATTCTCAGCTGCTCTATCTTCTGGCAGTGTTATCATATCCTGCTGAAATAAGGCCATCTCACCAGCTCACACAGAGCTGCTTGTGGATTGTATATAATTACAGATTCCTATTGGACTACAGCATACAGAGCAAGATAAATTAAATGATAAGGATCTCAGTTCTCTTAGTACAGATTTTCTTCTCTTGTGCATGCGAGATGAACGCACTGACGTTACATTTTTCCTTTTTTACAATATGAAAAATATATATTTTCATGGCTTTTTAAGACGCTTGCAGAGAAATAGTATCTGAAGAAGTTTGGTCCATGTATTTTTTTTATTTAACACTAACCTGTAATTTGGTGCAAACCAAACAGGTTGGAAGACAAATCAATGCATTTTATCAATCTTTTCTGCCTGGAGTTCCAAATTAAAAATGTTGAACATATCCCATTGCAGTAATTGTTCCTTTGCTTAGGAATTTATCACAAACATGACAGAGAATAATGCATTTTGAATCAGGAGGGCGTGATTGTCTAATTCCGAGCAGAACCCGAGGCTCCTCTGTCATTGTTAGAAAAAAAAAATTGAAGAATTTGAAGTATAAAAGCCACTGGTCTGTCCTGCAGGATAATGACTCATGAAGAAAAAAATAATACCGTAAGAGGACTGTTTTTGTCTGTTGTTCTTTGCAACATATCTGACTTCTCAGGTGATTCTCTTTTCTTTGCCTTTCAGAAATGACTTCACTCCTTGTGAGTGAGGGACAGGGAATTGTCTTTCTGAGTGAGTTGTTTTGTCATAAATCAAAAGAGAAAAACCGATGAACCTGAAGGCTGACAAAAGGGAACTGAATCCATTTATTATCAAGAAAGAGTTACTAACTGTGGCCTCTATAATCCACCATGAAATACAGCCCTTAAAAGACATATCCTCCACACTGACTATGCATTTTAGTTGGATCTCTGTATCATTATTTAGAGACTTGGTTGGCTATGGATTGCCCTGCACCTTATATTTTTAATGTTCATGATGTCTGTAGTGGTCAGTGGTGATAATGCCATGAAGTTGTAATCTACCACCAGCAGGGAGGTTTTTGTATTTTTCTACAATTTATGGAGAGAATTTCATGAAATTTGCTGTTATTTAATGACATTCAGAGCAAACTCCTGTGACTTGTAGCAACGGCATTAGGAATTTCTCTTTGTTAATCATTCAATAGCTGCAAGAACAATGACATTTCCTTCATGTCCAGCTGTAGGCCATGCTTTTGTACACTTGCTAGCAAATGTCCATCCATCCGTCTATCCTTCCATCCATCCAATGTTCCAGCTTTATCCAATTTAGAATCACAGGGGGCTGTAGCAGATCCCAGCTGACAATCATCAACAGGCAGAGTACACCTCAATGGAGTCCCCAGGCCGTCTTAGCAAATGTCACTTTGGTAAATACTAAATATACTGAAGGGTGACTCGGAATGTCAAATAGAGTTCCCTTGTTTTTCTTGTTTTTTTGCAACATTTTCATCTATTCTTTTCAACTACTTTTTGTGAAAATGCACTTCCTGCTGTCTTGTTTGATCGTCCTGTGTCTTATTTTCCTTTTATTAGCTCGCCCCTGATGTTTTCAACTCAGTCTTGTTTTCCTCTTGTGTGTAAATAGAAGTCTTGTTCTGCTTGAGTCTTTGTCAATTTGTCTGATATAGTACCTGTCAGATTTAGTTCAATCTATGCTGTTTTCGCCTTAATATTGCAGCAAACACAGATTCAATTAATTGATGACACAGAATCAGTGTGTGATTTGTTTCTTCTTCATGGCCCAGAGACTCTATGTTAGTTTTATTTTAACTAACTAGCTATCCTCTATACTGGTTTATTCCAAAGGGCCAGCACCAATCCCCTGGCGGACACAGAGAAAATCACACACACTCTCAACCACAGGAAATGTCAGGCCCCATTTACATGACATTTCAAGTGAAAATACAGTTTTTGTGCTTCTATTTTTTAAAAGTTTCACATTTTCATGTATAGTGTTTGTGCTGTTATTTGACAAAAGTTTCACGTTTACATGTGTAGCCCAGAACGGAAATATGTTCCCAGAAAAAACAAAACAAATGGTGCACTGACACCTTATGGTGTGCCCCAAAACCATCTCAATATGATTATTTTGTCCGACTCGAAATAAACCTTCAGCTGGGTGCTGGTATGTTGTCCCATGGTTTTGGAGCTCACAGTGCCGTCTTTATTAAGCCTTCCATCTACATCTGTGTCAGAGTTCATGCTTCCATCAACCATTTCAATCACATAAACAGCTGGATCTGGATGCACCATCCCCGAGTCCGGTTGGAGTTCTTTGTCGAGCTCTCATCAATCAACTTTTCCACTGTCGATTCTGTGCAGCTTCAATTTGAACCCACATGAAAGTCACACATTTCCAAAAAGCGGTTCTCTTTCTGTGCAAATTCGATCCCCGTTGGCTCTTTCTTTAGGGGGAACTTCTACTCGTTCTCATTGATAATATTTCAAATGTGCTATGAAGTGAGTTGTACGATGTAATTCTGGTTGATCTATGAAGGTATCCATGCAGCTGCTTCACTCTTGTTTTTCTTGATTGTACCTGTAATTATGCAGTCCAATCTGCTGCTTGTCTTCCTGGTTCTACTTGAATACATAACGCTTTGAGTTGCAAGTTTATGACTTCTAAACTTCGTGGCAATAAACCTAAGCAGGATTGAAGTCTTTTTATTGTTTGTGGGGAGGGAGGGTTATGACAGATGCCACTCTATTTGTCAAATGAACAAAAGGAATTGCCTGTTTTGCTATGTGCATGCAAATGATCCTTAATATTCATTCAGAACTTACTTCACTTATGCTTGCAGTAATTGTGGACCATTAGGTTCCAGTGCTATCTATAGCAGGTGTTTGTGAGTCTTGACAAGTGCTCTCATGAAATAATTGCAGGTGTTGCCCTTTAATACTTTACATTAATTGTTGAAATGACACGTGAATAAGCAGATTGAGACAACTTTTTTCAAATAAAGTCTCCGAGACCCCATTTTCAAGTGAAGACATTTTTTCTTTGCTCATCATTCAAATACTGGAGTAATCTATACTACAGTTTCACCAAATAACCTCCATTCTTACCCTATTTGACTGACAGAGCAAGCATAATGTAACAAAAATAAATAAATACATAGCAGAATTTAAAGTAGAAAAATATAAAATATAAAGCAGAAAAGAGAAACAGAGCAGCAGCAAGTTCAGTGTGAGAAAGTTACGATGGACTGGAGTGAAAGCAGACAAACATTTACTGTGATGAAGCAAACAAAGATGGCTCATCGTGGGTTAAAAGCATGAGGAACAGAGCTGAGGAAAAAAATACATGGAAGGATTTGGAACTGCAGCTGCTGGACCTGGATGATGCAGTTATAGAGGGTAAGAACAAATCAAGAGCTATTGAATGACCGATATCTGCAGAAAAAAAACATTTCCATTGCTTTTACTTTAGCAGTAGTCTCATCAACCTTATTTTGATGTAAAACACTGGAAGTTTATTAGTAGTTAAGCTTGATTGGCAGCCCTTCATCAATGGAGCCTTCTAGGTTCTTTAAGCATTATTTACTAACATCCTGATTGAAGACTGCAAAATAACACCCTTGAGTAGATGCATAGATGGCACTTTAAGTATGTGGGCATTTAGCAGATGGTCAACTAAAGCTGGAGAATATACCACTTCCATGTTTGTCGGATGTTGCTTCTGTGTTTTAAAGATCGTGATTGAATAATAATGGAGCTGGATGTGTTTGCACAAGAAATAATGTGCAGAATCTCAAATTTGCGTTGATTTTTATACATGCAAACTTTTAGTGGCTCAGTCTTTTCTTCAACTTGTGCAAACCTCATGGTGACAGAATAGACAAAGCCAGCCATTTTGAGAACCACTGGGTTCGATCAATCGTACCTTTTGTCATCTGCTCTTGTCTTCTATTTCCAGTGATCGGATAGTGAAGCCAAATATAGCGCTGCAGTAAATGGGGCAGTATCTAGGCAACTGGGAAACAAAAAAGGGTTAATCGTTACCTGCTCTGGAAACTCAAATGTTTCGAGAACTCGAAACTTGATAACTGTGACGCAGTGAACAAAAATATAAACTTCCTCAAATTAGATTGGGAAAAAAATCATAGTATAGCTTACATACCGTAAAGTTCCCAATAGAGGTGGCGAGTGCAAGCCTCAGGGCCTGTCCGTGGGGAACTTGATGGCGCAAGTTAAAACATTTAATAAAATATGGTAATTTAATTGCACATGTAAGTATCCGTACATGTGCCTTTATTGACACTGAAGTATTTCTGCAAACCGCGCTTGCGCTGATATCTGCCTGATATGGCATTGTGCATATGAAAGTTATTTCCAGTTCTACTATTTGTGGTTTTTATGTCTACAAAGTAGCGATGATGGCCAAATGAAGCTTCACGAACTACTGTCTTTATACTCTGAAGCCACTAGATGGCGCTGTCTGTTCAACAAATGTTTGAAAACACACTTCATTTCCACTCTTTCAGCCTCTATCTTTAAACCAAGAGCCCCGTCTGGTGGAGTCAGAAAATAAAGAAAGTGGTTCATGAAGCTTCATGAAGTTTAACTTGGCAATCCCTAATACAAAGGTTTTTGGGTTTTTTTTAAATCGTGAACCAGACTGCATTGTTGAAGAACACAAGGAGGATGGATTTGCTGTGACAGTCTCGAAAGACAGTTGAGAATAAAATGTCCTTGAGAAGGGGCCCACCACACATCCAGCGTCATCGCCGCTGCCAACCCAACCCCCTCCTACGCCCTCCCTTCAGCCAGACGGCGGACACCGCCCTCTTGTGATTAATCAGATTAAAACTTGCTCTCGTTTGACAGCACTAAAGCTAATAAACATTAGCTGTTTCAATCTCCTATTGAAGCCTTCGGCAACATTGGGGAGGGAGTGGCACCATTCGTGGAGGCCTGTTTACCATACACCAGCGGCACACTACCTGGTCTGCCACTGGCAGAAGTGATTAAAGGGCAGCTGTCGGGAGATGTGATTTTATCTCCCCCAAACAGGTGTAGAGCAGAGCTGACAGCAGCCGCACTTACACCTCACATGGGATGGACTCGACCAAGACAAATGGAATTATGTCTTTCTCCCATTTTGTCAAGCGCCTTATCTCTCTGAATCGATGCTGCTTTTTTCCTACCCACTGGGATCCGGGAGGAAGTGTGCGCACAGCCATTGCAGGCAGGTATCGTAATTGGACTCTTTCCATTTTCCAAGTCCAGAGCAAAGTGAAACTCATTTCTGTCTATGAAATAAACGTATGTGTGTTTGTATATATATATATATATATATATATATATAAAACCTACAGCAAAAGAGCGAGCAGCGGAGATAATCAGATTCAGAATCAGAATCAGAAGCTTTAGTCATTGTACATGGTACAACAAAATTATGGTGTAGCTACAGTAGACACACAGTAGACATACTATGGAACACAGGCAGCCATTCTCACATTCAGCATCGCATTCATATCAGCAGACATACCATATATACAGAATAACCTAAACATTCACACGCACATTCAGCTCTCATACAGACCCGCTCACACCACACCCAGATGAGTGAGTAAGTCATAAGGGTCAGGTAGCAGAATCTTAAAGGGTAACTGAAATGTTTTTCAGATTTCATCTTTAGAAAGAAGAATAAATATGCTTTCGAAAGGTATATAACATTCCCAGATAAAAGTCCGAATTCCGACCCTTTTAATTGACTTTACATGATGCAGCAGACGACGGTATATTTGCGGGCCATAAATGTGAGCCGCCTGAGCTAGACCGGATATGACGTACGAGGGGTTATATGTCCCAGCCAAAACAACATCAGCTGATTGAAGAATGGAGGGGTTTGGCGATACAGAAGCACCTAGGAGCGATGTTAGCGAAGATTTAAGTGACGTATCGTTGGTTTTGGACGAAGATGAAGGAGAGGAATCATCGGAGGAAGAATTAGAAGAAAATCAAGGCGTTCAACCATACATGTTTGAGCCGTGAGTACATATTGTGTGTGACCGGGTATTTACCCGTGAGTACATATTGTGCGTGACCGGGTATTTACCCGTGTGCACATATTGTGCGTGACCGGGTATTTACCCGTGTGCACATATTGTGCGTGACCGGGTATTTACCCGTGTGCACATATTGTGTGTGACCGGGTATTTACCCTTGTGTCAGAGTGGGTGTTTTGCAAAGTTTATTGGTCTATTTGTCTTAAGTTTTAGCAGGTTTTAAAAAGACTTACTGAAAGTTGGGTTTAAAAATCCGTTAAAAAGCCGTTTAAAAATGGTGGGGACAGAACCAGGTTTCAGGATACGTTTCCTCTTCACATCAAAACCAAGTGACTCTCGGATTGCGGGTGCTGTTTCGTAACAGTCATCCGTGAAATGTTGACTGCAGAGATAGGAGGCCTCTGTTGGTGTCCAGTTGGAGCGAGTGCGCTGCACTTGTTTTGTCCATAATCTCCTCAAAGTTTCATCTTTTGGGAATTTATGGACACTTACAGACGGACTGGGCATTTGGGAACACCCAGCCGCAACACAACGCTTAGGCATGACTCTAAAAAACTGCTAAATAACGCGATAATGCAGAGCACATGTAAACAAGACACTACGATCAGCTGTTGTGGGCGGAAGTAAATAACTCCTCATACGTCACAGCGCAAAACTACGGCAAGTTGGGAAAACTAGGTCAGATTCACAGGGCGGGAGATTTAAAGGCATTTTTAGACGTTCGGCGCTCAAGAGCAAGATAGTGGTGTGATTGTCATTGGTGTGTCATATATCATTCGAAAGGGGGAAAAATAATGCTAAATACTGGTGTATTTTAATAGAATTATTTCAGGGACCCTTTAAGCTCTACATCAATGGTGTTACTTTTCAATCCATCAATGACAAAATGTCACTTTGAATCTGAAATCTGTCGATGTTGATACAGTTGAGCTCTCTATGTGTGCTGGAAAACGTAATATAATCACATAATCATACCACTATTTCGGAGCGGTTTCTCTTGATGAGAGAGGTGATCATTTGTCTAAGTGGGTGTTTAAACAGCATTAAATATGGGGATTTATTTCCCAGAACAAATTGTCTTCGTAATAGCAAATATTTTTCAGAAATTTGGCAATTCTCTGAAACATCAACGATTATTTTTTTGTTGTGTTTTTGGCAATCGTGGAAAGTTGTACTCTTTCAACATGATGTCTCTAACCATGGAACAATTGTTAGCCCTCGTGCCCCAAGGAAGGTATGATCCTGTTTCAGACTGTCTGTGAGATGTTGCACAGATGGTTTTTCATTAACATCTACACTGAGTCCCTACCACAATCCAAAAACCTGCTTTTGAGGCAAACTGGTGTTTCTGACTAGAACATAGCCATGAGTGTCAGTATATATGTGTTTGACCTGTTCAGGGTGTGACTGCTTGCACTCAATGTCAACTGGGATCCGCTGAACACCACCACAATCTCAAGCTTGTATCAAAGATAGATGAGTGCAAGTCAGCCAGTAATTCAGGTAACAGAACTTTGCTGATTGTTGCTCCAATTAATTATTTGACCTTGATTTCAAACAATTGGATTGGTGTTTACGACTTTAACATGCAGAATGTGTCATACCTTCACCTTTTTTTCCCCACAATTGCGTGTGTGTGTGTGTGTGTGTGTGTGTGTATACACACCACCATTCTCCAAGGCAGTATTTGATGACATTTTAGCATTGACAATAATTTTCACACCCCAAGGCTAAGGCTCTAAATAACCTGAATGTATCCTACGTATCCCACATGACTCTTGTACGCAGCCTCTTCGGATTTTAAAGCATTTTGATGTTCCACAACAAGGTGTGATGTGAGTCAATCTCAAATACAAAGTATAAATTGTTTTGGTATTATTCAAGATGAGAAACTGTGCAGATCAAAAGTATGAACAAAATAGCTTCTGGTTTATACTTTTCAAATGAACCTATGGATAGTGTGTACAATAATTATTGTATTTATCCAAAAGTGTAAGGCCCCGTTTACATGACAATGTTGTCCAAAACTTTCATTACATGTCGGGTATTACACACCAATGAAGAATTCCTCAAAAACAATGAGTAGATGGCAGAAATGCTTCTATTGCACATGAGCACCATGGCGTAGTAAATACTTCTACAGAAGTTTAAGTTGATGGACAATCACAACAATGGCAATCTCCAGAGTGGCATGACACCCAGTCCATATTCTCCTGGGACTTGGTAGTTTTACAGTTGAGAGTCATCATGAAAACAATCTAACAATGTATGGATGTCTGTGTACTCGCCATTGTGAATATTTAAAATCTATTGTTCTCTTTGTGCATGTGTGTGGTTAAATCACAAAAATAATCCTTCCTTTTTTTCCTATTTTCTGAATTGAATAACACTGTGTAACTCTCTTGCTCCCACACTTAAGGGACAATAAAGTGTCATGACCGGCTAAGAGAGGTGACAGGACACAACGTGATGAAATGCAGTCGGCCATTAAATGCAGTTTATTTACAAAATATACATATGGACAAAGGTGAGGAGAGCGGAAGCTGTGTCTCTAACAGGGTGGTGCCATAGAGATGGTTGGAGACAGAATGCAGGCAGGCAGCAGCCCACAGCTGTCTTCACTCAAGTTGAATCAGCCACAGGGAGGGACCAAACGGGGAAATGACCAACAAACATACAGGAGGAGTGGGAGGAGCAACTGCGAGGTCATACTGACCTCCTTTCCCACCCATCACAATAAGCCCAGAGAATCAGGGCTGTGACAAAAGCATGTATTTAACTTTCCTTTATATGACTGATATGATGTAAAGGAATTTGTCATAAAAGTATAAAGGGTATTGCTTGTGCTGAGAAAAATGGTTTGATAATAATAGAATATCGCTAAATAAATATAATACAATTTATGTTATTTGGAGGGGTGATATTAATAATGAAATAAAACTTACTTTATGTGGAGTTGAAGTAAAATTCAGAGATGAAAATCTGTCTGAGCATTTTCAAAAAGTTGGGATTTTCTCTGTTTACATGGAGATAGAGCAAAAAGTCCACCTCTGGAGCCAGTTTATATATATATATATATATATATATATATATATACAATTTTCAGAAGCTCAGAGCACTACTGTTGTGTAAACCAAGGATACCAACCACCAGGATCATTTGGCACCAGACCAAAAAGAGAAAATAAAAACATTAGTCTACATTTAGTTTAATTTCAAAACCATTCACTTCCATCAGCTCTTAAATTTTACCCCCTCCATACTATAAGCCCTCATTAAGGCATTTAGGTACAATTTGTCTGAGGAAAAAATATGTTTTTTAAAAGTGGTCAGTTGTTCAAAAAAGGTTGCCAACCACAAGTGCAAACACAAGGAAAGATTTGCATTTTCACTTGACTATGCTGCTGTGTAAACAGGGACTCTTGAACTCAGTGGACTATTGTTTCAGGTTAAATTATTAAAATATTAGGTTTGCTTTTCGTTGTTGTAATTTATCTTTTTTAAAGGTTCATTGTGTAGCACACTCTATAAGTAGCCCCAATCTTGTGGACCACTTCATACCACATAGTAGTGAGTCACTCTATTATCCCACTGTCCTCAGTCATACAAGAGAAGAAAGGTACCATGATTACAATTATTGTTGCAGCAATTTCAATTTGAAAACAAAGTCCTGGGTGGCAGAAACTGTACAATGTCTGAAAGTTGGAGGAGGCACACTGAACACTACATAGGCCTGCTGTGTCAAATATCTTTTGACATAGCAGGCCATTGCTTTATCTTTTTTTATGACATATTGTATCATTATATGCAGGGAAATTTCAATATTGCACGCAAGTGCCAACAAGCATCTGATCGTGAGCTTCAATGCAAAACACTCAGTATATTATGTCGTGTTTATGCATCTGTTAACTGAAGCATGATTAACAGCTTGTTGATGGTAAGGAAGTTCAAAGCACCTCCTTAATGTAGCAGAAAGATCATGGTCATATTTTCTGCACACTTAAACATGACTCAAAGCATAAAACAGACATATTGACGAACTGTGTCCTTAACGAGGTATTTAGTTGCACACACATATCAACATGCCACATTCAGAACTCTGAATGGAAGCCTCCCTCTCTACTCCCTCTCCTGTGTCAATGTAAATTACGTTATCCTGAGCACTCTCCCTGACCCTCCACTCCCTGGATTTGCAATAAGCATGTCACATTGAGAATTTACAGGAGTGCTGTGCAGGTAGTCTCTGTTTTTCATACTTTAGATGTTGGTAATAAAAATTACAATTTACTGGCCCTGAAAAATGGCTGCATTTACCAGTCTCACACATCTATTGCCTAGTTTAGGTTAACAAAATACCCGGCTTGCAAAGAAGCAGAAGTGGAAAGTGTATGATGACACATAATTACAAAGTCATACGGCAAGCATTAATCATGGACGTTGTCGTACTTTTTGAATGCCAAATGCAAAACAGAACTATGCATAAGATTATATTTCAATGCTGGAAGCAGAGGCAGTTTTATTTACTCTATAATCATACTGTTATCAGGCTCTCACCATGAACTCCTCTGCCATTTGGCTTGCCCTTTACATTTGCCAGAACTTCTTGGCTTTTTTTAAATGCAGTGAAGATGAGCAATCCCAGTGTGTGTGTGTGTGTGTGCATGAAACAGCCCACAAACAGGCACAAACACACATTCTCACCTCATTCATTCACATTAGCTGCTTTTCACCCTGCTTATGCCAAAAGCCTCCATT
This sequence comes from Blennius ocellaris, assembly GCF_963422515.1. Lineage (NCBI taxonomy): Eukaryota > Metazoa > Chordata > Actinopteri > Blenniiformes > Blenniidae > Blennius > Blennius ocellaris. The sequence continues at coordinate 23,924,675 of NC_137661.1, read as the reverse complement.
TCCAGGTGTAAATTTTTTTCATTACAAGGGGAATTGAAAAGAGGATGGGGACTAGTTTTTTTTTTTTTTTTTTTTGCCGTTCTCCCCATGATGAGTTCATGCATTTGAAGAGGAGCTTTGTCAACCGGGAATTAGCACTCTATGCATGCACCCTCTCTGTGCTCCCAGACGCCCTTTACATCATCTGAGGCTGAGAGAGAGAGAGAGAGAGAGAGAGAGAGAGAGAGAGAGAGAGAGACAGAGAGAGAGAGAGAGAGAGAGAGAGAGAGAGCTGGAAAGAGAACAAGCTTCACGCTCAGAAACAGGCATAAAAAAGAAGTGTAGAGGGAGGAAGCCCGTTACTGACATGCATGCATGTACAATTAGAAATAAAACCAACACTGTATATCAATAAATATTTGGTTGTCCAGTGCAAATACATCGTTAATGAAGGTATGTTATATAGTTTTTTTTCAAAATGATTCAATTCTTTTCAATAGGATTGGTCATATTTAAAAATGGATCTAAGAGTGCCTAGAAGACAGCACCTCTGCTGAATTTAACACCCTCTGGGCTGCACCACTCCTCCCACACATGTCAGCCGTGGAAGACAGCCTGTAATAAAATGAATGAAATAAATCACATATTACACATAGAAAATGAAAAGAAAATATCCAGATGTATGTTTATGAAAGTATGTAAATGCGTGTCGCTGCTTCATATGGAAGAGACATTCAATACTGCGAAACGTTGCGTCTTCGCCTATGTGGGTGAATGTTTAAACTATGTGGGTGAGTACGTGTGTGAGCGCGTCCAAGGAAGACTCAGTAGGTGTCAAAACCAGCTGCTTGCTTATGATGGCACCGCTCATTAGTTGGCCATTCGGGCTATTTTGGATTGCTTGGAACTTCGTCGGGACAAACACTTCAGAGGATTTCACAGTTGGCAAGGTACCTGTAAGACACCTGGCATGAGTGATAAGTGTGTGGATCAGTGTGTGTGGATCAGTGTGTGTGTGTGTGTGTGTGTGTGTGTGTGTGTGTGTGTGTGTGTGTGTGTGTGTGTGTGTGTGTGTGTGTGTGTGTGTGTGTGTGTGTGTGTGTGTGCACAAGATATGTGTGATGGCAAATTACACAAGTGGGATCTTACGTGGCAGCAAATCAAAGTGATCAACCAAGGAAATGTCACATTTTACACTGCAAATAAAATCTATGATTAAGCTTTTGTATTTTCTGCCTGGAACATAACAAAAAACCTGGTGAAATGGGTTTGGATCATCAAACAGCTGCATAATAATACTCCATTGTCGTCTTAACAATCAGATCCTCTTTACAATTTTGACAGTGTAATTAGCGACCATGATCCGACATGAATGCACAGATTATAAAGCTCCTCAACCTCCTAATTCTCAAAGTTTCATATATTTTGGGGGCAGAGGCATCATCTGCAGTGCTTTCTGAAAGTTAACATTGAGAAAAGTGTACTAAATACAGAAAAACATTTTTTTTTTTTAATTGAATGTTTCGTTGCTTCCAGCGTGAACCTTTATATCAACTTTGCTAAGCCTAATCTATTGATGCAGGGTGGTTTTTACATTCATCTGGCATTGACATTATGCTAGTGAAAAGCAGCGAGTGCTTTGTGGATTTATCTTTGACTCCCATGCAGTTCTTGGCTTCTAATTTTCTGATAACAGCAGAACACGAGTTCCCCCTCTAAAAGACACAACTTGAAACTCCAATGTGCAATTACAGCAGAATGAAAGTCCAGAACTCCGCTATAACAAAAAGCCACAATGGAAGCCCCCAGAAAATCCTGGTGGTGTTTTACTCCTGCTGCATTTCTTGTTAGGGGATTGTGTTCAGAGGCTATAGATGTGGTGTCGATTTTAGGAATTATTTTTCACCCGCTGTTATGTGTGAAACTCTTCCCTGAACCACAGTGGCTCAACCTCCAAATCCTTCGAAAGCGGACTGCTGGAGTCAGTTTCTGCCCTGAATAGCTCTTATCTTAGGATACAGGCTGTTCTAACGTTTGACAAAATCCAGACAGATTAACTCTGACTAGGAGTTAAACGAGTCACCTTCAAAGCCTCGAAGATTATAATCTGTTACCGCTGAGCAAAAAGGTCCTCAAGAGCGTTAGCTGTGCAGTTCACGAAGTTGGAAAAGGGATCACAATTCAGATGCGATATTTTCCGGACTGAAATTGATGAATCTGTTACTGATAAACTGCTGCAGACATGCTATTCAGAAAGGTACAATGTTTGGAACCAGGAGGTTGGATGATGGCTGTGTTTATTTTGGTTTGAATATCAACCTTTATCTTTTCTCTGAGTTATCTTGGCTCAGGTATATGAAAATAAAACTGACTTAAAGTCTCAAAATGTGGATGTGTTGTGAGCTTGGTCACCAGAAATAAGTTTTGACAGTTTAGTTTAGAAAGCCAATTTTACTCATAGAACTATGATTTTTTTCTTCTCGTTTCTCTCAGTGCTGTTTAAAGAAGGACACAATGTTGAATCCAATTTTTACTTGGACAAAAAAAAAAACATTGTTAAAAACCGGAATGTCCGTGATAAATGGGAACGCTCACTAGTACTAATTACATGTGGTGCTATTGACTCAATGTTAGGTATTCATGCATCTGATATCCAAAACAAAAATTCTATTTAAAATCGCGACAAATCATGGTGATTGTTATAAATTGTGGCACATTATTGGGAGGAAAATAACAGACTCACTAAGTAGCTTTTTTGTCTACGGATTTCACTGCCAATCCAGTCCTGGGATGCCAGTTTTGATCTTAATTGCATGTGTGTTGGAGTAAATACATACAACACAGTCACATTCAAAGTGTTGGGTGGTATAATATAAATAATGGTGTGTGTGTGTGTGTGTGTGTGTGTGTGTGTGTGTGTGTGTGTGTGTGTGCGTGCGTGCGTGCGTGCGTGCGTGCGTGCGTGCGTGCGTGCGTGCGTGCGTGCGTGCGTGCGTGCGTGTGTGTGTGGCATGTAGAGACATGTGACAACTTTGGAATAAGAAAATAACAGTTGCAGAAAAAAATATAATGATAGCACAGCATTGTAGCTCCCTCCCACAGTCCAAGAATCTTCCCTTGAACAGACACTTCTCATATCAATATTTCTGTATTTTTTCATATCAAGATTTCTGGATTGATCACTAGTATTTCCAACAGTAATTTTTGTACATCTTTGATAATAAATGGGAGTTTCAATACTTTATACCCTAATCAAAGGGCTGAAAATGTTCATAAAATGTTCCCATTTAAACCCACTGTTACGACCTGGCCGGCGAGGGATCAGGGCGTAACATAAGTCAGATGGAAATAGTCTTCACATTCAAACAGAGGGAATTACAGCACAGAACTTTCCAACACAAGTAATCCCTCGCCTCAGCCAGCTGTATCACGAAAACACCATGCACGTGCACACACAAACAGCGGCCCATAGTGATGCAGCCTCTGGCTGTTGTGGTCTTCCAACAGGCTCCTCAGGACACCAAACCAATCCCTGGAAGGCATCTGTGCAGATCAATCTGCATACCAATGCCACCATAGGTGGCGTGTCGACATCTCCAGCCAGTCAGAGGAAGGCACCTGCACATATTAATTTGCATGCCAAAACACACATTCACAAAGCATTATACTTGTGGGCCTTTGTGTGTTTGTACAGATTGTGTTTGTGCAGATTGATGTACAATGTGGATTTACAACACCTGAAAACATTTGCATTGCTCATGATTGTTTCTGCTTTTTAATGTATTTGAAAAGGAGGTTGAAATCCGCTCAGCTCTTATCAGAGATGGTGCTGTTATTGTGGATGGAAACCTAGATTCTACTGGCCCGCCCATGACTTTTATAAAACATGAGCTACACTTTCACACACTTTGTAGTTGAAATCAGACCCTCTGTGTTTCACACAAATATACGTATATCCTCTTCAGAATCCTAGATTTATTTTCAGCTGAGGGATAAAAAATCTCCTCACGCAGTTTTTTTGTTTGTTTTTTTGTGTGGTTTGGATGATAACCTCGAAGGAAGGAAGAAAATTCTCTCAGCTTGTGTTCTTTCAAATTATGAAATTAAATCATGGGATCAACAAGCTAAATAAATGAATAAAGGCCGCTGATCTGAATGTGGAATATGTGTCATTTTCCTATATCCAGGTCTACCCTTGGTCAAAAATATATGATTGCTCTTTTTTTGTCCACAATAACTTCACCCTAACAGATGTCACTGCAGTCTTTTTTCCGGCAATCCATTGTACAGTACATATGACCATGCTTAGCTCTAAATGATGACCATCTCTACAGTAATAATTGATTGCTTCAGTAATTGTGTTGTTAATTACACTCTACTGGAGGCCCAGCAGGAACTCATTTTTACTACATTTTCCCAAAAGCATGAGGAATTAAAGGAGTGGTGAAGTTGACTGATGCTGGCGACCGTCGGCTCCTTAATCCTGCATAGTGCCTCTCAACTGGATCACACTGAATTACAAATTGCCAGTGCGCTAATGGAGACTCATGAATAATCCAGAAGAATGAGTGCTTTGACAGTTACGGTAGACCTCTCGCACATAAACATGTGCCAGGCCTCACATTTAATTTATGAATGTGTGAAATCCACATTTGAAAAATATCAGGAGAAAAGTCACTTACGTTGCGATCACCACTACTGGGGGCTTTCCCCCTTGCTTGGGAACATTTTAATCACTGGTAAACATGTTGCGAGCAATGAGAAAATAATGAAGATTAAGTCAGGAAGAAATTGAGCAGGATTTAAATTAAGCTGCTGACACTCCTACATTATGGTGGCACAGAACATTAATTATTACAATATAAAAATGCCCTGAAGCCTGCAAAACACTTTATCTTTGCTGCCTGCAATGTTCCCCATCTCAACATTGTTCAACGCTAATTTAGCAAGAACCCAGAAGGCCTTTTGAACAGTCTGTTCGCTAATGAATGCAAAATAATTGTCCGGCAGAACGTCCTCATGTTCAAATTATTACCTTTTGAGAGTGTGTGCGCGTATGTCACGTACTCAGTGATTGGATTCATGGCTGTGTTTTTTAATGACTTTTAATGAAAACCTTTACGCACTCCATCATGATCACCTGATGCATGAGAGAACTGAAAAGATTTAAGGAGTATCATTAACAGTTATCGTGGAATGATAATTTCATTAATTACTACCATGTGATTAACTGTCTTTCAGAACTCGGGGAGAGCAGCCAGGACCTAATATGGAAAAGCTTTTTTGCTCAAAATAAATGGGAAGGACAGTCTTGTTAAGACTGCATTTGCAAGGTTTCACAATCAAATGGACTGTATTTAATAGACGCGATGGCAGCTTAAATGTGAATCACCTGAAATATAGTTCAACTCCGAGGCCACCTTTTTGCACTTTTACCAATTGGTTCTCAAAGTCAATGCTGCCTTCAGCAATTCATAAAATGAGAGAAGAGAAGTTAGTTCCGTATGAACTAAAATTACTACCAGCAGTTTGATAGTGCATGTACATAAAGGGAGGACACTTGTTCCTGCTTGCATGTTAATCAGTCTCCAAATAACAGGATGTTACACTTCCCACAATTAAACTATTTTGTGTACCATATCCCAAACCACGGCGGAGAAAATGTCTTCATCTGCGAGATTTCATGTCCTCCAGCTGTTAAGAGACAGCCTTTGCTTAAACTTTTTTTTTTTTTGGTTCCAAGTTCAAACAAAGATAATGCTGATGAGACCATTAATGTAATTTTCTCCGACGTGCCAAAGCTGTGTTCAGAGCCAAAAAGGACATATGAGGACAGCTGTAATCACCGGCCAATTAATACTAACTATGAATGGTCAATTTGTTTTTAAAGTGCAAAAAAAATAATAATGGTATGGCCTTTTTAATCAGAAAAAAAACATTTTACCGTACTCCATCTCCTGGCATGCCTCTTTGACATTTAGATTTGTAAATGGGCTTTGAAGTTATTTGGAAATACTTAGCATACAGCTATTCAAATATCACAAAAGTTTAAATGCTGTGATGAATGTGAATTACACACAGAATGCAATTTATCCATATTTTACTCCCAACAAAACATAAAAAGCTGTTCAGCTGTTGAAACTGAGGCTCCATTTAAACGGCAGCATTTCAATAAAAACAACCACATTGTTTTTGCCCTTTCGCTTCAGAAAAATGGACGCTGTTGTATGTTTTTTTGTCCATGAAACACACATGTATGCAGAGAACAATACACTATAAACATTAACAATGTGAGTACATGGTTGCAATTGTTGTTCGTGTCCATCTATGTGCAGAAGAACTGTTTACTATGGCCACTTTGAGCGTGTGCAGTTGCAGTGTTTCCGCTGCTTACATGAAGACAGAGTTGAAGCATTTTTAAAAAGTTCCAACTCAGACTCTATTTTAAAAAGTTTGGGTTTTCAGTGGCTCTGAGCACCGTTGTCGTGTAAACTGACACCCAAAAACACAACAAAAGTTTAGCATTTTCATTTGAAAACACGTAAAAATAGCCCAAGACTGAGTGAACTAATGTTTCATCTAAAACCATTAGAATGTAAATTTAAACATAGGGGTTTGTTTTTTTGTTGTTGTATTTAAAAAAAAATTTTTTTTTATGTGTATTGTGTAGCATGCTATTCGAGTCCTGTGAACCAATTCATACCACATATGGTGTAGTGAGTCACTCTATTATCCCTTGGTCCTCAGTCCAACCAGACAATAAAGGTATCATGATTACGATTATAGTGTACAGAGTCAACATAATAACAATCCAACTTGGTCATCTGTCCATGCAAAAGTACATTCTTGTACTCGTCATTGCTAATGTTTCTAGCGTATATGTTCTTTATGAATGTGTGTGTGATGCACACAAGTGGAACAACGTTAAAACTACAGATTTCGGCACTTCTGGTGTTTTTGTGTAAACAGACATTGTTTTCACAAACTTGACCAAATAAATGTGAAACTTTTGTTCTCACTTAAAACGTCACGTAACTAAGATCTGGATCTCAGGATTATGTCATCACCAATCTCCTAACAAAGCCCAGTAATGAGCCTCATTGCAATCAGGGTTGCGAGAGCAGCGAGAGATCTAAAAAGGCCAAGGGCTCTCCAGGACCGGGGTTGGCGACAGCTGATTTAAAGTGTAAAAATACCATCCAAAGATTTAGAGAAACAGATGAAATCTCTATGCTCACTGGGCAAGGCTGAAGGTCAGACTCTTGCATGCTTTGGACCCTCAGAGTGCATTAGATTAAAAATAGGATTCTCTGCTTGATATCTCTGCATGGGCAGTGATACTTCCAGAAATCTATATGATCATGCGAAGAAAAAACCTTTTGTAAACAAAAGACCACTGTCTTCTCTGGACTGAAGCAAAATGGAACATCTCTTCTGTGGTTAGATGGATCAAGATGTGAAATTCTAATGGGAAATAATAATTGTTGTTTATCCATTGGACAGGAGATGAGAGGGACCATCCAGTTCAAACACCTGCCTCCACCTACAGTGCAGGCAGTTTGCATACTTGGAAATCTACATGTGTGGCTCATATACAGATTCAGTACATGTATCAATTTTTGAATCAAAAAAGTACTCTTCTGTATGTCCTTGTATCTAAAATTGTTCAATATTTGATTACATTTAACATTTAACCACAAAAAAATAAAACATAATATATATATATATATATATATATATATATATATATACATATGGACTCAAAAGTCTAGACAAAATCCATTTCATAGCACTTTCAAGGGAAAGTCTCTTTTGCTGTCCAAGTTCAAGCAGAGATAATGCTGACGATGCTATTTAGGTCATTTCAGAAACACAGAGGACAGGAGGACACTTGAGGACAAGGCTGATAAATAACACCATTTACTTTTTTGTATTGTATACAAATGTGCACAATTAGTAGAGTGCTCCTTCAAACATGCACAAACATTTGAGGCTCACGACAGACAAGCTTTTTTTACTTTCCCCACTTGAATATGAAGGTGATGAGCATAAAATGGGTCTGAAATCGGTTTTTAACTACACTCACTTGCTTGTTATTGGCTGTGTCTGTGGTCTTGTGTGAAATAGACACTTTGCTGTGAATTGATCATTAAACTGGAACTGTGTATCCACACAGGAACTGGAACAATGAGCTAAGAGGGGCTAGAAAATCTAAGTGCAGCATCTCCCATCACCCATGTTACACATGGCGATTCGATCCACTGCAAGGATAGAGTGTATTGATTAATTAGGGGTTATTAAATGTACACCATTCATCTTGGGGGTGTGGATTTCAAGACTGCGCTTATGAATGTGTTGAGTGGACTGGTTGGAGAGCCGGAGTAACCAGTGCAACATTGATGCCTCCCTTTTCGCAGGCATTTTCTCCGATTTGTTCAAAACTGTTCAGAGGCTGCAAAGTTCCTGACCCCAGGCATTACACTAAAAGCAAACTCATGTCTTTTTTGTTTGTTTTTTTTTAAAGTAATTTCCTCACCCCACCACATAAATTTAATAATTTGCCCTCTTGGTTGATGTGCTCTCAGGCAGTCATGCATGCAGCATGACCCATGGCAATAACGCCAAGAGGCCTGGGAAGGTGACCTCTGTGAATTGCATGCATATGACTAGGCATTGTCATAAAGAGGTGATAATATTATTCACAGCTGAATCCTCCCATCATACCCAGAGGTTGGTATGTGACAAATGGGATACGTTTCGTAGTGGGGGAGGCGAAATGGCAGCAGATCAGGAATGTGTTATGTTCAAAACAGCTGACAAATCTCATTGCATTTAGCGAGATCAAGTGTCAGGTTTTACGCAACCACAAGAACGGCGACTTGTTGTTGATAGAAGTTGCCCACCTCACACTTGATTAAAGCAGTTTAATGTTAAATCCTTGTAATTAGACATGACAGACAACATGGCTATAACTCATCATTGGACTAACAGATGATGCTAATAGATGCCCCCCCCCCCCCCCCCCCCCCGTGTTGTACACTCATTTTCCTTGTCAGACTGTGCCTATGAAGCATTTCCTGAAGCTTAAGATTTTCTTTTCACATGTATTCTTGATACTTGCCTCTATCCACTCGAGTGCTGCCCAGTTCCTTCACAGTCCTTTATTGCAGGCCAGTAAACAACCTTGAAGCTTTTTTTTATTTGAGTCGTACTGTGTGCTGCTCTCTCTACTTCTTTAAGCTGAATAAAACCGTGTTGATGTACAAGAAAATGTTAATGAGAGGGTGAAAATGAAATGCATGAATACATAACCATTCTTTTTCATTTTATTAATTTATTTTTGCATCCGTGTATATATCAAGTAAGTCAAACAGTGGTTCTATCAGGAGGATCTTTTCCTTTCCTTTATGTCTGTCACATCCCAGCCATGCACCATTCTCCTTCACAAATGAAGTCCAGACTGTAATCAGTTATAATTTCTTATTCGGCTCTTTGCATCAGCACATTATGCTTTAATTACATTAATACTAAGCAACATTTCTATGTCGTTCTTGCGTTATGTGCAAGCTCTTTTGCTTGTGGCATCGTCTTATCCAAGCACACTGCTGTTCAATCAGAGATTAGGTGATTCATTTAGCCAGACAGCAATATCCTATCTATTCATTATGGATAACACTTTGCTTTCTTTTGCATTATGTTGGAATCATTGTGTTGTTAAATATTTTAACAGTTTAGCAGGATGTGGGATCTTTCCCGCAAATCCTCTAGGACCATGGCTACAAATAGTTTTCTTCATCCTTGGCCAAAACATACATTGTGAACAGCATTTTTATAATGTAATCAGCACACAAACACATTGGAGCCAAGTGTTTGATTACTTTGGAACCTTTCCGACTTCGGTGCAAGGTTATGTATTATACTCACACAATTGCATGCGCAGTTCTTGAACATAAGCCTGCCCAAGTTAAAGTGGATACTTGGTAGTACAATGTAGAAACCATTACTTTAATTGGAATTGATTTTGCTAAACAGCAGAACCTGAAGAACAAGAAACGTGTCCATTCAAAACCGCATTATTTCGACTGTATTTTGCATTTATTCGTATCAGCTGATTGATTGGTGAAATACTATGTCTGGCTATACCCATTGTGTGCAAAAGCTTCATCAATCGAAAGAAATCCTGAGCTGAATACATCATGTTTTTGCAGTGGTGGGCCGTGCATTTCAGACCCAGGCCTTCAATGCTGGTCTGAGTCAATCCAACCCTTTAACTTTTTTATCGCTACAAAAACCATGTTACCATGCAGAAATGCCATATAAAAAGCCTTTCCATCACTGATAGATAGAAAAAAATACCTTTACGAATTAAAAAAAATCCAAGTTCACGACTCTTCTCCAGCTGCATAAAAATGTGGTTGCCTTTCCCGAAACTTCTAGGGGTCGAGGAGGGTGACAAACATCAGCTTTTTGTGGTCTTGAAAATAATAGAATGGCAAATAACATAATCCTGAATCCTGCCATGGGGTTTGTAGTGAGCGTTAGTAAATTACACCGTGTACTCAGAGTGCTGCGGTGCAGCCAATGACCTCTTGGAAAAGTCCGTCTTGAAAATTGTTTTGACAATAAATCTGCAACCAACTGTCTTTATCTTCCCTTTAGTCATTGTAGGTTGACAAAAAAATGTCAAAATCAAATAAACACAACTATATTTTTGTTCATGCAGCTCGCTACAGATGCAGCCAGCTAGCTCTAGAGAGTGAACTCTCTGACGATCCAATCAGGGGGCTTGAATACATGAAGTCACATTCAGCCTTCTCGAAAGCCCAGACTCGCCAATATCAAAGTATGATTGGTTGAAACAGACACTAGTTTTACACTGCAGATGCCTGCAGAATAGAATCTGAAGGCCTAAGGCAGATTTATTTAGCCGGGCAACAGATGATAGCTAAAATGTGATTGGTTAAAAGCTTTAATGTGGAAGTACGCGTCTGGAAGCAGTGCAGCCAGGGGAGAAGCGATGAGAAGAAGCGGACAGATAATTTGGAATTAATTTATAAGTATTCATGGACAAAATATAATCAACATCAGTCTGTGATTCAGATCTTTTTCTTTGGCCTCCAGAGAAGCTTTGAAGGCCCTGAAGGTCTGCCACTGTGTTATCGGTATAACTATAATCTCTACATGTTTAACTTCCTTCCATAGTTTTTTACATGGAGACATAAAGAGTACAAGTACTGGTAGATTCCTCTGAAGCAAGTTGTGTTTCACAATGTGGTAGCAATTTTGTCCTGATCGAGGTTGCATTGTCCTTGGCAACGGTAATCCATTTAGCTGCTAAAGAATCCTTATCAGCCATGCATACTTGAGTGCCACATGTTGAATAGGACCAGTGTCAAAATGTGAGAGAACGGCCCTCAGAGCATTGCTGTTTGAAGTTCATAAAGAGTGCAGCGGGGCGCAATCCTTCCCTCTGAGGTATTGGACTAACTAGTGGCTTGACAAAAACTGTAATGAGTCAGTGTCCATGACACAAGTCCCCCTGGCTGTTTGATGTTGTTTTGCAGTATCTCTGCAATTTCTGCTGAAGGTCCTGTACTCTGACAGTTCGGTCAACATTTGTGAACCTCAACAACGCCACAAAACTAAATTCAGAAAGTCGAAATGCTGCAGTCATCAACGTGTGTGTGAGGAATGTCGTGCTCTTACAGCCCTTAATACTCTAATGTTGTAGATTTTTCTTTTTTTTTTTTTTTTTTACCATTTTTGCTTTGCATTTGTGAACCTTTTTGTTGTATTACATTGCCGAAATGGTGCAATATTTCTTCACCAGGCAGGCAAAGTTTGATGAGTGGAATGTTTTTGACAGTAGTAGTAGTTTGAACGTTAAAAAAGTAAAATAGCTTCCCTGGAGACATACCATCTTGCATGTTCAGCAGTCACTCAGGGAGAACTCCATCATGGAGAAAGATTTTGCTTTTTCTTTTACACTGAAAGTAGACTTATTACCCAGGCATGTAGTGCCCCCCCCCAACAAAACATCTGAGAAAGATCCATGGCTCTTTTTGTTGAAAGCAAATCTCATTTTGATTTCTCTATTTGTCTTTTCACCTAAATATACAACAAAGCCATCTGGTCAGGGCAAATTTTAGCCAGGGATTTAAAAAAAAAAAAAAAATCAATGAGGATACCGCAGCTGAAGCAGAAGAAATCTGGACGACCCTGTAGCAAACAAAATATAAATTTAAGGTGCCAATTCTTACACTTTATGTTGGGTAATCTGTCTGTAAGCAGTGCTGCAGTTACAAATCCTGGGCCCACTGACAACAGCTCACACAGGGTACTGAAACAAGAGATATCTATAATCCAGCTCTGCACCTTTGGATCATTTGTTTGGTTTCCAAACCCTTCTGCATGCCTGGCTACGAGAATGGTATGTAAAATAGCATGACTTTTATGTGAAAGTGAATTTTGCAGATATACTTATTATTTCGGGCACAATCTCATTTTCCATGAATAATTGTTTGTTGCAGTTACATGTGTCGCTACTAGATAGCCAAAATGCTAATATTTATGTGCCTGAGGATTTTGTGAAATGACACCCCTATTGTTCTTTTCACTGGGGACATCACAACACTTTTATATAAGTGAGATGTGACAAGGAACTAGAGCTAAGAACAGAGAAGTTTGGCTTTGGCTGTGTACCATATCATTTGGTTAATTTTACATACATGCATCCTGGCATTTGTTTTTCACCTCCTCAGCCCTGTATTTAAAACTGTAGAATTATCATATAGAATGTGATGATTAAATATTAGTGACAGGGTAGGATTAAATAATATTTATTTCATCCTAATCCCTTATCAGACATGCATATATATATATATATATAGATAGATAGATAGATAGATATATGCGTGTGTGTGTGTGCGTGTGTGTGTGCATGTGTATAAGATAGATAGATAGATAGATAGATAGATAGATAGATAGATAGATTTTGTGTTTAATCTATGAAATGATAAAAAAGCAAATGCAGCCATCACAATGTTCACACACTGTAAGCTGATTGGAGGATTGAATCTGACAGATGTGACAAATAACACACGCCATCCATTTAGCTCATGTGCCTTCATTAATATGAGATATTGGGCATGTGCTCCAGATCTTTAGAGAAGTACTGGAAGAAGAATATGTTAATAATGTACAATGCTGTCTGTGATGTACTACTTCATCAATACTTAAATCATTTATTGTTGCGCCTGTTTTCACCGCATGTGAAAATAATTAAGCAGTTAACCTAAATGTTGAATTTCCTTGTTGATAAACCAAGATCTGTATGAGATCACAGTTGTTGTTTTTTGTTTTTTTTTTTCTTTCTCTGGATTCAACCATCTATTTTATTTCCCCACCGGACAACCACCACAGAGAGAGAAATATTACATCTCTCTGAGTTCAGCTTCAGAGGCACAGGGCTTTATTACGTACACAATGGGGAGAGGGCAGATGATGAAGTCTACTGGAGAGGATATAGCAGCTTGTATCTTCTGCCAGGTCAGAAAGTGATTGCCAAGAACGGTGTCAGGAAGGGGGTTGGTTTAATACTTGATCGCTCTCTGCTAAAAGTCGAAGGACACAAATTCACATCCTCAGAATCTTGTAGAATATCACACATCAAAACCTTTGTGAATAAAAGCAGGCTTATCTATAGCTATGACATCATGAAGTGGGTGAACCATTGTACAATATGTATGTTATGATGTCTTTGATGGTGTTTTTCACACTTTCTTTCTTCCACTATGTTACATGCAATGCTGCATCTTTGTGCTGTGAGGTCATCTTGTGTCTGTCTGTTAAAAATGTGCACACCTCGGCTGATCTCTGCCAAGTCATGCCCGAGACACCATGCTTATTGATCAAAGTCCACCCACTGTTCATCTGGAAGACACATTCAGTTGAACCTTCAGACTTTCAGTTACTCTGACAGATTTTGGGTCTAAGTTGGCAGAAAACCAATTGTTTCATGGACCATGTGTCATTGTGGAAGAAGCCAAAGGACCTTGATGAGCCGCTTGCAAATTACTAATTTAAATAACTTAAACTGGCTTTGTTCTGAAACAGCAGAAAAGGCACATTTTCAATGAAGTGTACCTGAAATTAAAATGTTTCAAAGAGTTTCTGCTCGGTGAATGGAAGCACATCCATCAAACGAGTTTGTCAGGTTTCCTTTGGTGCTAACTTTTCAAGATCACTTCATAATCTATTTTTTTGTCATTGCTTTCGCTTATCCCTGTTTTTTTGTTTTTGTTGTTGTTGTTGTTGTTGTTGTTGTTTTAAAAGCTGATTTAATTACAATTGAATGGTGGTTGGCAATAAGTTCTGGTCAAAGTGAGCTGTGCTTTTGTGAAGGTTTTTTTCCACAAACAGAGAAGTGTGTATTTGTGTTTGGGGAACTCAAAGAGCACGTTCACATTCTCCCGTTTGGTCCAGACTGGAGTTCTCTTTAGGGGAAAAACCGTTTCCTTTGAGCAACGTGAACACTCTTACGAACTCTGACACAGCGATAACAAGAGCTCTCTGGTTTTCCTCCTTGAAAATCTTGGTCTTGGTTTGTTTACAAATGATCTTTCTGGCAGGCGGGGTGAGACGACAGGGGAGACAGGATGTGATGTAGGACGCAATGCATCCTGGGTAGTAAACAAACAAAGATAACAACGCAAATCAGAAAAAGCAGGTGCTAAAAGAAAAAAGTTGCAAAACATCTCACAGGCAAAGGTGGAGTAGTTAATGGAGTCAAATACATTTACATATCATTCAAAAAAACTACATTAAAAGCAGGTTTACACATTTCAGTTCATGATCAAATACATGCAGGTATACAAGAGTGCACAGGCATGCAGTGAAATAAAAGTTTTCCCAAAAGATCTGGTCTGCTGATGAAAAAGAACATGAGTAGTAGATAGAATTGTTTTCATGCACGTCATTTGTTTCCTCTTTACACAAGAAGTGACTATTTTCGTGGCTTTGTTGTCTTTTTTTCCCCCTCTCACTTTTTCTGACCTTGTCACTTCCATTTTGCATTTCTTTTTTTTTTTACACAATTTCCACTCCTGTAAAATCAGAAAGGCACCGGAGTGCTGGGGAGAAATCTTGGTGTCACACCAACGGGCACTGTTTGTGATGTGTTGCCAAGGAGATTGTGATATAAAACATACATTTAATTAAAAGTTAAAAAAAAAGTGATAACCAACAGTTTTAGTTGCAGTTCACCCCGAATAGCAAACAAATACTGTCATCTGTCTATATGAAAGTCCATTTACTCAAAATTGTTAATGTTTAAAGCATATTCTCTTTGTGCATGTGTGTGTGGCTTTCATTACAAAAACAACCAACAGCACCAACTCATGGACCCGTTTCTGTGTAAGAGGACATTGTTTTCAAAATGTTGCTGTGTAAATGAATAAAACAAAGTTGTCAGATTCAGCTGCAGTTTGAGCTGTGATTTCTCTTCATTCTGGCACAACAGACCACACAGTCTCACCTTATTGTCTAGTTTTAACAGAAAGCTCCAAATTAGCCAATCAACAGTTGGAGTTATACAGAAAACGAGCCATAAAATCTCATCAATTCTTGAAAGTTTAATTTGAATAGCAAAAATCAGTTTCACTGGCAATGGTTTCATTGGCATTTTAGTGTTTCAATAAAATCTTTATGATTTGAGATATTTGTTTTATCGTCTGTGTCAGTTATTCAACATTTTATTTGACAAATGTGCATTCAGCAAAAAAACCTGATCTCTTTCAGGTTACAGGGAAAAGTTGCTTTTCTTGTGAAGACAGATATGAGTAACAGTGACATTTAACAGCAGATTTTCTGTCAGGGTGCACAAAGCTAGATCTCCTTGGAGAGGCCGGATGGTGACTTTGAATGAAAGTGATGAAGCGATACTGTACTTCCTTTCTGCTGCATCACATCTGGTAGTAACAGTTCAATACTTTCAGTATTTATTGATTCAATGTTTTAAGATATTTTTATCATTATCTAACCTCAAATTGTGATAGGATCCAAGTAATATTTGTAATTTCTGCTTGGCTTTATTTAAACATCACAATAAAATTCTGTTGCTGTCTATTAATTTAGGTTGAAACTTGAAAACATCATCTGGACCGCACAGGCGACAGGAACAAATAGAAAACAAAAACAAATAAAACTGGTTCAAGTCACATGAGGTCAAAATATCCAAGAGGTTAAAAAGGACTCTTAAAAAAAAGTCTTTTACTTCACATTAGTCACTGCAAGCATTTTGCGCACACCACAAATAATAGCAATTTTTCTTTTTGTCATTTGGTGTCTGTTGTCAACGGGTCACCTGGCTGCTGTGAAAACAATAGCCTCTATTTTTGGCAAGGTTGATGAACCTTTTGCCCTGAAAACAAGATAGTCTATTTATGAACTCTCTGAATTTTCAGATTTTTAAACAAACATAATGAAATCCAGGCAAAGATTATGAATCGGTCTGATGCACCTTTCTAAAAATGGCCCCTGGGGACATGCTACTTTCATTAAAAAAAAAAAAAGAAAAAGATAATGTAATTTAATTAACAGATTTTTGAAAACGGAAGCCTATTTTCGGAAATGGGGGGGGAAGAGAGCTGTTTTAATGGCTTATTTCCATCTTAACATTTAATACGCCCTGGATTGCTCTCCTGGCTGAATATTTGATGACACTGAATCTATCTTCTCTGATTCACTTCTTGGTAATATAACAACCAAGTACAAGATGCAGCAATACTCAACCTAGCAATACTAAATAAACAATTACCTGGACAGAAAAAAGTCAACAAGGTTTGTCCTTCATGTTGATAAAACTGTATAACTTTTGACTACTTTTTGAGTACTTTTTTATACAATGACTGGCAACTATAGTCACCAGCAATATACTATTCTATAATATAACAGCTGGAACCACACAAAGTTTTAATTGTAAAATATATTACAAAAATGTGATATTTATAGTGTAATCCTGTGAAGTTTCAGTTGCCTTTATGCTGATTAACCCCTTTGTCCTGATTTTTCATCAGTGACTTAATTTTTCTTGAGCACATGGATCTGAAATGTCACATTTTAATGCATAGAATCATCATGTATATGTTTTGTTTCTGATTTCTTTAACCCATTGAAGTCCCATGGTGTCTGTGATTGCCATGGTTATTGTCAGCTTTTGTTGATATTAAAAAGGGGGGGTAACTGTATATCACAAACTTACATACTGTTCCCATAACGTCTCATCTGTTCACTGCTGCAGGAAATGTGCTCTGCCATAATCATGGCTGGTAAGAGTTACACCCCACAACCACTTGAAGGATGTTGAGCTCCGATTATGACGATAAAATAAATGTTATGGTTTTGTAGCACTGTTTTATGATGGTGCAACTCATGCCTTGTAATTTATGAGAATAAGTGAAGGATGCCATTATATATATATATATATATAATCTGCATTTTTTTCAATGTATAATTGCATAGCCTCCTTCAATAAAGTAATTAAGAAATTTTTCAAGGCATGCATACAAAACTTTAAATCATATATGCATTTCACTCACGCCTGGTGAGTTCTTATGAAAAGTAGAGAATATAAAATGCCAATACAGAAGATGTGGCATGAGAAACTCACATGAAGGACTGGCATAGATCGAGTTCACTGCACTATTTACTTTGGGGTCGTCGTTCGCCTTTTGAGTGAAGTGTTTATCTTAATATCTTTTTAAAAATATTTTATAGAGTGCATGACCTGCGATGTGAAGGTAACAATGCACTAGGGACGTCTTCTGAAGGGCGAATCTTCCATTAGACTTGAAAGAGCAAGGTCCTTCATCATAACAACTTTATTCAATTAAGATTCTGCTACATTCATACTATCGACCATCTGATAATTCTCTGAGAAGGGGAAAGAAACTTATGTAAATATGCTATTATATCAGAATATTAGGGTTATGATTGTAAACAAAATAGGAGTCAAAAGTTGTACACTCCCAGTTTGAATTGAATTGTTATTGACATATCTAACCTCTTTGTTCACCAAAGGAGAAGTGCGTAAGAATTATATTGGCGTTCGACCGTGCGTCATTCTATTGTGTTGTGCACATGTCTGTAGTCTGTAGAGAAAATGTTACTTTTGTTTTGTAATTCTAAGAGTGATCAACAATCAAAGTAAAGTCTATTAAGTGAGACTGATACCAGGCCCACAATCTGCATTACACTGAACACAGCAAGCATTCCAAAAGTTGTGTACCCAGAACATATTTCTGAATGCAGCAGTATGACTGCTTTCTTTCCAGCGTACACACCCGTTAATAAGAAAACAAATCCTCATTAATCATCTTCACGCCACGCAGTTCAGGGTGTGAGAGGAAAATATAATGACAGTCACGACACCTGCCATATTTCCAATATGCTTTATAATTTACCCTGACCGCACTGTTTTGCAAAGAAAGTCTGTTCCACTCATGAGGTTGGGCCACCATGAAACTGTTTCAAATTAGTATTCATAGGAAGTTCATCCATATTTGTGTGGAGTTTTTTTGTTTTTTTTTTCTGTCTGGAAAGTGATAATCAGAAATTCAAGATGCATATTCTGTGTTTGTCCCAATGACAGGAAACAATTGTCCTGCTGTGCCCTCTTTGTTTGGAAAACAGCAGTCTTGGGTATACAGGATTTGAACTCTCTTTCAATCTCTTGCCATTCCACACACACGCCAAGCGCACACGCACACACACACACACACACAATAATCTATACAATACATCACAACAGCAGTCAATCTCCTCTTCACCAGATTCTGTTTGATAATAAACCTGCAAGCTGCTTGTTAGGACTTCAAATGAATTAAGATTACCACACAAGAAAGATGTACAACAGAAAGGAAGGAATCCAGGAGAAAGAAACAAACGTAGCCTCAAGCATTGGGGGGGGGGGGGGGTGGGGGTTATAAATCACGGCAAAAAGGAGAGTCTAACTTCTCTCTTGCTTTACGCAGGAGTGCTAGCAAAAATGCTGGCAAGGCTATTCCCAGCAGGAAGAAACTTCAGGAGATTACTGTGTAATAAGCCTGAAACAGACCGTGGGTGAATTGAGACTGAGTGTTCACCCTTCTCCCAGGGTCACGAGACTCATTCTCTCCCAGGAGCAGCCACTTGTCTACCAATCTCTCGTTGGATGTGTTTGTGGTGAAGTGGAAAAAGAGGAAAGGAGGAGAAAGGGTCATTTGTAGGTCCTCCAGCTCCAGTTTGCCTGATTCTGTACCCATGAAATATGAGAAAAATCTGACTTGTAAATGTGTCTCCAAGCCTGAAACCTCTTCACTTCACTTATGCCAAATATATGACTTCTTTTTCAGACATTTTAATTTATTTATTTATTTATTTTTGCCATCTGTGTGCCAAAATAAATATCTTCCAGTGAAGCCATTACACTACATTATATGACCCATTACACTACATTTCTTGATTGATGGATTAATCTAATCTTAAAATACCATCAGTCATATCAAAACAACTTATCTGCAAAGTTGCATGTATCCAAACCGATATGTATGAATATTTATCAAAATATATGCATCTGTTGTCAGATTTATTTGCGATACACTTTGTAACTGTGTAAAATGTGAACTGTGTTTGTTCCTTAACTTGTGTGTGCTTCCAAGGATCTGTAAATTGATTTTTTTTCCTCCTGTCTTTGTTTGCTACTTTGGGTTTTATTTGCCCTTGGTGTAGAGTGGCTTGCTCGCTTTTGTTAAACCCGGTCCGACAGTAGTCCTGCTATGTTGTGCTTGAAATCACTGAGCACTCAGTGCTGCTTGGCGTTATGAAGGCTGTAAGGGTACTGAGACTCAAGAGTGAGCCTGCCAGTCAAGACTGAGGGTACTAAGACGCAATAGGACAAATTCCGCCCACTAACAGGCCTATATTTCAGCAGACAGGCACGGTACTCACTCACACAAATTGAAAATATGCACACATATTGCGAGGATACATTTTGTTGTGCTACTGTTTCCCACTGAGACATTAAACATTTAAATAATCTCAAAGTTTAGACGCTTCTGTTTTTTTTTTTTTTTTCAATTACCAGATGATGATTCTGATTTGTAGAGGCGAATTTGATTGATGAAAAAAGTTGACCTGAAAAATCTTCAAAGAATAAGTTCTGAAATCATGCGTTTGTGCGTGCGTGCATGTGTGTATGTGTGTGTGTCTGCTAATGACACTAAACATACAAAGCTGGACTACAAATGGAGCCAATGCAGAGTCCAGCGAAACATAAATCAGAGGAAGCAACTCAAGGCCTCCTGAAGCTTTCCAATTAAACTTCAGTTTCACAGAAACCCTTTGAAATGCATTCCTCTGAGCCCAAATTGGTACATTCCCCTGGAAATGTGTCCTCTTGACTAGCTTTTGAAGCTAACGGCATAGAAAACTGCTCCCATTTTGCTTTTTTCTCCCCTGAATCCCTACAGTGTAGAGAGTATGCGTGTAGAAATAACTATCACTCATTTGTAGAATGGCAACAAATCACCTGAATTGGAAATCAAATATTAATTAAATAAAAGGTATACATGTTGATTTTGGTTTATCGCAAGAAGGACCTTGCATTTAATAAGTAATATTTTCTTTCTTCTTCTTTTTTTTTTTTAGATTTTGCTATTCTTCTACAGTATTCTGAGGCGTTGTCAATATGTCAGTTTAGGCTCTGCCTTTGCCGTTCCTGCCTTCCCCCCTTCCCCCCTGATTGTTCTCAGTGCACTTCAACTGTGCCAGCTTTTTTTTCCTGTGCAGTAACTTTATTTTCTCCTCTCTATCCGCCTGTCTCAGTTTAAATCTCTTGCTTTCCTTACCTTTCACTTTCTGCCTTCACAGTATATATATCATGTCAAACCAAGCAATCCCCAGCAAGAGGCGGTTTGAGCATGCTCCTTGACAGATTTGCAGTTGTAGGGTAGGTTTCCTGGATGCCGCAGTTAATATTACAGAGATTCGTCATGCTTTCGGAACTAACTCAGCTTTCAGGGTTTTCATGCTTTTATCACCAGTTGTTGGGTTGAGTGTAGTTTGAATAAGGTTTGAAGATTTTTTTTTGGAGCATTATAAAAGCCAAAAATTGGCTCAGACAGAGAAAAATGGCTTTCACCACTAAGCTTTCCTGCATGCAATCATGGTACTGACTTCCATTATTTGGGGACAGTTTGAGAGACCCATTGACATTTTGGTAAAGCTCACAGACAAGCTGGAAACACAAATCTAATTTAAGTACTTCAAATAGAGTAAGGGTAATACATTGTTGGAGGAAAAAAGTTGGTTACAGTGTGGCACAAATCTGAAACAGATTTTCAGTCCGACAAGCAAAGCCCACTGGAGCCAATAATGGCTTTTCGAGCCAAAAAGTCAAGACAAATGTTTTAAGGATTTATTGTAAAAACAGTTAATGGTGCCTTACTTTTAACAATTAAAAATAGCTGATTTTGTCTGAAATGGGGTAGATAGTATAATTAGACAAGAGCAACCAGAGTGTTAAACTTTTTTTTTTTTGTGTGGGTGTCAAAGACACGCTTTACTGTTAAAGTAAAAAGAAAAAAAATTCATGGCATCAGACTAGGATGCAAAACAATTTCCTTTACACAGCTGATGGCATATGGATATCTGGCAAGTATTAAACATGCTTGTCAGCTTGGTAAACCATGACTTACATTTTCTATATCCAACGCCGTTATCTATTACATGTAACTGCAGAATGACAGCTCAATAACAATACATTGGATTACCGGTACATGTTTTGATTATATCCATAAAACATCTTGTTTGGTTTTAAAGATGTGAAAGATGAAGCACACAGACCAACAAACTAGGAAGAAACCAGCAGACAAACAACCCGAACAAATGTACAGTTTGCTATAGAAAAACCCATGTATGTTCATCTTTTTGCCTTCATCAACTAAACTACAAATAGACTGACTGGGAATTCTATGTTTGGTTCTGCGTTGGTTCACTCTTACCCTGTGTAGTAATGGCAATAACGGGACAATGGGACATTAAATAATTGTCATTATACTCTGAGCCCCTTTGTGAACGCTCAGTTAATTCCTGTATTTTACCCAAACTTTACACAGAAAAGTCCAGGCACACTGTGGATTCAAATCAAAAAGTTTTCCCCACAATCTAACAATCCCCACATAGGGGAAGTAACCTTTGACAGAACCACCGTCAGTGGTGGGAGGCTGTGTGCTTAGTTGGGGTCAATTAGGGGATAGGAAAGACGGAAAATAATATCACAGAACAACAAACATCAAACAATCAGTGTTCTGCACTTCATTTCCCAGTGATCACTTGTCAGAATGTCACCAGTGGTTTGATACAGCTGGATTGACAGCTGCTCCCAAGCCCCAAAACAGGCGTGTATTAGCGGCTCCACTGAGAGCCGAGAGTGCACATTTTCAACGAACAGAAGCTCTGACTATGGTGTTAGCATAAGTATCTCCTCATTATCATTCGCAATCATTAGCATTATCGTCAAACAAAAGATTAGTGAAGATGAGCGTAGCACACTTCGGGGTACAAATGCGAAGTATACATAGTATAATGGTTGTTTCTTAATCATGCTTTCGCCAGCTGAACATGCACAAAATTGGATGAAATTTGTGACTCTGTGTGATGATGTTTCTCCAAAGGTGTAATCCTAACGTTGCTCCAGTGACTGTCCCTGTTGAAACACTAACCAGTAAAACTGTATCGTGCTTCTGCCGCCCCAATTCTAACGACAAGTATGCTCTTTCAAAGCAACATAGAGCTCTGAATCTTCAAGATTGTCAATGTTTAATACCACACAGTACACCTGTTCAGAAGCATTTAAGCGTATTTATTTTGGCTTCTCTTTTAACGTGTGGATATAAATGTATGTCTGGACTAAATCACAGTCATGTTGACATGCTCATGACTGATTAGTGGCTAAGGGGCATTCAAGCCATGCTGAAACACCTCCTTCAATCTTCATCTCTAACATCACATTTGTGTTTGCAACAGATTTTTGCCCTAAAGCTACAAAGAATATTAAAAAAAATGAAAAAAACAGAATGAAAGTGTTTATTTTCTTTGCTGTATCATCAATGTTTTTCATGAGTGGCTGTTGTAAGAGGACCCAAGCAGATTGGGAAAGTAGATGATAAGTCAATCAAAGTGTGATTGCCAGCAGATGGAGTTGTATGTAGAATATGTTCTAATCTTGTATTCACAAACACTCGAAGATTTAGACATCCACCTTCCAAGACTACATCATCCAAGCCATAGGGGCTGGAGCCTCTCAACTACAAAAGGACAGGGCAGAACAGAACTACCAGAAAAACAAACACTCTTTCAGTCATCCACTACAGAAAATCTGGAGCTACCTAAGCAAACTTGTGTTTGGATTGTGGAAGGAAAATCACGCATGCAGAGACAGAACTGGGAATTGAAGTATTTAAGACTGGATGTCTGTACATTCTTGTGGTTTTTGTTGTTGTTTTTTGTTGTTTTGAGAGGTCCTGAAAGCTGAAGAGAAGTAATTCAACAGTAACTTTTATCTACTCTCCTTGTTTTCCTGCCTTCTGCTGCTCATACAGTACTGCGAGTTGTGAATATGGCCTTCACTTCAGATTTCACCATAATCAAAGGCCACTGATTTCCTAAAAGAGGCAAAGAAAGATATACTGTTATTGATCATAACGCGATTACAAAATGCTCCAGAGGGAAATATGACCAGCTTTATTCAATCTTATGATTTCTGAATGTGACTACAATATAGAAATATGAGGAAATTCTTGCTAATATCCTAATTTTTCCTTTTGTTGTGATTTTTAAATTTCTAATCCTTAAATATTTAGTATTAGACATGTATTTTATGCTCAAGGAAGAGTATCATGCAACAGCAGATCGCCCTCTGCACGAGCCACACCGGGCGTTAACACAAGAAAGCAATCAGTGTAAACATTTGGCCGCATAACAGCTATTAAGTGACTGTTGCTGCATTAAAGGCTTTGAAGAGACTTAACTCACATCTTTCTGAAATTTGAACTGATGGACTATTAAGCTGAGCTTATAGTGTGCAGGAGGAATTGCCCTTTTTTTTTTTCAATAGTCTATTAATTATCTTTGTCTTTGCCTCCTTTATTTTGCTTTGTGTGTTGTGTCATTGTATATTTTGGATAAAGCCAAGTTGACCAAAGACTTTTGTATCGAAAAGGTTGTTTTTTTTGTGATTGTTTCTTAAGACAAAACAATGACAGCTGATTCATTTCAGCTTAAATAACACAACTCATGTACTTTTCAATTATTGTTAATGCACAACAATGAGTGTGAAAGTCAATTAAGGAAAACATATGTGGTAAAGATGTACTATATGGTAGAAATCAGCACACCCATCATTGATTCCAGGAGTGAAAATGAATCCCTTTTGAAAAACAATAATTTCCCAGCAGGTTATAAAAACAGATGCGTATGCATCAAACTTTATACCTCATTTTCTCATTTTTTATCTCAGGATGAAGCTGCAAGTTCTAGATCAGTATAACGCAATGTAAAACAATTAATTTTGGTCAGTTAAACACATACAAGTCATGTGTGAGGGTAACACCACTACTTTTTGGAGTTAAGTTCCTATATAAAAAAAATTCTGAGCTTGTTATTCATTTGTTTTTATCTGAGATTTCTGGACGTGTTGTCTTCCTCTGTCCGGTCACCAGCTAACTGTTAACATTGGCATTACCCAAAGCATACTTACAGCAGCACCACTGTGCAAATTAAAACTCCCCATTTACACAATGTTTTCGTGTCTTCGTTTTATTTTTGTGTTTAGAAGGCAACGTTTTAAAAATTAAGTCAATTCACATGGAAACAGCAGAAATGCTGAATATTATGTAGTCAGAATGCCAGACCATGAGGTGACACTGTTGGTTGTATTGTAATGAAACCACAGTGACTCTCAACAATAAACCACCAAGAATATAAACTTTGAGTCATGACGCTCTGGAGGCAAACTTTGTTGTTGTTCTCGATCTACTCGCACATGTGCAGAAGAACTATTTAGTACGGCTGTGGTGTGCATGCGCAGTAGCAGCTTTTAAGAAAAATTCCATATCCCCCCAAGTCCATGGAGAGTAAAGTAAGTTTTCTTTAAGGGCCATCTTAGGAGCATTTTAAAAAAAATGTTTAATGTAAATTTTCAGTGGCTTTGAGCTCCATTGTTATGATAACAGTATTGATTTGCATGTTTGGAGTCCCTTTTTTTTTTTTTTTAAATCTCATTTTCATTGGTGTGTGAATCAACCATGAATCAATTTCTCGCAAGAAGCACTAACATCTAGATCTTTGGGCTGAATCACACAGTGCTCACAGCTCAGTCAATGATGCAGCTATATTTTCATTATTCAGACCCCTTCAGTCCATCTGTTCGTGTTTGATTTGTCCACTTTATCTGGGGCTGGAGATTACCCTCGTTCGCCATGGAGAAAGACAGGGTACGCTGTGGACAGGTCACCGTCCATCACGGTGCAAATAAATAGAGACTGACACTCAAATAGAGTCACATCACCTGGTCAATGACATTTTCATAAATGATTGGTGTTTTTATCTCAGTGAAAGAAAATAAAACAGTTTACCAGTCCTTGCAACTCTTTGAACAACATTAACCGAGTCTAAATTCAGGTGCTGCATCCTTTGAAGGACACAGCCTTCTCAGTAGTCCGAAGGTTAAACTGTCTGCAGGGTAAATCTCGCAAAATGAGGCGCTTCATGGAGCTTTACCAGTACAACAGCTATATCGTATCGCAAAGCGGCGCACCAATCGAGTTAGCAACAGTGCTTTAATACTGGTATATTGACAATGACAAAATGAACAAGAGTGTTGTGGATTTCTTTAGTTTCATAAACTTGAGATACTTCACACCACCATTAGTGTATACCTACTGTATTACTTGTAATTTGGTGTTTTGTATTTTGGTTTTTTTTTAGTTTAAAGCCAATATCGACACTTGTTTTTGCTCGATTGCATTGTCTATACATGAATGTTGGGTGTGGCCAGTGGTGTTGTCCAGGGCATACGGCATAGATATACTTATTTTTCAGTCAGCATTGCATGCCCCCACTTCCAAATCCCCCATGATGCACCACTCCATCAGTATCTAAAAACTGGATTGCGTATTTTGAGCCATGACCCACTCTACTCTGCCTCTAATTGGCCAGTACTTCCTTCATTCAATGACTTGATTGGTTAATGTATATGCTTCCTGTGCAGCATGAGGGCTGACCAGACAATCAGAGGCAGACTAGGGTATGGTCATAATGTGGCAAATGTTGCTATGTTGCTAACCTATAAATTATTCCAACATTTGACTATGAGCAAAAACTATAAGCAGATTCTGACTAAATAGTCATCTTACATTCCACCGTTTTTAAAAATATAAATTTCTAAGCTGCGTTAAAAATCGAGAATATACCCATTTCTCTGAGGAACACCAGTGGGTGGGGCTATCGACACTTAGTGTTAGTTCTTACAATGATCATGTTTACGTTGCTCTATGGATTTTTTGATAGCCAATATGAGGCTGTGAAGGATACATGTCTTATCTTGAAAACAGAAAGCAAATGTGTGGGCTACATAAGGAGGAGTAATCAAACTGGGACGGGCTAGTTGCATTGTGAGTGAAATCATCGGCCTCAAACCTTAAAGTTTGAGTGATGCAGCAACCGAGCTGCGACGCACATGTTTCACTTTCACGGCCTGAGAATGCAGTCTTGCTGCCTGACAGAAAAATAAATTTTGCAATCAAGATGCATCATGAGGAGTTATTATTCTGTTATAGCACTGGCAAAAGTTCTCAGCATGATTAAGTGTTTTGGCTCTGTCTTGCCTTTTTGTCAAGTGTCAGAGAGTCAATTCCCCTAAAGTGTTTCTTAGTAAGTTAATTAGCGGTGGACTGCGCTTAAATTTATGTGGACACTTAGGTTTAATTAGATTCCAAGTTCTTACTTTACACTCGTATATTTGTACAATTTCCCCCTTATTTGTAGCAGCAATCCTAATCTCATCTCTCCCTCAGGTTGCTCAGTTCCTAAAGGATCACTTTAGCTGTTTAAATATTATCACTTAGGCTACTCTTTGAAGGGTGAAGGGCAGCTGGGGTTATTTTAACCGAGAAAATATTTTTCTCAGTGCTCCTATTGTAGTAACAGATATTCTTACATATTTAATCACATTCTACTGCAGAGTGTCATGTTCCTTTAATTTGGTACTCTCTAATCCACACCCTTAGGGACAAAGCCCCCAAGTCTCTTGCTGTTCTTACTGCAGTCTGTTAGAACAATGTTTACTTGCTTTTAGGTCCAAATGCTAGTTTGTTTTCAGTGCAGCACAGATAAAATTATTCATGTGGAAATGGAGAGAATATGCACACTTCACCATGTGGACCATTACACAAGAAACGCGTCCAATTGTTGTCAAAACATGTCCACATAATTAAAACAAAGTTTGCCGGCTCCCCAAGTCAGCGAGTCGGCTGCAGACGAAATGGGCCGGTGGTGTGACCTGTCTGACTTTAATGGGGGCTGTATAATTATGGCCATGCACCTGAAAGTGTGAGGAATAGCTGAAACAACACAAGCTCCAACACGGCGTTCCAATTAAGCTGTGGTGAGTGAGCCCTCACTGACCACGGTGTGTGTGTGTGTGTGTGTTACACAGTGAACAGGCGATGGGGCATCTGCCTCTGACTAATGTCACAGTGCACTCATAGTGAGTTAGCTTCGAGGGGTGACAGGTGTGTGGAAGCTGCAGAGGAGCGCGTGTCAACGAGTCCGACTTTGACTCCCAGTCTGGAATCTGGACTGTCAAGAGTTTGGAGGTATGATACAAAAAAAAAAAAAAAAAAAAAAGAAATCCTGCATATTCCTACATGAGAGAGCTGCATCATCCAAAATGGAATAGATGCTCATCAGAAGAGGCTTGTTTGTGCAGCCCACATTGCACCGAGACACCATCCAGGTGTCCAGCTTGCAGATACAAATGTGACCACAGGGCAATTTTATAGCCAGGAGAAGAATGTGCAGTCCAACAAGGTTTTAGCAAAAGTGAACTAACCGTTTTTTATGTTAATGGGGAATACAATTGTTCATTACACACTGAAAAGTCCATCCCGGGGTACATGTGTCAAATAATGTGTTCACAAATGTATTTTTTCTATTTTGAGGGGAACAATTCAAAGAAGGGAACTGTAAATTAATAGTTCAATTACTTTGGATGTTTAGTACCCATATAAACACTTGAAATGATAGGCAGAAACAATATTTTGATAATATCTCTGTTATCTTTGCCTGCTGTAAAATCTTAAATTGTA
Source organism: Blennius ocellaris (assembly GCF_963422515.1). NCBI lineage: Eukaryota > Metazoa > Chordata > Actinopteri > Blenniiformes > Blenniidae > Blennius > Blennius ocellaris. The sequence continues at coordinate 23,896,290 of NC_137661.1, read as the reverse complement.
CGAGTGGTGATAATTTGTTGAAAATTCAACCAGTTAATAATGCAGTGTGAAAAAGATGCCATCTGGTTACAAGTGTTAAAGTGTTTATAGGGTAATTAAAAAAAAAGTAGGAGTAAAATAGAAATGTATGAATATTTGAGTAGGCACTTACGGGAAGTCTTCTACTCTGACATACTTCCACTGATCCACATGCAGTAAAACTGAACCATTCAATGGGGTTATGGTTTTTTTTTTAAGTTATAGTCATCAATGTACCATTTCAAGTGATTTTAGCTTCATTCTCAAATATAATCTAAAGTGATAGTTTCCACAAGCGAAAAAAAAAAAAAGGTTTCCAGTTATGTCTTTTGGAAAATAAATGGCAAACAGCAAACAGCTCCAGTATCATTAAAGCAGAAAAATTTAATTCAGTTATATTTTATGCAGTTCTTTTTACAGCATGTTCTCTGGACATGATAATCCTCTATCATATTGCTTTTTCCTTTTCTTTTTTTTATTCCTCTGCCTTTAAACTGAACATACTCAGGTAATGGGAGGTCTTATTAAAGCAGACAAGTTCATTTGTTTAAGTCATTTAGGGCACATAGGTCCCTAATGGCTAATGATTTATTACAGGAAAGAATTCAGCATTCCAGCATCCTTGGACTTACCGGTCCTGCCATCTACAAAGATGTCACGCTACATAGGAAATTAGTGTCAGAGGAAGTTACTGTTTTGGACTTTGTGAATTAATCACGGAGGAGACAGTGAAGGAGGAGTGGAAAGCTCTTGTCACACTTCTCTCCTGCACTCCAGGTACGCCGATTTCTGGAGAATACATCAAAGGGTGAATAGAGGAAAGGTGGAAGCCACGAGAGCTGGCAGCCTGGAGAGAGGCGTGCCACGGGAATCGCAAGTCTGCCCGGTTGAAGGGTGATTAGGAAGGGTGCTATGACAGAGGGGAGAAGAGGGAAGGAGATTGAGAAAAGACGTTGTTCTACAGCGCTCATCTCCAACTTTGGATTCATTACAACGGCTCTGTATGAGGCCCTTTGAAATTCTACTTTTCAAACAATACACTCAAAGTTGCCCGTGTCTCCTCACAGTGAATCTTTGATTACCATTACAAAAGGCAAAGATAGGAGAGCAGCGAGACACAAAGACAATCGTCTACGGCCTCTCCATACGTCATTGGAGCAGATGGGCTGTGCAGCTTTTGTTGGCGCCCTTGTTCACCAAATTGACTAGCAATAATCGTGTGGGTTTTTTTTTTTTCTTTCCTCCCACGTCCTGTAAGCCAGTTGGATTTTTTTACTGCGACAAAGTCAAAAAGTCACTCCCTAAACGGTGGCTATGCAGCTGGGTCAGCAGATTGAGCAGACCACTGTAAATCCTTGGATTTACTTGTTTTCTTAATCTCTCAAGACGAGCAAGTTTTCCTGAGCCTGATATTTCACATTTTTTGGTCTAAAAAAAAAATTAAAATCATGCCAGTTTGTTATTATAGGCAGAATTTAAGGTCAACACTTGGAAGGTGTTTGAATTAGCTCCACCATTCCCATTGAGGCATGTAGGGAGATGATATCTTTTTAATTAATTTTGCCATTTTTTTTTCTCTCTTCCCTCCTTGCAAAGTATCCCCTTAACTTTCTGTCCGCCTCACTCACTTACTCCCCAGATCCGACTCACATAAGCACGCTCATGCAAAATTCAATTCATCATTCACTGGCAAAGTAAAATTTGAAAATCGCTCGGCAGGAAGATCTTCACATGCGGGCGCTCTGGAAACACCGTGCCAGAGATTTCTCCCTTCCTAAAGGTAGTGTTGTATGAAAATTTGATTTGTGAAGCGGCAGGACTTTTTAATGTGTAAATGACACAGCGATGCTTACAGGCCTCTTTCTTGTCAAAGACTCTGTGGAACCTGACCGGGGATTTGTAAATTAGGAGCGCTGTGAAAGTTTGATTTGAAGTCAATGGCTTGTTAAAAAGAATTGGTTAATTCAGGGGAAAAGCAGAGCTGATTGGACTGGGTTTAGTGGGACAGCTCTGAGAGTACATTATCCCATGCCACTCAACAAATACACACATATTCATACATCAATATGCTTAAACACACAGAAGCGCACTTTCCATCAGAGTATTTCTATCCACCAGCATCAATTTATTCCAGGCTCTGGTTTGCCCCCTGCTGTGTGCTACCCTGAGCTGCTTCAGAAGCCCCTTCCACGGTTAAAGTCCTCACTACCTATCAGCAAAGTCATGCAATTATATATAATAGTGAAATGACACCTCGTTTAGATTTTCACCTTGTTGAATCATAATATTGATGCATACATTTTAATTAAAATATACAAAAACATCATCAATTTTTAACCTCATAATTGTTCTTAGCTGTGTTTTTGTAATCGAACCAATGATTCTGGATACATGCGTGGATCGTGTTTAATATAGTGTATGTCACATTGATCTCTCATTTATGGTCTCCTCACAGCCAGATAATAGAGGCGCTGAGCTTCAGCGGGGCATCCAAATGGTAAACCAACACTGCCACCCTTAGGCCAAACTAGAATAGCACACAAGCGACGCTTCCAAAAATAATGATTCCAGCCTGCAAGTTTCTACCTCAAAACTTTGACAGCAGACAAAGTGACACAGAAGTTTTGTGGGTGCATTGTGGAACTGACATAATAAATTATTCCCTCTTCTGCTACGTGTTTCAGGCCACTGGCCAGCAAAAAAACAAAACAAAAAACAATGTCTAAAACTCAAGCATTAGAAAGAAGTACAACTAATAACTGACACAATAAAATAAAAAATAAAAAAACATTTGAAAAGAAAACAAATGGATGTATATTTTATATTGTATATCTAATTTTTATAGCTTTATGGTACTTGGCTCTGGAGCGAATCCAATTTGTGTAAAGCTAGTTCCAGGTGTATTATTGTATTAACAATGTAAATGCTTACTATATGCACAAACAGTTTAATTGACTGGATACTGTTAAACTGGTAAAACTGATATACCAGTCCTTTTTGAGGGTTCAACGCTTGAATGAGGACAGAATAAGGACAGAGTCGGCCATGTGCCATGTGGTCTCCTCTGTGGACTGACAGTTTTCATTATTTTCTCCCTGTCCCCCCTCCATTACTCACTGTCTTGCTGCCACCTTCCATCTCTCTCTCTCTCGCTCTATCTCTTGATGTCACACACACGCCAACACACTCATTTATACACAAAGGTAGAGTTCAGAGACATAAACAGATTGATGCAGCTGACCTGAGGGCATCTTGAGATGCTGAGAGTAATGACACCCATGGCCACGTGATCATTGAGGTGAATGAGTGGACCATTTTGTATGTGTGTGTGTGCGTGTGTGTGTGTGTGTGTGTGTGTGCGTGTGTGTGTGTGTGTGTGTGTGTGTGTGTGTGTGTGTGTGTGTGTGTGTGTGTGTGTGTGTGTGTGTGTGTGTGTGTGTGTGTGTGTGTGTGCGTGTGTGTTCTACTACTCAGAATGCTGAATTTTGGTTCCAACTAGTGATACACATCAGAAATGATTGATGATTTTCATCGATTTTACACACACACACACACACACACACACACACACACACACACACACACACACACACACACACACACACACACACACACACACACACACACACACACACAGGTATTGAAGGAATCCTATTGGAGAAATGTTACTTAGACTGGAGACATAGTCGCAATATGGAATTCCCAAAATATTTTCAATAAATGTATCATGGAAATATAATGTGCATAATCCTTCAAGTGAAGTCACAATTTGTGATAATAAGCCCCGCCCCTTAAAAATGATGTTGTCAAGGACTGTGCCCAACTTCCCCCCTTTTCCTGTATGAATGTCACACATGTAACCTTTTCGTATAATATTCTTCACAGTGAAGTTTGAATACATGTATAAATGGAGGGGAACTATAGATAGAGGGTACGTAATATTGCAGGGACATTTTCCATTATTATTAAATGGATAAAAAATTTCTGCAAGTTAAATTCTGCACATAACGTCTTAGACATCCCACTTGCGTTAATATCAAGTTAAATATCTAAATACCTTGAAAATATCACAACTTTTTTCCAACACAATTTAAACAATGACAGTCTGATTTATGGAATTGAATTGCACTTTGATATGTTGTGGACTCCATGCTCCTATCACCTCTTTTGCATTTGGATCACATCAGCAGCTTTTCACTTATCTTCCCGGTCAAGTTTTGATCACACGAGGGACTTTGTGTACGAGGTAAAGTAAACTGGCTGTTTTTCAAATGTCACTGGCTCACCTTCATGAAACCTGACAGATGGTTAAGTAGATTCTGGAGTTCAACCCATGGCAATTGAAACAGGATAATAGTGGGTTTCTGCTCTCAGTTAGGACTTGGAAGCAATAGATTCCAATGCGATGAGATTCAAAATGTGAAAATACCAATATGACTTCACTATGACGTTGCTGTCCGATTGCTTACATTTAAATGTTAAAATCTGAACCGTACAATGGGGGTGAAATCGCAATACAAGCAACAAAGAGAGAATCGAGCTTTCTCTGTTTCTCTTTGCTTTGACCGCTATTTAGCGCTCAGCCCATGACTCCGCCAGGGCAAACTCCACCGTGTCATCCTTCTCCACCATCCTGGTCAATCCTCTGGAGAGTTCCAGGCTAACAGTGGGTTTATCAGTCCATGCCTTTGAATGCCCTCCACGCTACAAAGCTCCTTCACCAAGAGCAGTGCATGGCAGAATCAATAGCCATATATTCCCTGAAGCATACAACTTTGACAGGTGTCCTTCCACACTCTTTGTCAAACAAGGCCTTTTTTTTTCTTCTTTCCATCTCTGTTGTCTCTTGTTGAATCATGACATGTTAAGTTTCCTATACATGAAGAAAATAAAGAAAACCCTAAAACGATATGGTCCAGATAGAACCTCCCACTGTTTGGCTTCACAGTAATGTTTGGGGCAACTTAGGAATTAGGTGAAGTAGTTATGTGTCTATAACGCAAAAAGTCAGTTGTGTTTTGGGGGTCGGCTTATATGACAATGACGTTCAGAGCCACTGAATACGCAATTATTATTTTTTTTTAAATAGTTCCTGGGGTGGATGTTTTTGAAAATGCCACGACTCCAGTCTCCATGTACACAGGGGAAATATGCACATTTTGAAAAATGCAGGGGCTCCATTTCTGTTGAAACGGGGGGAAAACACAACTTTTTAAAAATGATTAGACTATGTCTCCCTGGAAATGAGGGGAAACTCGTATCGATGGTGCATGCGCATCACAGCCATAATAAATAGTTCTTTTCTACATGCACAAGTAGATTGACAGTAACAACAATGGCGGCATCAAGAGTGTCATGACTCCCAGTTCATATTCTGCTTGGACTTGGTAGTTTGAGATTGGGCGTCACCCGCAATAACAATCCAACTTCATCATCGATCTATACGGATGTTTTAAAAATTTGGCCGTGGGAAAATTTTACTTTTCTGAAATAAAAACACCAACATGATTGTATTTCACTCGAAATGTTATCGCACAAACAGGGCCTGAATTTCATCTCAATTCTGTGTGCATTCCAAAGCTAAAACGTTCAAATGTAAGTTTTTGATTTTCTTCCACTGAATCACAGCGACTGTACCGTAGTTTTTCTTTCCACTTGCGGCCCCATTAGGTTTGAGCATTTCTGGTAAAGTCATGCTACCTGACACCGCTAAAGCCAAACTCCCACTCAGGGACGAACCGTCTAACTTGGGTCAGCTCCAGATCCGTCGGCTCATCAGGCTCACAGTTCTTTCCACTTTGATATATCATCCTCTGGGTCTGACGCGCTGGTAGTCGGGAACTTTCTGGCAGCTTCTGTAAAGTTGCAACTCCACTGTTGCAGTCAATATTATGTATTACTCATTTATTTATGCTAAGTATAAGGTTTGCTATGAGGAATGTACACAATAGTGAGAAGTGTGTGTGTGTGTGTAGGGGGGGTGGGGGGGGGGTACTAGATTCTATGTGGCTGCCAGAGTGAGTTCTCTATCTCATTCAGCACATTGAGACTCTCTTACTGGTGTTTTGGCACCAAGGAGCCTTGTGCTTTGAGAGGCGACATTGTTAGCTCTCACCGCGTCTGTTTATTCATCACAATGAAAAAATGCAGGTGACACTGTCAAGCACACAGCCAGAATGCAGGGGATTGGAGTCTGTGTATGAGTATGTTTACAGTGACGGTTCTCAGTGAGGCCATTTTGATAATGGGCCCGTGGAATAAAGATGAGTTTACTCACATTCAAAAGCCCTTTTCACGAGGGCGACTCTTGTTCTCTCTCGGGTCCCTCGACTCCTAAGGCGCATAATTCAGCCTTCAATCTTTAAGCTCTTATGACGCATGCACAGTATTATTTTTTTTTCCATTTGTATAGATGCTCAAGAAAATAAAACATGAAAGGCCAACGTTTTTTTTTCCTCTCTCCCCTTGTTAGAAGTGGTGTGCACTCTCACAGTTAAATCCCAAACTTGATTAAAACCCTGTCCTTTTTTTTTAAACCATTGAAAAGACCTCTTTTTATTCTTGAATTACACAAGGCCGCCCAAGTCCATTTGGAATACATTGCACTAAACAGCAAAACAACAGGGGAGATCAATGGCTGTTTTAGTTACAGGGAAAGAGTCAGTGTTGGTTTCCTTTCAAAGGATTCAACTCCTGTCAGCCTCATTAGTCGCTGTAACATCAAAATAAGTTTAATCGTGCTTGAAACAGTTTGCATCTTAGACCCCATGTCGGGATTTCTTTTTCTTTTTTTTTTTTAAAGTAGAAGTCCCAAAAGGTCGCAATGCTTTTGCCCATTAATTACATTTCATATAAAAGATAATAATAAACACACCAGTGGGCTGGGCCATTTGCACCTTATGCTCTGTTCAAGGGCGGCCCGGCGTGGAGTCATCTCTAGATGGATGGAGATCTGCAGGAAAGCCAAGTGTGTCTGAGTGTTTCCCTGTTTTTTCTAGCTTCTTCACTGTGAACATAATAACAAAAAAGTTCTTATTAGAAATTAACTGAAAAACACCATTTCATAGCGGAAACACAGTTATTGGCCGATTCGTCTCTTTAATTACAGCAACTGAGGCTCATGTCCCTGGCTGTTGTTGTCTGATGCCTTCACGCTGTCCTCGGTCATAATACAGAGGAGTTGAGCTCTGAAAAAAAACAGCTTTGGTTTGCTGAGCTGCCAGTTGGCTAATTATAAGTAGCCCGCCAAAGACACAGCATGAGATCAACTGCATCATTGTCTTTCTTTTACTGTTGTGTGGGTTGCAACAACAAGCTCTGAGCAAAGCAATGGCACTTGCACAAACCAAGGCTTTTAGCTTCCATAATAGAATGTGTGTGTGTGTGTGTGTGTGTGTGTGTGCGTGCGTGCGTGCGTGCGTGCGTGCGTGCGTGCGTGCGTGCGTGCGTGCGTGCGTGCGTGCGTGCGTGCGTGCGTGCGTGCGTGCGCACCCAAGTTCACGCTTGTGTACTTGAGAAGGCTCTGACGCATGCAGGCTGCTGTGCTTTGTTTTGTAGAAGTGCTGCATGTGCAGAATGAATGCTAACGGCGTGTGCATGTGGACAAGTGTCGTCTCCTTTTTTTTTTTTTTTTTGTCAACAAACACCTGTTTCTTGGCTGTTAATTAATTGTTAACATAGTTTCAATTTGTCAAGCAGTTTGCTCTTGGAGAAATTATCCCTGCGAGCTGCTGACGCCAGCGAGCACACCCCCTGATCAGTGTCCAGATGAATTATAAGCGTTGATGTGGGCAGATGTTGCCCCACTGCACATTCTTTAGAATATACATAATGAATGGCATGTGTGTTACCCCATCAATCAGAAGAGGAAATGAAAAATAGATGAGTTCCTTAAATGTAGACTGCTTTTGCAAGAGGGCTGCCTCGTCCATTCTACAAATCAATTATTGTGTCACATGTGACAGAGAACAGGAGCAGATTTTATTTTATTTTTTTAACTATTTGGAGGTTTTTTTGATACCTTTAAAAAAAAAAAAAAATTCCTCCACTGATGGCTTGTTTTCATACAAAACAGTGAATACTGTGTTGTCCCAGAGAGGGGCACTGCAGCGATACATACAGCTGAGTGACTGTTAGGAGAGCACAGCATCTGAGAGTGCATGCACATAAGAAACATCAGTGCAATTCAGCTTGAAGGATCACTACTACTACTACTACTACTACTACTACTAATAATAATAATAATAATAATAATGATGCTAAATCAGTTGTAATAAATTGTTGATGATCGTATCAGTTGCAACAGTTTTCTAAGTATCTTAAACAATATAAGCCCTGTGATCAGATCTGTTCAAATGAATGTTAATTACTTTTAACAATCCTGAAATCATTTGCCAAATAAGGACACCAGTTCACATTTGAAAGTAAAAAAAAAAGCTGTACTTATTATTTGTTATGTATTTACTGTGGATGCCAGATGTGGACTGAGGTATTTTTTGTGTTTTTTCGATCTTTGCCGAGCTTTAATTTCCAAAAGCTACCAAGTTGAAAAGGTTACCATGCATTTTCAGACAAGTGAGACTGTTAGCTTTCAGAAAACGTATGGTAGCCTTTGCCCACCCAGATGGTTCCATATTGGCTTCTGGCCCATGGACTAATATGTTAGTGCTGGTTGTTTTTTGTCATTTCCAAAGTATCATTTCTACCGTTGTCATGTAAACGCACAATCGAAATACAACACATTTTTCAATTTTCACTCGTAAACGTTTTGTAATCAAATACAATTTCATGAGAAGTGCTCTGCATGTGTTCTGACTGACAAGGTTTGAGGTTGTGTTGAGAGAGAAGAGGCTCCCCTCTCAGCCTTCAGGCTTCTTTTTAACTTCTAAGTTTATTCATGTGAACTTCCCCTCAGGAAAGTGCTTTTAAGATCAGTTCTTGATGTTTATTCAAATGTTTTCATTGTTTTCCAATGCAGTCAATGGCAAGTCACACTCTGCTCCTCGGAAATTCTGGTTTAGCCGAAATGACATTATCAGACTAAGATAGAGCAAAACATTCAGGAGATGCATTATGTTCTCCAACCGTGTACAGTACACCCTTATTTTTTGGGTTTTCTAATTTATTCTTTCCAGATGGTTAGTGTCTTAAAGATTCATCCCCACCAGTAATGAATGCTGAGCATGCTATTAAAGACAGCTTTGTTTCCCTCGAGGGAATCCTGCCCACTGTAGTTTGCATGCAGCTTTAAAACTAATCGCCACATCAGGAACAAGACAAGCGTACTGCATAAGTGAGAGCGACATGAAAACAAGACATTTTCTGATGTGAAAATAAAATAATTCACACGCATACAAACATGCACACACACGGTTTGATGTGCAGGTATTTCTTAGTGGTGTCTGCTCTTGTGCTTTGTCATTATGTCAAATAGACACAGATGCAGCCATTAAATATGCTTTCACTAATTGTTTGCATTCTATTTGATTGCATGCGTTCACTCATTATCAAGCCTTCATCCATTTGGAATCGCTGTAGGTCATGCAGTTTGCAACAGCATGCCTTAAAGCGTGCTTTGAAAGATATCAGTACATGTCTCACGATTGTGAATAGCACAAATTATGATGTCAGATTTTCATAATAGAGATCAGCAAGCTGTATAATTAGTAATTATGAATAACTGCCGAGCAAGTTGCCTCCTGCTGCATGCTGTCAAATAAATAGCAGCATTTGTAATAATGCACATGTATCCCAACATTTATACCTCCATAAATACTATAGTGCTGAGACTGTCACTTCAAACACCCATAGATGTAACGTGGTTATACTATGTCTTGTTTTCCCATCCATTGTATTGTATCCCCAGGAAGAATAAGTGGTTCTTTATACTTCTAAGTATTTACATCGAGAAATGCATGCCTCTGCCTCCGACTTGGACAAACTGGATCAATCACGACAGCGTCAACCCCAGGGCCCTGAAACCTAGCTCCCTATTGGGACCTATGTCCAGTGAGTTATCAACTCACAGTCATGGCAGCAGTGACACTACAAGTAACCAGGCAATGGAAAGCGCATGACAAGCCAGAGGACGAAGAGGCCGGCTGATTTCTCTCGGACCGCTCGCTGCCACACCAAACAAGAGGACCAGGTCACTGAAGTTATACTTTCGACTTGCCCTCCCGTCCAAACCTATTACTGTATTTTTGAGGTTGTATTATTCTTCTGTATTATTCTTCTGACCAATTAGTATTTTCACATACTTCACAAAGTTCTCGTACCAAAAATGAGAACAAAGCATCAAGTTATGAATCTCGGTAGTCTTCAGACTGCTGAATATTGAGAAGCTTGTGAGGAAATCAAAACGTGGTCTGGTCCTGTAAAATGAATAGTTGTTGTACACTTTAAGTCTGCATCTATCAACATGCTGTGTCATCATTTCGGCCATATGTTGCTGGTTAGGCTTACATATTAAAGTGTCCCTGAAATGTTTATCATATTTCATCTTTAGAAAGAAGAATAAATATGCTTTCGAAAGGTATATAACATTCCCAGATAAAAGTCCGAATTCCGACCCTTTTAATTGACTTTACATGATGCAGCAGACGACGGTATATTTGCGGGCCATAAATGTGAGCCGCCTGAGCTAGACCGGATATGACGTACGAGGGGTTATATGTCCCAGCCAAAACAACATCAGCTGATTGAAGAATGGAGGGGTTTGGCGATACAGAAGCACCTAGGAGCGATGTTAGCGAAGATTTAAGTGACGTATCGTTGGTTTTGGACGAAGATGAAGGAGAGGAATCATCGGAGGAAGAATTAGAAGAAAACCAAGGCGTTCAACCATACATGTTTGAGCCGTGAGTACATATTGTGTGTGACCGGGTATTTACCCGTGAGTACATATTGTGCGTGACCGGGTATTTACCCGTGTGCACATATTGTGCGTGACCGGGTATTTACCCGTGTGCACATATTGTGCGTGACCGGGTATTTACCCGTGTGCACATATTGTGCGTGACCGGGTATTTACCCGTGTGCACATATTGTGCGTGACCGGGTATTTACCCGTGTGCACATATTGTGTGTGACCGGGTATTTACCCTTGTGTCAGAGTGGGTGTTTTGCAAAGTTTATTGGTCTATTTGTCTTAAGTTTTAGCAGGTTTTAAAAAGACTTACTGAAGGTTGGGTTTAAAAATCCGTTAAAAAGCCGTTTAAAAATGGTGGGGACAGAACCAGGTTTCAGGATACGTTTCCTCTTCACAGCAAAACCAAGTGACTCTCGGATTGCGGGTGCTGTTTCGTAACAGTCATCTGTGAAATGTTGACTGCAGAGATAGGAGGCCTCTGTTGGTGTCCAGTTGGAGCGAGTGCGCTGCACTTGTTTTGTCCATAATCTCCTCAAAGTTTGATCTTTTGGGAATTTATGGACACTTACAGACGGACTGGGCATTTGGGAACACCCAGCCGCAACACAACGCTTAGGCATGGCTCTAAAAAACTGCTAAATAACGCGATAATGCAGAGCACATGTAAACAAGACGCTACGATCAGCTGTTGTGGGCGGAAGTAAATAACCCCTCATACGTCACAGCGCAAAACTACGGCAAGTTGGGAAAACTAGGTCAGATTCACAGGGCGGGAGATTTAAAGGCATATTTAGACGTTCGGCGCTCAAGAGCAAGATAGTGGTGTGATTGTCATTGGTGTGTCATATATCATTCGAAAGGGGGAAAATAATGCTAAATACTGGTGTATTTTAATAGAATTATTTCAGGGACACTTTAATTCATTGATTGATTGTTCTTGGCTACTAAACTGAAATGGATCCCTGATTGGGATGAGTAAAAGCTGATTCTGAATTACCAGTTGAACTTGAGCAATGAGACCACTTACCAAACTAATTTACAACACAACACATTTCTTTCAATAGAAGTTGTCTTCATTATTTCCACTCAGTAAACGTCTTTAAACCCAGAGTACACATTGTTATAGCTTCTATGCAATTAGCTACTCCGTTTAAGTGCACATATTTCATCAGGCTTGATGTCTGGAGTTTGACATGCAAGTATCATTTCTGCCCTCCATTAGTGTAAAGGAAGCACTTTATGAAACTAATAGGCCCCTGTAGCATTGACATATTACAGTGTTCTGAGTAGCATTTTTGTCGATGTACAGTAGATGTAAAAGTGAAAATTATTAAAACATACAATAAAGAATATTACCTTCTTTTGAGTTACTTTTTGTCTTGTTTTCTTTACCCAATTAACTAACATCGTTGCATTTGGGAACTGTGTGGGAAAAAAAGAGGAATAATAAAGCATGGGCATCAGATGGTGCACCTTTACTGACCAGCAGAGAATCAGACAGATATTAATGCGTCTCGTGTGCACTGCGCAACAAGCACCTCTTCAGTGCAGCAATGAAAACCAAGGTCATTATCCCTTAATTGTTTTATTTATTTATTTGTATTCCCTTTCACAGACTCCAATCCCAAAATAGAATGAAAACCTTTGACAACACATCGCATTTGGATTAGGATTAAAAGTTAGGCTGAATTCTTCAACTGTATTGTTTGTGTCTAATAAGCAAAAAACAAGGGATTATTATCAAAAGGCTTTGAATCTGATTGTCTGTCAGATTGTGTTTGTTTCCCAATTAGATGTTGCAGCACACCGTTGACCAATATAAATGAGGGCCAGAGCTGTGAATATAAAAGTCTAAATATGGTTGTAATGGACCATAGTTTGTATTTAACTGAGGAACACTGGGTTTGCTCAGGGAGAACTAAAATGTTTTGGAGTGCTGAACCAGATATTTCCTGGATGCGCCAAGCCTGGTGTCATTTTAGCATAAAGTTGGGAGTCTGGCTGTTAAGCTTGATTATCAACCCTTTTCATCCAGTGATTTCCTCACACACACACACACACACACACACACACCCACACACACACACACACACACACACACACACACACACACACACACACACACACACACACACACACACACACACACACACACACACACACACACACGCGCGCGCACACAATGATCTAATGAGGTTACATGGGACAAGCTTGCATGAATTAGTTTTTACACCGAAAGGTTGAGGAGCACAAAGGTTAAATGTTAATTATGAATTGTCTGAGTTCATTGAGAATAAAGATTGTAATTAATCCTGGATGGGACAAATTTAGAGCAATTTACTGCACTAATGTACCTGCGTGGCCCGCAAACAGCATCTCAGACATTTGTCAAGAGCATAATTAAAAAGTTGCTCACCCCATAGTACTGTTAAAGCCAGAAGGTTAAAAAAAAAGATTTATTTTTTTTTGAAACCTTATCATTGACATCATCTATGACAGCATTGGGTTTATGTCTGACCTATAGTTAATAACATGAAGTTAATTAAAGGCTGTGATGCACTGGGAAGAGAGCATACATTGATTCCTTTGGAGATTTGCTCTATTCCAATTAAAGATAACATCTTGTAAACTTAGTGTATTGCAAATATCAAATAATGGCTGCATTTGAGGAAGATGTGAACAACAAGTTATCATATCCATACCTTTGTCAATTATATTCCTAATAGAATACAACCCTTAAATAAATTAAATAACATTTACTATACTAGATGTTTTTTTTTCTCCAAATAACTACATTATCAATAAATTGTATTTTTCACCAGCATCTGAAGCAACACTACCTTCACCAGTGTTTCACGTGTGCCTTGTTATTCAAATTCATAAATGCAATTATTATTATTACTATAAGTTTTCTTATTCATTGTTTTTTTTTTGTGACTGTATCAAACGTACTGGTAATCATTTTCTCAAGCTTTGCTTTATGATACTAATCTATTTATTAAAGAAGGAGCTCTTCAATCATCTTGAACTGACTGTTTAATAGACAGCAACATGAAATTAACTTGAAATAGCATCAACATCATTGTAAATATTACTAGCCTATATTATAACATTATACATATTACATTATATATAAATTAACATCAGGGTAAATGGATTTTAATTTGGGGGACCAAAAAGTGTATTGCAGCCTCGTGACCTTCTTCTCTTTAGTCCAGTGAAAGAGAATTCATTCCCTCACACATCCTCTGCAGACAATTCCCTGGAGAATACCATGGTGTCTACTCTGAGGGGTCTTCCATTCAAGGTCATACATGCTGTCCCGAAAAGTTGCTTTGTTGTTATTTTTATTCGTAGCAAGGACACGGACTCATACATTCCCATGTCTAGACTGTTGACTCCAGACGTGATAATGTCTACTATACTGTATCGCATCGGCCGTGGAGGAACGTGAATAGATGTTTCCTGTAAAAAGCCCCCAAGGCGGCGCAAGAATGCAAATGTCTTGTAGCTGTATGTTATAGCTGGAAGGCGGCTAATTTTCAGTGACCTTCAAAGTTACAGCTTCCTCGTGTAAAAGCATAATGACTATAATTATTACAAGGCAACCATCATTGCGAAATGACTAATGTGACCATTAGAGCCAACACTGCATACAGTGCTCCTCAAGGCACGCCTACGCAGGCGTCAACAAAGTCCCACAAAGCAGTAGCACCACTAATTAATATATAGCAGAATCAGTGGGTACACAAGAACCAGCTTCATCCGAGCTCGCCTTAATTGAAAGGGTTCTCATTTTCCACGACGGCCCCTCTCAAGGTGACGGAGCATGTTGTGGCTAGATTAAATATTTATTGAGGGGTGTCATTACATTGCCATTATCATTTAGATCAGTTCATTAAACAACAAGATACACCGATGATGAGACAATTACGGTTGTTAAATAAAACAGGATTAAAAAAAAAGATCAAAAAAAGAAGACTGCAACCACACACATGCAGTCAAGTGCAGGGGTTTGTTAAGCACACACACACACACACACACACACACACACACACACACACACACACACACACACACACACACACACACACACACACACACACACACACACGGTCTGTTCACTTTCGAGGTCACTGAGTCGGGACCCGAGCTAATCACTGAACAATAGGTCTTGAATATGCTTGGAACACAATGACTCTGATAACATTAACCCCTGCTGGGAAGTCAAAACAAAACAATAAAGGTACGTTGGAGAAATCATGTAAAATGGAATAGCTGAAAAAAACACAGAAAAAAAAAAGATTCCTGGGGCTTTTTTCTGTAATTTCAAAAACATATATTAAGTATGATTCAGATATGGTATACAATATGTTATTTTTCACCTCAACAATTAAAATATGTAAATCCATGTGGGTTTCTCTTGGCCTCAAATGATGATTCTCATGGGAAGTTTACCTCTTTTTCTCTTTCCAGGTTTATCCCAATGACATTAACACATTTAAATTATGCTAAATCCTTAAAGGTTGCAAGTCCTCTATCATTTTTTTTAACTACACATTTATATGTAAATCTCTCTGGCAGGCTGTGTTAGAAAATATAGATTTAGAAACATCAGAGGTAAATATCTGACTTTCATGCAGAGGATTAGGACAGAATGCACAGCAACTGTTGATGGATTTCAGAGTTTTCATCTCATTGTGAAAGCTACATTTCCTATCTCCAATACTTTCCCATTTCCTGCCTATAGCGGTCATGAATGCCGGCGGAAGCTTTGAGCCCAGCTGAAGTCATGGGACGGTCCAGATTTCCGTCTTTACCACTTTTGTGCTCAGACTTATATGTCGCTTGGGATAAAACAATAATATATGTGTTTTTGTGACTTTTTGCATCAGAGTGCTGGGTTTACATGTGACTGGAGGAGCATATCAGTGTAAAGAAGATCCAAATATTGATGTTTATTCATCAAAAATTACTTTGTTATATTTCCTCAAAAACATGATGGAGAATGCCATTTAGTTGTGTGCGATTGCATGTTTGAGATGGTTTAAAATATACTTAAGAACAATATACACAAGTAATGCATAAATCAAATCACAGAACACAAACTAGCTGGCAAGTAATGGAAAGCATTGCAGGGAGAGTTTTTTTTTTTTTTTTATATTGTTTTTCCCAAAAGCTCAACTTGGTTTTCTCCTTGAACACGTTTTCTCAAAGAGGTTTGTACTCTTTGTAGTTGTTTGTTTGATCCCTTGCAGCTTTGAATGAGAGTTTGCATCCCCCCCCCCACACACACACACACACTTGGCACATTTAATACATGTGACATGCAGTGATGTGCCGACACGGCTGACAAGCAGCGACTGAGAGATGTCCTCCGCTGTGTGTGATAAGTGTTTAATGTGAATGATTGCTTCACCATTTCCAATGGATCTCCAGCAAAGCCCCTATTTTTAGAAAAGTACTTCTGACTGTCCAGCAGTGTGATGTACATCGCCTACAGAGTGCGGGGGAACAAAGCATTTCATCTTGATAAGTGCAGCCATTTGATGGAAGTTGCAGAATGTTACAAATACTTACATTCACGCGGCAAAGCCAGAGTACGAGTACAATTTGGACGATAACAGAGAGGAAAACAGGTTGTTTTTCCATCGTTCCAAAGACAATAAGCCATGGTTTTTTCATAATTACGTAGGAAAGCAACTATAGCAGTGGTGTCGGGGATGATGGGGAACAGGGATTTCAGGGACCATATACAACATGATTTCATGTTGTATGTGAAAAGCTGCTTGCTTTTAAAAACTCCCTCTGACAGCATGGCTTTGAGGCTATTTTGAGATATTTCAGTTTGGTTGTCGGTGTTGTGTTGGGTCCATGAGCCTTAAAGAATTTGTTTAAAAAAAAAAAATCCATTGATAAATTGTTGATTAGGTGGGCCAAATCGGAGCGGGGCCAATTCTGGCCCACAGGCCTTATGTTTGATACCTGTGGTGTAGAACTTAGTGAATCTTTTTTTGCCATCTCTATCAGTTACTGCAATTTTCAGCTTAATTTTCTACTCTATTTTTGGTTTTGTGTCTCGTAAACTCAATACACACAAATAATTGTCGTTGCTGTGCAAATTCTATGCAAATTATTCAAACTGTTTTTCAGTTCTAACTTTATGATGCCAGCAAAGAGGAATGGGGCACAGAGTTGTAAATGACAGGATTTTAATCACTCATTTTACAGTCATTCCCTGCAATCAAGCCACCCCCCCCCCCCCCCCCCCAGCTTGTAGGATTTTATTGTCCAATTAAAAGCAAGCATGTAAACAAGTAATAATCCTAGTAAAGGGAGGCAATGCCACTCACTCTCCACTCTTATCTGAATTGTGCTTCTTCACTCTTTTGTCAGCGAAAAGTGATGTCATTTAAAAAAGAAAAAAAAAAGCGGTGTATGTCTCGCCTCGTTCCACACAGAAATCTACTAGTCTTGCTGCACCATTAGACCTTGAGGGTGTAAGGACATTGTGGTTTATGCGAAATTTTTAGCTGCTCCCCATTCCTCCAGGTTTAATTGATGAAAAATGGGAGCATTGTGGAAAGTGATGACACTCTCAGCAAAAAAGGAGGACAGTCTGATCTGTCTTTAATATCACTTTGAGTTTTAACCTTGACAGGAATGATGATACAGACCAGGGGTCGTCAACGTTTTTGAGACCGAGATGTCTTTCAAGGGTACTGAGTAATAGGAAGGGCCACTTGGTACAAACTTCCTGACAATTTGGAATTTCTCGGTTTATACTTAATGACAGTAAATATCCACATGAAAATGCTCAGACAGTTAATGACTATGATTTGCCATGCTAGGAACATGACCTGAAGACTATCCATAAGGTCCCTGCAGGGCTGCCAATAGCCATGTGACATTTTTCAGTCTGCACTTTATTTAAAATTGTTAAAAAGAAAAGAAATTCCACAAACTCTTTTTTTTCACAAGTATTAAACACGTTGTCTGCTTGCTAACAATGTGTTACTATTTTATTGGGTTTCCTATGCATCTCATGTCTCACTTGTTTTTTGCAGTGCTCCTGTCACATAGGCCTATTGTGGGGTCACCATAAAGAAAATCAGCGATTGGTGTTACTGAAGGTTGGAAGTAACTGGGACTGTAGGAGTGACATTCCATCTTTTCCAGTTCTGAGGGTATTTATACAACTATGAAATATATTCTAATGCCTCTTTGTAAAAAACCAAAGTCAGCCAGTCTGTAATCACAACAACAAATCCCCACATTATCATTTAATTCGATCACCAATTTAAAAAATAATGGTGACAGCATCTAATGAGGGATTCATGTTTCATTGTCTCATATCTGATGATTTTTTTTGAAAAAGCTCACCCATTTTGCAGAATACCAAAGTATGGAGTAAGAAAGTGGTGTATGTCAGCATGAGCATAATGAGAAAAATCAAAAGCAGCCACCAAAAAGAGACAGACATTTTTCACACAAAAAAACTGAAGAAACATAAATTACATTGAGGATATACATCAGTCATTTAAAGGACCACACACGCTAAAGCCCACAGGGCACTGTCACTGACGTTGTGCGACTTATTTGGACAGATAGTTGAGCTGAGTGTTGTCAGTCCAGTTTTCCGTCACACTAGACATGATTCGTTTTCATTTTAATGACCCATCAAAGTGAGTGCCAACAATGAGTGCGTAAATAATAGGGGAAAAATGAGCACTGCACATTTGGATAGCAGTATTTTCTTGTCATTTCAAGGTCAAAACATGTCTCCTTATCAAAAAAAAAAAGAAAAACATAAAACACATAACAGCTTCCCAAAAAGCTTTTTGAGGTCACCATAAAGTGGGGAAGGTGATCTTGACACATTTTATACATTCCTCGAAAACTACAAGCACTGAGGGAGCTTAGATATCATTTGTTCAGAGTGAGAGGTACTCAAAAGTATTTCTGTGCAAAAGATGGAGGCCAAGGAGCCTTTCATGCTGCGACCAGTCTCCCTCTGATTTAGATGTGTGGTCAGCGGAGACTTCTCACGCTCAAATGGGTTTCCAGAGGCACTCTGGGTGTGAAGATGTAAGCCTGACCAAGTGAAGAAGATCTGTAATTGGAATTACTTTAACAAGGCTGTTACTTTGCCATAAATCATGACAACTGAAAGTCCTGTGCCCTCTATTCGGTGTCCTGAAATAGTGCAGGAGGAGAAAAAAAATTAACTGTGCCTCTGTTAGAAGTTTCATGCTCAATCCATTGGGGGTTTATTGGATTTCATCCTGCTGGCTTTGTAGTAAAGCATGAAGTTCTGTAGTAAAGCTCACACTTTAAGATGGAATGGAAATAGAAAGCCCATGCATGGTCACATTCAAACAGATGGATATTTCCAGCTTTATTATGGGCTCAGAAAAAAAACAAACATGTAAATGATACCATTTTTATATTAATTAGTAATTGTGTGCTTTTTTTTTTAAACATTACAATAACCTTCAAGTTATGTCAGTAATGTAAGGTGTACTGTGAAATGTTTAGTTTAGGTAAAGGTCAATACTACTTTTAGGCAAGTAGTAGTTAGAGTAGTCTGCAAGATATAAAGTCTATGCCTGAGGCCTTCGGTCTCTCTTGAACGAATCCATGTAGGTTACACAAAATGATGCTGAAATATTGTGCGTTGATCTCGATGGAGAAGCCACTTGGCATAAAGGGGCGAAACCTCTTCCGAGACATTTGGCCAATTCCAAGTGAGCTAATTCAATTTCCAGTGAGATGGCTCCAATCTTTACAAATTAGAATATGTGTATGTGACACCCACTAATGGGTAGCAACATTTGTAATTAATATTTGGTTTTTGATGTGTATTTCTTTTCTGTAAAAATGTGTTTTCATAAAATGTAATGAATGAGATGTGAGAAGAATCTGCAGCTGTGGTGCTGCTGCCAATAGGAGGCGCTGTGAGAGTTTGCTTGAGACTCAGTGGATTTAAGTGTCCAGGTACAGCTCTAACTTCACCTTTTATTTCTTGTATATTTCAGGTATGCGCCTATCTAAAACATTTTTGAGTTGTTGTTGTAAATGACTAGTAAACAAGTGAGAATTATTTTATGCAGAGTGTGTGAGACCGTAGAGTACTTCGCATTTTGTCTGTAGGTACTCTGCAACTAAAGGCAAGAGCAGTATTTGTATTTGTCAACACTTGTACTTATATTACTATTTGTACTTGTCTACACACTTTCGGTTTAAAGTGTGTGGTGTGCTCCTTGATTTATTTCTATGTAATTTCATAGTTGATTAATAACCATTTAGGATGTGTTTATGAAGATAAAATGTATGTATGTTCATTCTTTGTGTCTTTTATCTTTCAGTTATATACAAGTGTTCTTGGCTGCTGCATCCTGCTACCTGTAACAAATAGATAACAAAAGGCAGGAGCTAAACTCCTAAAACAGCTAAAATGCCTAAAACAAATAAATACATAAATACTGAATAAATAAAACTGCTAAACAGCCTAAAAACATCTATTACAATACAATAAGGATTTCTTAATCACAGCTTTCATTGATTTCATCAATGGTTCATAATCCACAGTTCTGGTAGATGTTGGAAAAAAAAAATAAAGCCATGGCCATAAGCTTTGTCATATTTATTATGAAATTTAAACATATTTTGAAGGTCAAGGCAAAATTACTTGAGGGAGGATTTCCAAAAATGTCACTCATGGTCATAAAGAGACAGTCCGTGGAGCCTCTAAAAGTCATGAATGCACAATATATGCTGTTGTTTTGTTTCTTATTATATTACTGTTTTCATGGGATCCAATACATGATTCTTCATTATACTTGGAGTCCAGTTCACCTTGTGGGGATTAACATTGCGTTTTCCTGAGCTTTAGTTTAAAGGACAGTGTCAAGATAGAGAATGCATTATTTGACTAAGGCCTGCCTCAAGTGATCTTACATTAAAAAAAAATATTTGACTGCGTGCATGTGTTTATAGCATCGAAGGTTTGATTTTGAAAAACTACTCATATTGGCACTTGAGAAGCTGTATCCTCACATTTGGCTGAACAAAATGCTTTCAATGCCAGATAATTAAGGACCCTTCAGTACAGGGTCTGTTGGTGGCTCCATTTATTAACATAGTAAAACCATTACTTTAGATTTATCTTAGTTAAATTAAATACAGCCCTGCCTGTGCGCAAATGTACTTAAATCAGCATTTTTTTTGTAAACCCTGTTTTGTCACTTAAAACCCATGCATTTTCTCATAGCAAAAGTTCAATACCATCTTCATTATTTAAGATAAGTACAGACTACACTACTTTATACTTATCTGTTAGGAGTTTGCATTCATGATTGGTGGAGTTATGTCATGGTTTGAGACTTGATGGCCGCAGAGAAAAATAAGTGTTTTGCCTCGACAACAAAATGTCACTGGTCTCTGTAGAGTATTGCAGAGAGGCCTACCATTCACCCTCTATTAATCCGGTTTTGCAATTTCAGAGGGTTGTCAAATAAATTAGCTCTTTGAAAATGCAATAATTGTAATCACAGGGGCTTATTAATTAGTTTAACTATTAAAGGATACAGAGAAACCGCTCAGTCATGACATGTTGTACAACTATTGTTTTTATTAGTGGAGATAATGATGAATAAATGAAACAACAAGCAGATGTTCAATTAATGCTCTTTGTTCAGGTTTCTTACAAGTGCATATTAGCAAACAATACATTCAAGGACGTCTTTACTGCTGAAGCAACAAGTCCTGTGCAGCTGATTCTTGTTTATTTCTGCCAAAAAATACTTTTCTTCTTCTTTTGTTGCCTTTACATTACGTACTTGCATCGATGTGTGTCTGTAACGTTATGTTGTACTGCATATGGTCGACACACCTGCTCATCCTTTGGGCTTTTTCTTTCTTGTTGCTGTAAATGAATTTGAAGTAGCCTATTGTTGAACCCCTGTACATAAGGTACTGAAGCAGCTATAAGTCTACAGGGTCTGATTGCCTAAGCCTGATGAGTATTACCCAAATCGATTAACTAAGGGGACCGTTTAAGCTGGGCGGAATACAAGTCATGTTCTCAACACCTAACCCTATTTCACTCCGGATGGATTTGTTCCATCATGGCTCCAGCTCACACAAGGAGGATTTCATAAGGAACAAAGTAGTTCACTTGTTTACCCTGTCGATACTGGTCATACATCCTTCAGTTCAGTTCAGTTCAGTTCAGTTCAGTTCAGTTCAGTTCAGTTCAGTTCAATTTAATTCAATTTCTATAGCACAAAATACGACTATCATCTCAAGCTGGGATACAGAGGCACTCAACCGGACGAGAACATGGTATGTACTGTACACTCTACTCCATACAAAATAGGTGGGTATAGTTAATTTATGGATACGAGTTTGCTAATTTGCAAAAGATCAAGTTACCTTTGATGAAAAAAAAAAATCATATCGACAATGCTTGTGGGGAGTACAGCAAGGCCACGGTGTCTACAGTATGTTGATACAAATAGAAGGCGACGAATCTCACGCCTCATGAGCCCGCCGGCAGGCCATAAAGCTGCATCCGCAGGCTGGTTTAATGAGCCATTATGTGTCGCAGGATGGGAACATTATTTCAGAAGCTCAAAAATAAAAAAGAAAAAGCCTTTTCATATTGCGCCGCTCTGTCCGAGCCAAACCTTTGAAATGCTAAGACCTTTTCCTTTTCATCTTATTTCCTCTGAGGTCATAATAAAATGCTCTTTGCCAGAAAGATTGGTCTGTAATTGCAATCATGATTTCACAAACGCTTAGCCCATAATTTTTGTTCCCCTCTCTTTTTTCTTTTTCTTTTTTTTGGAGACCGTGACACAAGACACTGCTGACATTCGGTCTGAAAACTCACCTGCTCTCCGCTGAATAAATAATTAGCACCTCAGTGGGTAGTCGCAGCTCATACAGCAATAGCCTTATCCAATACCTTGATTATCACTGAAGGGTTTCTGCAAGTTCAGAGAGCGCTCTGCCGCCAAGAACTGCTCCAATTTCCTATTCATTGACTTCTTTGATTTAGGCACCAGTCCCAAGCTCATTAAAAAGAGACCATTACATATTGAAAAAAGGGAGTTTAATAGCTATACATTTATCTCGACAGTATAAAAAAAAATCTTTATACAATTTTCATAAAGCTTCAGACTTAATGCAGTCGGTGGCATTAAAATTATATTTTTCAGTATTGCAGTATTAAGATGTGTAGTTTTTTTTTTAATTTCTTTTGGGAAAAAGACGACAGGAAAATTATTCCAACTCTTACTTTATTAGAACGTACTGTAGGAAATGGCTGTAATTCTAAACGGTCATCAATATATGCAGGTCACCTATCATCTCCTTTTTCACCTACATATCAAAAATGGCTTGTGGGACCTTTATTCTATAAGTCACAATGAAATTTAAATTATAAAGTTGAAAAATAGTTGTCGAGCTGACCTGCTTCAATTGCTTTGAGAAGCCTCCAGTACATGGACTAATGAGAATAAGCATAGACGATGATTTTTCTCCACAATACACTTCAAAGAAATGAGCTGTACAGGATAATTCATTATATTAGGTTAAGTATTAACTTTAATTCATGTGTCTTGTCATTTGTTAACAGTGATTGTGTCTCTATATTTTACACTTGTGGGAACCGTTTGCCCCTGTCACAATATCACCTCAAATAAGATAAATGAATCTGTGAATTTTTATTGTTTCTCGCTTCCATTACAAATTCACAATGATAAAAGAACCTTTCTTTAAAAAAACATTGTTTTTTCAGAACCATAGCTCAACACAGTGATTACTCTGTGACAATGGGACAGTGTAAGCTTGTTTATATAAGACATCTAGTGAGAATTTCCGCTTATTTGAATTTAGACTATAAAGTTTGCCCATACAGTATTAAATTACACAACAACCTTTTTCAAAGATTATTGAAACTCTGCTAATCCTCACCTCTGAGGGACTTGTGCATAAAGTGTACTTTGTTAATGCAGCCATGACCTTTTGCTAATTAACATAAGCACTTGCAAATTGCTCCTCCGGCTGTTTCTTATTAGTACCACTTATTTTATCAGCTTTTTCTTGCCCTCATAAAGACGTTTTTTTTTCTTACATTAATTACCACCTTCCACTCCAACTACAAAAAACATCACATTTGTTTCACAGTTTTTTGTTGTTGTTAATAAAATCTGCGATAAATATGCTACTATAATTAAAATCATTGCATCGTGGTTTTATTTACAACGTACATATTGGCATTGCTTCTTTGTATGTATGTGAGCTTTGGACATTTATAAGCAGTGTGAAACCTCTCAAATTTCTCATAAGAACTCGTTTTTAGTAGACAGGTTCAAACTTTATGCAGCATTAGTCCCTTCTCTTCTGCCCATTAGTATTTTTTATCTCCTTATTTTAATAATATGATAAGAAAGCTGTATGTTAAACATTAAAGTTTAAAGCATCAAACTAAGATGGGGGTAAAATTAGTACTTTTCACAATACAAGTGAGAGAAAATGTTGCAGCCTTGCCTCCAACGCTTGAGCCAAAGTGCTTTTTTTTTGCATTGTTTTGGGCTAATGCACAGTTATGGACAAGAACACTCTCCATTAGTCAGTTGGACATAGTTAGTTACTTTCAGGCCCAATATACTGTTGAGTAGATATTTGTGAGGGATGGCAGATGAATAGGAATCTACAAAGTGAGCAGACAGAAAATATGTTTGTATAAACTGTGCTAGAATATATTTAAGTAAATTGGAATAAGATGAAAAAAGATTATTCATTGATGCCATGTGTATTTCTTCACCCATCATAATTACACATTTAATCACCATTGTTTTCTTTTTTGCACATAATAGCTTTTTAAGTACCTGTTTGATAACATTGCACCATTGAGTCCATGAACTCTGAAAATGTAACACATGATTACATGATTGAAGTCTGTGTTGTTATTTCTTGCAGTTATGACACAACATTTTTATGTGAAATGCGAACACTGTGACAATTAGATGTGAATTCTTGACAATTTCTAGCATGAAAACTCCAAACTATCAACTTCAGCACAATATATTGGAAAACTCCACATGTGACTTACATTTTCCATGATTTTCCAAGGTTTTTTGGGTTGTTTTTTTTTAATCAGAGAGGTGTTTTTTTAATAAAACCATAAACAAGTTTGATTATTATGATGACTGTCAACTATAAAACTACCAGGGGTCCCAGGAGAATATGGACTGAGAGTCATGACATCATGGAAGAAAACGTTGTTATTGTCCATCTACTTGCGCATGTGCAGAAGAACTACGTATTTACTACGGCTGTGCTTTGCAGATTGGAACTGTGCATGTAGAGTCGGCGGCCTAAGGTTTCTAAAAAAAACAAGCATTTTCAACTTTTTTACAGTGATAGAGAAGGAGCATTTTTGAAAACTTCCGTTTTACTCTTATTTACACAGAGTGGGAGCCGCATTGAAAAGTTGATTTTTACCCCATTTACTTAGAGATTGAGTCAGAGCATTTTCAAACAGTTCCACAAGGAGCCAATTTCTAAAGGTTGCATTTTCTATGGCCCTGAGAATCATTGTTGTGTACATGAACACCGATGATGGACTGTCGACCTGCTCATGTTTTTCGCCCAAAGTCAACTTGGCCAGGCTCCAGCTTCCTGCGGCTCTAAGGCAGGTGGAGAAGATGGATTGATGAGGCAGTAAAATCAGATAAATCCTGGTTGCTATCATTGTTATACTGTGATGACCCTGAAAGGTTTTCTTTTCATCAGTTCTTGGACATGTGTAATACTAATCGTTGCCCTACTTGCTGATGATGGGTTATTTTCGCTTTGGACCACATGTTTGAGTTGCATTCTCAGAGCAGCTGGTACGAGTCAAAGTGCTTGAAATTGGAAGTGTGTGGCGGTTATCTTGAGCACCAGGCTTTCTCACCTCTGTGCATTTACATACTCGGCTGGGAAACAGTGACAGAGGAAATGTTGATGTTTCACACCCCGTGGAGTACAAGAACAAAGTGGAACACAGAACACATGTTTATGATAAGCACTGCATTCAATATTGATGCCACTGTTAGGTAAATGATTCATAATGTTCTCAACGACTCCCAAAATGGACACTATTCTAATGCACTAATATTTAAAGGAAACGTCTCTATTTCTTACATTTACGTCTTATGAAATGACACTATTGTAAGAAAGGGACTTCATGATGTTGCTGTAAACTATTGAGCACAGCATGCCAAAGACTTACCTTGGTGGGACTCATCAAAGAGAGCAGCAAGCGGCTTTTTCCCTGCTGCACCATCATGAGACATGCCTTGCGGGACACTTCCATTTGCACTACCAGACCTGAATGCAACATGACAGGCTGGAGGATCAAAGATAGGCACAGCGTGATGTCTTGCACAAGTTAGCAAGGCTTGCGCAACACATGACAGCTGGATTCTGACAAACGGAGAAAGAATGGCACTTCGGCGGGGAATGGGCAATCAAACGTATGAGGATTTAGCTCATCATCGTGTTTAATGAGCAGGATCCACCAATCTGAAGGTCATAGTATAGCATTTTTTATTTTTTTATTTTTACCAACAGTAAGAGAGGCAGCAGGTATTACTCTATATTGCCAAGTGAGTTCAGTGGGTTACTACTATTATTTGATTTAGCAGCAATTTTGTCAAGCAATTTTTAGTGTTTATATAAAAATATAACTTGTACTTTGGTTGAAATATTTCTGCCGTGTACCCATCAGGTAGATCCATCCCAAACGATTTGTAGTTTAAAGTCTATTTTTTTTTAAGCACACAGGCATTTTGTGCCAGCATCCATCTCACAGTGAACAAGCCCTTCAGTGGAGTGGCATAATAACCTCCTCTTTTCTTCTTTTACTTTCTCTCGAATATTGCAAGCTGCAACAATTAATTTACCCCTACACAGTGTTTATGAGAAGAAATGACTGCAGACTCCAGCATTTATCATTTGAGCTTTCTCGCAGTGCCCCTGGATATAGGTCCCTGTTAGATTTATAGACTATCTGATATCTATAACACTGTAGTCCCTCGGGCCTTGCTGTTTTCTACACTGATGATTAATCGACAGGTCAGCCATTTTTGCGACGTGTGTCTGGGGAGTTACTGCATCTCAGACACATTTATATCAAAAGTAACTTGCATAAGTGTATACATGGAACAAATATTTGGCAGAGCAGCGCATTTTTTGATCATTAAATGGTTCCAGCAACGCCTGAAAGACGATTAGCGTTAAAAAAATACAAACTGCAAGCTCTGAATAACTGAGACTATTTGAGCAACTATCAGTGTCTTCGCTTTGGGAGAAGTAAATGGCAGAGGGGTTTAGCCACTCAACGTTAGCCACCTAAATTAAAATTAATAATCCCATTGGTAAGCATCACTGTCAAATATCAAGTTTAATAAGACTTTGTGTATCATGCCAGGTCTACAGTGGGTATTATATACTAATTCTTACAAGCACATGATTTTTCTTTCCAAAACTAAAAGATGGGGATGATAATCTGGGTTAATGGGGGAAAAAAATGGTGTTGATTTCAGTGCACACAGAGGCAATAAGCTCCACCCTTCGTTGTATAGTAGATAAACATAACAAATAGACATATTTGTTTCGATACATCATGAGCAAACGATATTATTGCATGTAAATTGTACCAATTATCCATGTAATGGTAATGCAGAAGGTCATGAAGTCAATTATAACATCAAATATACTGCAATATATTAAAACTGAAGCCTGTTTGACCTTTAATTTCCTTTCTACTATATATTAAATTCTATCTCCTCCATACTAGTGTGCAAGTCTGCATTGAGTATTGTTAATACTGAGTAATTAGTTTTGTAGCTCAGTGGGACATGCATTGTTGAGCACAAGGCAAGTTTTCTTCATAAGTTGCCGTGCTCTCTCTCCCTCTCAATCTCGTTCACTCAGCATGCTGTCATTCACAGAGCAGGGTTATGATGCATAGTAAATTAAACCTCTGTATCACTTACATGAGGCAATGAATAATGATTGACTGCTATATCAAGCACTAAAGAAAAACAAGGCAGGGCCAATTTTTAACTTTAATGTGAGCGTGTTTACATCTACGCCTCGTGAACACTGTTGTAGTTGTTGACACTTTAATGCAAACTTACATTAACAAAGTCGGTAGGAAAGGATCATAAACACATAATCGCACAAATGGTATCTTGATACAAGTTGATCATGTTGTGAACAACAACAAAACTTGATAACTGTATTTGTCTTAGAGATGAAGATGTTTCAACACACCAAGTCTAGAAATCCCTAACGTAATACCAACTATAACTATAACTGTGTATGTCGCTGAGCAGTTGGAATCATAAAACTCATATGTAAGATATGATATGTTTTACAGCAAAGAGTTGAGCAACTCTCACAAATTATTTTTGGAGCATTAACATGCAGGGAAATAGTTCAGCACACATTCTGCACAATAACAGACTCACAATGTTTTCATCACTCCTATAATTCAAAAGATGCATAAAATTGTCGCTATGAGGTTGAAAATAAAGCGGCAGTCCAAATTGTGTACACTTACTATAAAGTCTGGCTCTTTTTACTTTAACTGTGATGAGTTAGGTTTATTGCATCATTAAAAAATACAATTTGTCCTGTAAAAGTTTAATTGTTTTAATGTGGTTCCCTTAAACTTCCATAAAATATTCCGACTGGAAGGTTTGAATGCATTCATGTGTATCTTTCTTTTCCCATTTCTCAGTTGTGAATGAACATACAAACAGTAAAAACTGGCATGATTAGGAGTGACAGACTAATCCTGCAATGGCAGTGATTTGTACAGTAAACAGCAACCAACAGCAATAACAATACTAATCTGCAATCTTCAAACACCTTAAAAGTCACAACACGAACGTTTGCACAGAATTAAATTGCATAAACATGTCGGGTGTGGTGTCACACAAGGTATTGTTCTGAGGTGCTGCTTCATTGACTGTGTTTCAATAGAAAACGGAAAAAGTTTGGATTGTTTTGGGTGTCCATATACACAACAACGGTGCATGAAACCTTTTGAAAACACTCCCACTCTGTCTCTATGGAAATGCTGCTACTGTGTACGAGCACCACAGCCACATGCAGTAAATAGTTCTTGTGCACACGTTCATGTTTGATGGACATTAACAGCATTTGTCTCCAGACTGTCATGACTTGAGTGTCACCCATATTAGCAATCCAACTTTGTCGTCTGTGCATATAGCGGTGGTGAGAGAATTCCCTTATCGATTCCAGTGGGTGCGAATGACATCACCACGCACGTTGCGTCGTTTACGCAAGCTACACAGCGTGCATTGCAACGTCATTTATCAGTGCAGCCAGCAGGAACATGGTGCCCAAGCGGCAGAAACACGCAAAAATGTGTGTTCAATCCGCTCCGGAGTGAATCTCAAAGCAGAAGCATCACCATTGTTAGCATACAATATCTATGTGGATTCTTATTACACTGGTGCCGTTCTATTATAAATGCGGTTAAAAGCATATATATGACTATTATATACTACTTTTGTCTTGATTAATTACACATTTGTAGCCAAAACATGTTACTACTTTTTCTTCAGCCTTGGAAAAAGGCTATTGAGAATGCATACTAAACTTTATCTGACTGATGGCTAAACGTCACTTTGATAACAGAGGTTATCTATCTCATCTGCTCTCCCATTAACCAATGTGAGGTTTAATCCAGGACACATGGGAAGCTTATTGAAGCCCAGGCCAGACTTGCCTCAGTTCCACTCTAATGAAGTCGTGGCCAACAAGAAATCTATAAGGATGAAATGGCGCAAATCTCACCGACACTGCACAAGTACAGTGTTTGGTTCAACAGCTCCATCTGCGAAGTCAGTCGAAATTGTATTGAGATGCAAAATTAAGTTCAACTTGGGAGACATACGCTCTGTTTGTGCTCACTTTTAGTTTTTTTACTTAATCTTGTCGCGCAACAAGAAAGTTTTAGAGAACAAAAACATTTAGAGGAGGTGAAAACTGAATAATTTACCAATGTAGAATAGAAAATGAAGCAAGGACTCCATCAATTATGGTTTATTTGCAAACTACATTTACAACTGTGAACACCCAACACATTATCAATGTCAGTTGGGGAGGCTGACACGGTCTCTACTTTTAAAGTTAGGCTTACAACATGTCTATTTAAGAAAGCTTACAGTTCTTACGGTTCTGGCCACCCTGGGCCATTTTTTAAATTAAGGTTTAGACTGCATTGAGCTTCTTTCCTTTCTCATTCTACATTGGTTGTTAGTCTTTGTTTCCAGGTCAAATAAGTAGCAGGAAAGGCTTAAACGATATACAAAGCCCATGATCCAACACCGATTGTGAGGCAGTAGTTTGTTGATGGTCTAATAATCCAGCTGAGTACCTGCAAGAATCAACATTGAGCGAACGTAGACTTTCACTAGATAATAATGATAATACAATCTGCCGTTTAGGAGGGATTATTGACAGTGCACCATGCAGAGGTTTAAATTACCTAATAAATACAACAGTTATTGAACACCTGGCCAAGATGTGCAGAGGATACATTAAGCCAGGCTCGGTGTGTCTCACTAAAGTGTGACCGGGCTTCAGAAAATATTAATATATAATGTATATATATAATATATTAAGTGTATGTATTGGATGCTGAATTGGGAAACTCCTGAGTATGTAGGATGATGTGTCAGACATTCAACACTATTTTTCCAGTTAAAAAAAAGCCAAAATCTGAAAATTAAAATAACCACAGGAAACTGCATTTTTCATTTTATGGGGTCTTTAAGAGGTCATGGAATTTCAAATGTAATCTGCCGGAGTTAAAAGTTCAGTTAGTAGTTGCATTAAGACTTTAGTGCCTTGCCTTAACATATCCACCCACAGTGTACCATAGCTTTCATATAACTTCAGCTACCAAAGGGAAATATTTCCTCTTTTTTTACACAATCACTCCCCTCAAAAGAGGAAAAGATATACAGCACTGCCTCCCCGCTGTCTTTGATGCAAATGTTGCTCAGTTCAGACAGCTGCCTGATCGCAGCTTAATGCTATCCCTCTTGCCAAAATCCTCTGGATATTTCATGAGTCCTAATGTGGTGACAGTTTTCCCACAGTTCCCATGACTGACCTAATGTGCTAGCATCACTCTGACATTAACCGTGTTCCTCTCTGTAACTTTTCTTAAGCTTTTTAAATTTGTTTTCCCATTATGGTTCTTGATATGCTTGTATTTACTACCATGAACTCCTTCTTTGAGACTATTCTAGCATTCTTTGTGCAGAAGTGTGCTAAATAAATAACTTCCCCTTGCCTTGAATTTTGGAAGCAGCCCCATAAATCTTTGTGACACAATTTCATGGTGGGCTAGTTATAACTTGCAGGTCTTTGAAGAGCAGATTTTTGTGGATGCATAATGTCATTGCTGTGCCATGGAGATACAGCCCCACGGTATACCAGATTTTGTCATGATATATCCTCTGAAGAACATGAATAATTGATGTTCTAGTTGAAAGAAGAACGCGCATCAGAGAATGTCTAATGTGTATACGTAACTGACCAATGATAATATATACTTAACAATTCACTCACTGTTTAAATGTGCATGGTATTGGGACACAAAGATAGAAGTATCAAGCACATTTTGCTCCACAGTGCAGTCTTTCTACAAAATCAAATCTTAAATGAGGGAAGTGAGACTGATGCATCATTATGTGCATGTGCATTCCACATTTGCATTTTTCTTTTGCAATGCATTAGGATATTTTTTCCATCTGGAAATCATCTAATGTAATCAAAACATGAAGCCCATATTTATCTAATCAAAGCAAACCAAACACACTCTCCCCATTACTGCTGAATATGCATCCGATTCATCCTGTTATAGTTCTGGGAACCTCACCTTCTCCAAACCAGGCCCTACCTTGCTTGAGAGCTGACGGGATCAGGCATCCACAAGGCGGTATGGCCTATAGATGTTGGAAATGCTGCTACTGCACATGCACACCACAGCCATAGTGAATATTTCTGCACCACTTCTGCAAGTAGACAGACAATAACAACAATGGCGGCCTCCAGAGTGTCACGACTCCCGGTCCATGTTCTCCTGGGACTTGATCATTTTAGAATTGTGCCAGAATACCAACCAAACATGGTCGTCTCTCCATGCAAATGTCCATGTCAGTGATTGTAGCGTATTGATTCAGGCCAGAATCCTGATGATGGGACAGATTCTTTTGAGAAGCAGGTAGTAGATGATGGCCTATCTCTCCCTGTGTTTGGCTGTGAACATCACAAATATTGGTTACCTTGCAACAAAAAAGCTCTCTGATTAAATTTGATGTTGATTAGTCAGGGTCAAGCATTTCATTCCCCCTGAAAGAGTAAGCCAATCTTTAAAAATGAACCATTGCTGCGATGGTTTATGAGGAAAAATAAAGGAAAACATTTTGGCTGCTGGATATTTTTGCCTTTTACAATCTGCTTGCTCCTCATCAGTGAACTCTCTCGCAAGCTCAGCAAACTGTTTTAAAAGAGGATAAGAGGAACGGCAATGATTGCTCATTAGTGGTTGAGATGAATCATGCCGTGCTCGACGTTTCAAAGTCATGCACACAACGTTACTCGGAAGACGTTACTTTTTTTTGGCACAGATCCACTCATGATCACAGGAGCAAACAACTGAGGCCAAGTAAACAGTCACAATGTTTTAAGATTATTTCACATGGGCAATGCTAAAACATTTGTCGAGGTGGGATAATTCTAACATCTGACATACAGTCACAGTTATTTCAAGTTAAAACAATGAAAACACGATGACTTTGGGTCAACTATGTCTTCAATCTGTCCATAGAAAAACACGGTTTTGATGAAATAAACTCAAAGAATTTATTAATTAAGGTATATAAGAACATTGTGGAGGTAGTATAGTTTGTCAATGGCTGCGGTTTTCAAAGATCACCAATGGAAGTTAGCTCACTATGTCTCTATGAATAATTACGTTATGTCTTTTGTTGTGCTTGCTTTATATGTAGGAAAGCAAGAACTAATGTTCTGTCTCATGCCAAAGCTTATAAGCAAGCATCTGTGCAATAACCCTGCTGTTGAAAACTGTACATATCCTAATGTGTCTTTGACTCTGTGTAGGTTGCATCCACCTCGATTTAATTTAATAGGAAATGTATACTCGTCGGTAATATCGTAATTTCCAGAAGACTGAACACCGACACGTGTTTTTCGCTTATTAAAGATAATTGTATAATTGTACCTGTGTTTTAGATGTAGGCAGGTGGAATGAACTGGAATGTTTCCAAAGCAAATTGACTCAATGGTTAAAAGAAGTCTATAGAAATGATCACCCATGCACCCACAATGTTTTGATTCATTCATCTGAATAGTGCTCAGGAGCTTCATTTAAATACGTCAGTCTGAGCAATCTCTAAAATAATGTTTTGTGAAAATCATGAACTTTCTCTGCATTTTGGCATTTCCTTAAGTCCATGAAAAGAGCACTGATTAAAAATGGCTACCAGGGAATAATATTATGGGAGCACTCTCATATGTGGATCATGAACATGCAAGCTTTCTAAGCTTTCTAAACAGTACCTCGTCAACAAAGACTATATCTATTTTTCCACACGGTCATATTCTCAGCATGCTCACATTGACAAAGAAGTGCTTTCATTGCAAAGCCAATGTTTCTTGTGGTGCGGTTCAACATTGCCAATTGCCAGTCTTACTGTTCAAAAACAAAAATGGAAAAACATTCACAGCTAATCATTTTTGTATAAAAAAAGGACTTCTGAAAATCTTCTGCTTCATTGTAATCAACCCACAAATTCTTTGAAGAGGACCTTGAGGTGTGAAGTATCCTGTAAAACCCGCAGGACTCGAAAGGAAACAAAAAGCAACAACAACAAAAAAGACCACTGTGATGTTTGCGTTCATACAGAAATCTGTAAGTTAAAGTCACAATGTTCTTTACATAATAAACAATTCTGAGTTGTAATACATTTGTAATGGTCTCCAAGGAGTACAACTCTTTATTAACTACAGAAAGTCACATCATGCTTCAGAGTGTACAGCAATAGAGTATACAGCTCCGAGAAATACTATTCAAATGACACACGGACAATAAAACAGCGAAATACACAGGGAAATAATAATAAGGGGGAAAAAAAACTACAGTGGATTTTATAATTGCTTTTGAGAAAGGAGTGAGGACATACTGTGCCCATAGGCAACAGTTCTATTGCATCTCTTCGACGCTCAAATGACCTTGGGATGCAATTCAATCTACAATTCAATCTCTTCCCTTCGTTTTTTGGGCTTCAATTAGACTTAGGGCACAGAGGCACAAAGTAACTGTGACTGACTGGAAAAGAAGAGAAAAAAGTAGATCCAATCTAAAATGTCCCCCTTACCCCTTCTGCTTTATGAGCATCTGACATTTGTTCGAGGGATTTAACCAGTTAATCAGTTACATCTCATCATGTAATATCGGAGCACATAAATATGAAGACTCATATTTGGAGGGATAATATTGCACATTTGCTCTCATAATACAACGTCATGAAAAATACACATAAAAAAGAGGGGGTAGGAGTTCAGGGTTGTGTTCATCATGGCTGCAGATGATTATTCCTCTGTGTTGCATGCAAGTTACCACAATGAGATGTTCCAAACACAGATGGGACCTACACACATGCATGAATGTCATTTCTGTTCATCGAGGCATTTTTTTTCTTCTTCCAAATGGCAGAACGTTTCAGCTGTTGGTCAATTGGGTTTTGGGGAATTTTTTTCCGGAGGAGAAATTAAAGAGATAATTGTAAATTTTTGTGAAAAAATATATTTCAATTGATGAGTGTGAGAGATATTTCCCACAGAGGACAGAATGTCTCAATAGCTACAGCAAAAAATCTACCTTCGGAAAGCTCCGCATTCACCTTCACAAAGTTTTAATTGGTTTAAAAATGTTGTGAGCAGACTTATTTATGAATTAGTAATGCAATATCATTCCATAAGGGTTATATGGTAAACTGACATCATCTATATAGTGCATTTCAACTGTTTATACAGTCTCAAAAGACTTATAAACACACACACATATTGAAAGATTCTATATTATTAATGATTATAGATTATGTATTGAAATACTCATTTCATCATCAGTCTTCACTTCAATTAAAGAGAGATCTGTATTTATAAGCAAAATAGTCTACATTTCATCTGCTTTCTTTCAAAGTGGCAGACGGTGAAAGCATGAGTCATACGTGTAGGTATCGTCCTGTTGGATTATTTCTGTTGCAGCGTGGACAAAAAAACAAACAAACTCTAGGCATATAGAATTACCGGACAAAATACACTGAATCTATGTATTTTAAAGAGTGTATAACGTCAGGCTGCCTATACTCACAATGAGGGGAAAACTTATCAATACTAAATATAACCTTATGCTTTTGTCTATATTGTGTTTTGTTGAAATGCTGGATGTAAACGAGAAAAGACTGTCACCTTGTGCTCATGCATGATGAGCGTCAGGCAAACTTAATACAGAAGACCATTTATGTTTTTTGCACAATGGTCTATTTTATGAATTCAGTCATTCATTACATTAGGTTGAGGCTTCAGACCTTATATTTAACTTTTTTTTTTTGATTGAACAACGATTATAGTGGTGATATACAGTTACATTACATACTGTGGCTGAATACTCAATATATTTCACTGAGGTCGCTTACTTGGATGTGCATATTGGATTTTCTTATATATATAGAGAGAGATATATAGATAGATACATACTAAATACACACTGACCACCAGCATTCAGAGAGGTTTGTGCATTACCTATTTTTCAAAATAAAGTATTTCAATCGATGAAACTGCTGTCATTTACGGTGACTTCATGACATTTTGCTTATAATGCTTAAATGAGTATTATACCGTTGTATTTCAGGCATTTATTACTTCAGCATCAATAATAGAGTTCACAGAACAAAATTGTTGAAAAAGAACTATAAAGAATACTGATATTTTCTTGACTCAAATCACCTTAAATTCCTTTCTCATTCCACATTAGCTTTGGCAATATCAGCTTTGGTTTCACTTGGTCAGGAGAGTGCGTCAGTGGGATGGCCAATCAATATTTCAAATACTCGATTCTCATAAAAAAGTCACCACAGGTTCTTTGGACATTGGCCACTGTCTTTGTTCCATTGTGAAATCACCCTCTTCGAGCAGTTATAAGAGGAACAAAAGAAAGTTGGAGGTAGAGACACGGGTGGTGAACTGAACCATTGATTTCAACTTTCCATAATAATGAGGTGATACTGTAACCATGACAACAAACGGGTGATATAGTCACCCTCTATTGTTGAATAGTACACTGCGATTGTAATCACGAATAATATAAAACTGGATAATTAAATCTTTTTTTCTCTCTTTCACACACACACACACACACATGCACACACGCACGCACACATACAGAAATGCACGAACGCAAAAGCCCAAGAACACAACCAATGGACGAGTTAAATAAATTTCACATTATACAAACTTCAAAGAATCCAACACATTTAAAGTTAAGAAGAACTAACTACCAACCTTGGTGCACGAGTGCAAAAGTATTTGCAAGATACAGCTCAAAAACTTTTCAGGAAGTGGGACAGTGGTCTCCCACTCCAAATGCTTTAATGTTACAGCTTCACAAGATCCCAATTAGCCAACTGGCCACACTGGTGCTCAATCAGCCACCTGCAGGAAGAGGAAACAAGGGTGATAACTGAGGAGCAGGATTGAAGCAAAGTCACCAACACATTTCTAACAACAGACCTCCATTTCTTATCTAAATACTGTTTCTCCTTTCTTTTCGTATATTCTGCAGTATTTGTGGCTTTAAACTTAATATTTTCCAATTTCAGTTCAAGCACTTACAGAGAGAGTTGCTCATGTTCAGAGTAGAAAGGAAAGGTAGGCTAATGTCATGATATGGATGTGGCATGATACTTTTAATTCTCTCACAAGCTGCACGTTACATCATCAGACTGTGACAGCACCGGGGCTGTAGAGAAGCATACCTGTTTTATGATTTCTCCACATTGCAGCACGACAGGACAGGTCGAATATGTGTGCAACACTGAAAATTCACAAAATAGTTCAGCATTCAGAAACAAAGAAAGTAGTTCAGCATTCAGAAACAAAGAAAGATCTTAATTTAAATAAAATCTATTTTACAGGTGGCGCATAAGCTTATTGTGCTGTTGAAGCCACCATGTCCATCATAGGTGAAAAGGAATTTTGCCTCTGAGGATAAATACAGTACAATAAAAAACATAATGAACCTAAAAGACTCCAATTTATTGTATAACTATTGTATGCTACTGGAGATGGAAATAAAGACGTTGTGAGGGACTTTACTGTTGGATTAACAAGATGCCACATAATTATTGTTTTTTCTTAAATAAACTAAGAAATGATCATTTAAAGTGCTAGCTCATTCGGTCTCCACATAGTGAAAGTACTCAGTATTTACTAAAGTACAGAATAAGGACGTAAACTAGGTGTGTAAAATCTACGTACTTAAATAGAATGATTTTTTTTTTAATTATTACAAGTTGCACTGGTTTATTGGAACATTTATTTTCCATGTCCAGATGTAACCTTCGATAATCCTGGTCCAGCAGCTGCTGATCCAGATCAGTTAATTTAATTTGTTGCTAAGCTCCGTTCATTGTGCTTTTAACCCATGATTTGGCTCTATTTTTGCTCCATTGCTTCAAAAGTCTGTCTGTTTTGCTTCTACTGTCAATCAAACACGTCAGCAATGAAGGTTTTGTCATGGCACTATAGCAGGGTTCTATTGCCTTGTAGTATGTTATGGTATATACCATAACATTACCACTATTAGTCCTTACTAATTACTTATTAGTAAGGACTAATAGTGGTAATCTGTCAGCTGTGAGATTCAAACATGGTACCTTCAGATTGCAAGTCCACTTTTCTAACACTTACTCTAATGTTTTATCAAAAGAGTGTGACTTAAAGTCTTGGAAAACATAGTGAAAAAACTGGACTTTGCATACTCTATATCACTAATATAACACTCTATCCATCATTTTCTCTCCGAGTCTGTTTCTGTCTAAATTCTCCACCCCCGGGTCTGGGTCTGCAGGTTTCTTCCTGTTTAAATTGAGTTTTTCCTTACCATCTCCTCTGCTTGCTCATGTGGAAATGTTGGAATTTTCTGAGTCTCTGAATTGAGTTGTATTTGGCACCATATACATACAATTGTAATTCAACTGGTGAAATCAATAAAAAACATTTTTTTATTAATAATTACTGAAGAAAATATAGATTTTCAGTAAAATATCATATCATGATGATAATTAGGACCGATTGATAGTGAGTATTTGGTTAAACAGGTTGTAATAACCGCTAACACTGTTTCACGTTTGTTACATAAAATTAAATTAATACATTTGTACGTTGTATATTAATACAATTTGGATTCTTTGAAAGTCAATGTTTTCTATGACCACCCCACCATAAGAACTTCACCCACGCTGCTGGTTTTGTTTGTATTCACCAACCTGGATGCCATCTTTGACCTCCACCTCCAATCCATTCCAGAAACTCACTCCCTCCCTCAGTCAGTGTCCAAGCACGACTTGGTTCCAAAATACACACACACATATACTTATATATAGATATATATACCCGGTATATATATATACAAAATTATTAATTGTTGAGGTAGAGAAGGAGTTGGAGTAAATAAGCTTAGGCCTTTTCGGATATGGTTGGGCATTACTTATTTCAATACTTACTTTTTACTTTGCCATGTTTATTTGTGTTATGTGTT
This sequence comes from Blennius ocellaris, assembly GCF_963422515.1. Lineage (NCBI taxonomy): Eukaryota > Metazoa > Chordata > Actinopteri > Blenniiformes > Blenniidae > Blennius > Blennius ocellaris. The sequence goes on along the minus strand of NC_137661.1, from coordinate 23,857,456 downwards.
TTCATTTAATTTTGTTATGGGCCCACATATCCAAAATTCACTTTTCAATCAAAAAAAATAATTATATAATCAGAATCAAATGCTCAACAAATATACAGACAGTAGAACAATGTACTTGAGTACTTGGTAGAGTTCGAGCATGCAACATTACCCAGGATCTAATTTAAAATTAATTCTGCTTTTTTTCATAGATGACCAGGTTTTCGCAATTTACATTCCAATAGTTTTGTTATTTACATAGCAAACACTAACTCTTCAGCAGTATTCTAGATAAGCGACAGTGGCCATTTTAACCCAAGTTTAATTATTTAAAATAATTTATAAGGTGGATTAAACAGATTCATGATGTGCAGAGTTTTATGCTGACTGGACCAGTTTGCTGGAAAATGCATCAGAGCCGATCAGGGGTTTTGAGCTGCAGTGTGTGTTGCTGAAGTGCTTTGGTATGTAAATCAGAAGGCAGTGGATGTGAGCAGTCAGACAAACATAGCATTTCCTCATTCGGCACTTGTTGGGCTTTAGACCTCACACCTTCCTGTTTGTGTGTGTTTTTTTTTTAGAAGAAAACATCTTCAACTCATTGAATTAATGGGTTGTTATGAAATTCTAGCTGTCTGTCAAGAACTAAGCCTGAGGCACACTTTGTACAGGCAGAAGTGTGTGACTTGAATTATGTTAGTCAGAAAGGGGATGTCAAGTGTCAAGTCTAATATTTATTCAGAAAGGGTTTTTTTGTGCGTGTACAAACCAGATGAGATGTTTGACCACATGGCCACACTGTCTTAGTCATTCTGACCACAAATGAATACAGTGCAATGTTTTTTTTTTAACCTATATGGAACGTTATTGACAGAACTGAGTAAGCTGGTTACAATGAAATATGTAGCCACGTAAATCATACAAACATGCTGTTGCTTCTCAGTTTTGTTTTAAGAAGAAGTATTGGAGAGTTAGACAGTGGTTGTCAGATTGGTGAGAGATCATCAAACAACAGTGGATTTTCTTTTACACTATAATGTCCGTTTGTTTGAGAGTGGACTGCATTGATGTAATCTTAATTTACACTGACATTTTCTCTTACACTGACTTAAACAATTATTCACAATTAATTGGTTCCCGAGAATGAAAAATATTCTCAAGAGTAACTGATTTCTGGGCATGCTACTTTTTTCAGCTTTAGCTGAATTTTCTCTGCTTGTAAGTGATTGTTCTGATACCCTCCCTACTTTTGATGAGCAGAGAGATCAGCCAATGAGGGTGAAAGAGGGTAATTCAATTACTGGATAGTCACATATAGGCACTGTGATAAATTTGACTGAGTGACTCAAGTAGCCAACCACGCTTCACATCATGCTTGATGTTCTGATACAAAACTTGTTTGTATCGCACATTGAACAAGGTACAATTGAAAACATGTCACATGGGAAACGATGCCTTCACAAACAAAATTGCAACAATCTCATTGCAAGCGCTCATTAAGAAAATTGTGAAATTATCACACATTCACCCTTATTTGGGACTATTTTGGATCATACTGAGGGCTAAATTAAAGTACAAATACAGTTATTATCGCACAGCTGACAACAGCTTTCACATATGCTGTTAGAGAAACAAACATCTGCTAGTGTCAAAGAAGCCAAGCTGTTTTTTTAAAAACTGCAAGAAGAGTTCTACAAAAGCACTGTGATTTGCTCATGAAAGGGAGCATCATGATGGATTTCTACATATAATCATATGTAGAAATCCATATGCAGGTTTTAAACTAAAACTTGCTTTAAAATAGCATTAAAACAATATGGTCACATTTTTTCTGTGCAATTATGTTAGGAACTGATCTTTAGGTCCTTAAAGTTGCCCTGAGTTTAAGTCGCTTCGATAATTACTTCCAATCTGCCACTCACAGCTGGCTATGAAAACTTGAATTCACCACCAGTCCCGCTCAAGCAGACAAGGGCAATAATGATCCCGAAGTCTCAAAGGTTGATTATATGTCCTGTCTTCCGATATACTCAGTTGCAATGAGTAAGTAATATCGGAGTTTATGCAGAACGCCCTGATGGCACTCTCCTTCACCCCTTCTGCTCAGAATCCATTCAAATATTTCATTACAGAATTTTCTCATTCTGGATTATTGTCAAAGGACTTCACATTTCCAGGAGCCTCCATCTCAGCACACACCTATTTCCTCATTTATTGCCCGATTCATCAGTGTGAGTTTGGAAGAAATATGACCAGTTTTCTTGATTTGGATGTCCACCTCTACCAAAAGAAGCTGGAAATCCTCTCAATGTAAAAAACAAATAAACAAACAAACAAAAAAAAAAACCCTCATAAATGCACAATTTGAAGATTCTAACTCAACCAACCAAAACTCAAACATTCTGTGTGAGGCAAGTGTAAACCACTATACCATCATATTAATCTGAACTTGAATATGATCTGGGATCAAATAAATTGTTCTTTATAGGGATAAAACCAGATATTAATCAATTGGAGTGAGAGCACCAAGAGACAAAGTAGGATGTGACGCATCTTAAACTTTCACATTTATCAACAAAAGTAGCAAAATCTGAGTCCCTAAAGTACACATGTTATTAGCCGACGATGTTTACTTATATGAACGATCCCTAATTTGCTACAAACACAGCAAATGAGCAGAGAAATTAATTCCAACCTTTCTCTTCAACACCTTGCTCAGAGGTCCATTGTGGTTACCCGGCAGTCACATTCAAACCCACGAGCCTTTATACTTTTATCATATCTTGTTTTGTACCTCAATGGTGATTGATTATAGTTTTGATTAATGACAAACATCCCATTTTGTAAATGTCTCCAACGTTTTAAATAAATAATGATGCTCTCATTTAAGTTTGGCAGAAGAAGAAAAATATCCAGGATTGTCTTTTTTGTTCTGTGTCTTGTCATTTCAATATGTGCATTAAGAAAACAACACAAAACACAAACAATGTCCTAAAGAGACCCGTCTTCTTTTTTTTCTTTTTTTTAGATGATATACATCTTCTTCAGTAATTAGTTTCAAATCAGAGGGTGAAAAATAGAAGCCCAAGTAATTATGATAAAATATGAATCAGGCAAAGACAAACACAGATAAAGCCATGCTGACTCTGTTCCTATGTGGAGTTGTTGTGATTTCAAAGGTGCTACCAAATGCAAAACCTCACTAGCAATGAATATTAATATATAAGCAGATAAATATAAATCAGTAAATGAGTGATTTTCCCTTGAATTTGTTACCAAGTGCCTATATGAACATAGTTAAACCCACTCTTATTTTGAGCTGTGTTGAATTATATGGCTGTAACATTGGTTGGACACTTTTCTGGAAGACAGTTCAATTTGCGACATATTCTCATTTGCATGTCTCTGGGGCACCAGAGAGAGGACGGCGCTCTCTGAATGTGCCGTACGGTGCATCTGGGCCCAGTCAGGAGTCTTCTTCACCATCCCCTCTGTGATGAAGATTAAGATGAGCTGGAAATGAACCTCATCTCTCAGTGTGATTAATGCTAGCCCAGTATAATTAAAGACTTTTAGTTAATTCCCCTGTCTCTGTTCCTCGGTAACCACTTTTAATCATTTCCTCTTGTTGCCGCCGTATAATTGAATGTCTTCTTTATATGGTCCACGGCAGCTGGAACTACATTCACGGCTGTGTTGGAGGAGGTAATTTATATGTGCCTACATTTATGTTTCAGGAATTAAACTGAAATCAATGGAAACAAATATAAACTACAGTGCCGATTGTGACGATTGGATTGTCACTGTCTTAAAGGTCAAATATTATTAGAGATTTTCAAAAAATTTACATTGGTGTCAAGGGTACGGAAAATCTTAACCCTTGGGTACCGTTCTTTTGATAACATCCACAACTTTTGCAGTGGGCACGCACGAAAACCCGTCTTGTCACATTCTGTGCAGTGGAAACAAGGCTTTATATAGCATTTTCCAAATGCTTGAGCAGTCCGGATGTGCTTTCTAGTGTTAATCACATTCCCACACTTTCACAGTAATCAGACCTGCAAACTTCCGATTGGATTTCTTTGTGTTTTTTTTAGCGCAGTTGTGTGTTTAGTAGTAATATTTATTTAAAAGGGAAATTTTGATTTTATATAGAAGTGTGAGCAGTGTTAAAATATTCTGAGTTATAATATAGTGTTATAGTATTAAAAATGGCATACTGTATAAAAGATCATTTTGGGAAGATTCAAAACTGGCTTACTTGGAAATTCCCATCATTTGTTTTTTTTCTCCAAATAGTTTATTCTCTTTCTTTTATGCAGTCTTGTAATTCATTTTTCATAAGAGTGTAGCCGAGTGCAAACCTCTATTGTCGACAGTGGACACAACTTGAACATGGATCTGTCATCTAATGAAATCAGCCACTTTCATACTGCAAAAAAGATAAAGATATACTGTTGAACTGCAAAAACATCTTGTCTGCCATTATCTGTATAAAAAAAAAATACCAAAAATCTAGTACTTATTCTTCTTGCTGTCATACACAAACATGTTTGGAGAAGGCAGGGGACCGCATCTGCTCAACAGAAAATACTTTTATTCACTGTGCAACTGCAACTAAACGTTCCCTGCATACAGGATTTTCTATGCATTCTGATCATGGGTGGTTTTTTTCCTCTCTCTGTTGAACTGTACCTGCAGAAGCTCTAATTTAGTTCCTTCTATTGTTAATATGAATTTAATAATTTATACTGGAACTTCATACCTGCAGCCCTCTCATTAGGAGGACCGATCATGAGCCCTGTTGAGAAGCAGAATGACCAATCGGTGTTAGATAGTCTTTCCTCCAACCGGGAAAATTACAACATCAAATTACCTTCAGCTCACAGCTGCAGGGTCATTTCTGAGACATTCAGAGGAGTTATAGCAGAATGGATGGCCCTTTATTTTTCCTGCCTTTGCACCTTCAACTGCAATACTGTGCACATAGTCTTTGTTTACAACTGAATTGGAAATAAATAACTAAATATAAATTCTCAGTGGGATATAGTGGGTTGGTCTTAGTGGATAGTTATTCAAAAAACATTGAATCGCAGGTAAAATTAAAATGAAGCTCCCATGTTGAATATTGATGAGAAGTAACTATTTTTTACTCATTGTGGCTCTGAGATATTTTGTAGTTAATCTACACTCTGACATCTGAATACGCCACCATGTGGTACAAGCTATGATTGAACAAAGTGGGCTAGTTCAGGGGGGGTCGGCAATTTTTAACACTCAAAGAGCCTTTTGGACCCGTTTCCCACTGTAAAAAAACACACTAGGAGTCACAAAACCCTTTTGATATACATTATAAATGAAGAAAACACTGCATTAATAGATTTGTTAAAAATCAACAACAAAAAAGCCAAAACCAAAGTGAATATCCATTGTTGGATAGCCAATCCAAAAAATAAAACAAAAAAACTAAACAAAACTGCATCTTTAAAATGAATAGAACATATTTTGAAGAAAAAAAAAAGTCGCTTTCACTGGAAATCAAACCCTGGCTTCCCACGTGGCAGGTGAATATTCTAACATGGGAATAGTATTCCAACACCATTGAGTTGTGTAAATCCTGATTATTCAATGTTGAGTGAATAATTACCACTGTCCATGGCGAACGTGAAAAAGTGATGGACCTTCATCATCGTTGTTCCTCAACACAGCTCGCTGGATCAGCGGGTTTCAGACACCTGCTGTTGACTGTAGGCTGAGGGAGCAAGCTGAGTACGTGCCACACACACACTTTCCAACTCATGAGTGCTGGAGTCATACTTCAAACTTGTTTAGTATGTAGCATTGCTCTTGTGCAAACCCAGACGCTCTTCAGCGTGTATCGTGTGGCACGGCTCTGAGTAAAGTCCTCCTTGATCCACTGAGCAGCTAAACTAACGAGTGACTTCCGGCGAACCCTGGTGGTCCAAATGTCACTGGTGATTAAGTTGCTGGTGTTGTACGAACTTGTTTTCACCTCATCCCGATATTTGAGTGGAACATAATTTACAGTCTGCCTTACATCCGTCATTCTCATTGATTTTAAAGAGTCTCCAAACTGCTGACATTGCTCATGCTTGCTCGTCTGCCTGCTGCCGACGTTGCTGATGGATGTGTGTGTAATACTCACCAGGCTTTATTGGGGAGCATTTACGAGTATGAGTACAAGTATTCTGTGCAGTATGAGACCTGGTACCCTTGTATTGGTGCATCCCTAATCTATATGTTTTGCATGTGGTTTTTTTTTTGTTTGTTTGTTTTTTTAAAAGGGGTCATATAAAGCGTCAACATGTTCACATGTGTTTTCTTGGTCTAAAAACCAACCATTAGAAAGTTTTGCATAATATAACCCCTTTAAAGTAACTCTCATTATGTGTTTCAAGGTGCTAAATATTTGGAGTTAAAACTATAATTAGAATTTTGTCAAATCAATATGAGCCGCATATTAGTAAGTCGATGAACTGTCGTGTTTCACAGCAAGTGGTTATTGAGAGAGAGAGAGAGAGAGAGAGAGGGGGGGGGTATTAAAGGTGAGTTGTGCTGCATTATGTAATAATGGTGCAATATCCAATGATGCAATACATTTTCAACTCATAATGTAAAATGTCATTTTTCGATAAAATTCTAAAAAGGCATTCTCTAAAACTTTGCTGCATTTTTAAAAACGTGTTTCATATTGCAACTGTTATTACAAAATGTGGGTGTTCCTCATTTAAGAAGATGTAATCATTTGCATTATATAATACATTTTGCCCTTTCGGTGTAATCATGAGAAGAAAAAAAAAACAAGATTCAGTTGGAATAAAATTATATTTCACTCTTTGCTTTTGTTCATGTCGTGCCAACATGGCGATGGGAAACTTGTTATAGCTACAAGCCAATATAGTATTTCCAGCCATCTATTTTTTCTTAAAGAAATCAAATCAGATTGTAAAGTGCCACTGAGTGTATTTAATCCTTTAACCCACATTTCGTATTAACTGTTGCAATATGCATCAATTTATTACCAAATGAAGCAAAGTTTATTCCAAACATTATTATGAGTTGAAAATGCATTACATTATGACATTCTGCACCACTATTACATAATGCGGAGATACAAGGTGTTACGACCACAGCCGGCCAAAGGAGCTTCACAATATCTTTTTATTTAGGTTTTCCATTTGGCCATGGTGGTTCTGACTACAGTCATTAACTGTCACATCATGTGACATCTAGGTGTTTCTTTCCAAGATAGCACTCTCAATTTGTTTTCCCCTGTCAAACCACTGGCATCGCCATTATGGTGGATTAGCTTCACTCAACATTCAGTTGTCGTCTGACAAAAAAAAAAAAAAAAGGAAGAGGAAAAAAATAAATCTTGTGTGAGCCACGCATGCAGGTTTCAGAGACAGTTGGCTAATTAAAGTGAAATGGGGCAGATAATGGCTTTTAAAAACATTTCAGCCATTTAATGAGCTTATTATTTACTATGAAAAGAAACGTGTCACTGCCCCCACCACCGCAGCCGCCACCAGCGAGAGCTGCCACCCACTCCAGTTCCAACCCATTGCTGAGAGTCTCTGCAACCATAAATTTCAACAACTAAAGAAATATTATCGCAACTAATGAAATAATGCTTAGCGTGATCTAACATTCAGAGGTCCCCTCTGGCCCTCTGGGTAAATTGACTCAAGTCATTCTTGGAAGATGGTAATTAAAAGACAAACTGCAGCCTGGGTGAAATTATCATTTGCAAAGCTGGAGGTCCTGAATAGAAAGTAATTTTAATTTAGAAAATGTGACTTATAACAGTTGTGGTGGTGTCAGACTTTCTTTTTTTTTTTTTTTGTTGGTGGTGCTGAAATATTTTTTTTCCCATTAGTAGTTTGAAAATTATGTTCCAGTGTCAGAGTTAAAAATGGGGTCAGTCATGCATTGGCGTTTTTGTTTGAAAGGCTCTGCAGAGGCACCCTACGTTTACATTCTCGGTCTGAGAGAATGTCAATGATGTTCACTTAATGAAATGTGCTCATGCGCGGCCACAGTGTAGGAATATATTAACTCTTTATTTCCGTCCCCTTTTTGGCCAGTGATTACTTTTCGCTGGTGCATGTAAACTAATCTTATGTGCGTCCTATTTGTGATCCTACCTGCTACCCGCAATCAGACAGCAGCATGGGCACTGACAATAAAAAAACATACTGCTTCAGTTTTAATTGCCAGGACCCCAGAGTATCATTTCCAAATGACTATAGTCAGGCAGTTTACTCAGCACAGATAACTGGAGGAGAATACCGTATGTCCTCCCTAATGAGAAGGCTCAGGTCATTCGGAATGCAGCTTGGTAAGCCTTCGAGAACAGGGCTGCAAGGAGATTTATTTTAGGTGATTCATGAACTGAGAAGTGCCAATTAGCACAGGACAAACCGGCCACATTATAGACGATGGGAGCACAGGTTGCAACAGTGAACTTGACCATTGATGGCTCCATCGATCAACAAAGGATTTTCGCCTCAGAATGAATTATGCCGTCACTGTGTTTGCCACCAGAGTGCAGGAGAACTGGGTCAACTGGATGACTGAGTGTGTGTGTATGTGTGTGGCACAGGGCCCTCTTCAGAGATGGCTTTTGAAGCTTTTGATCGGTCGAGGCAGATCACTGTCATTGTTGTGTACCGTCTTGGTTTTGATCTCTGACTTCAAAATGACAAGAGAGCCAGAGAATCAAAGGTAATGCACAATCAATCTGTTCCCCCATGACAGCCAGGAAAAAAAAGGGGGGGGAAAAAAAGCTGCATTTGAGAAGAAACAAAAGAGCTGTACACAGAATTTATATAAGATCCTTCATCTGTCTGGCATTGCCTGGGAAAAGAAAATCCAAGGAATGGATGTCTTCAGGAATCCCAGGCAACAGAGTTTGACTTTGTCACACTGAGCGCGAGCCAGCAACAAAGTCTGCGACAATCTTGCCACAGATTAAAATCCCCCCCCCCCCCATCCCCTCCTCTACACGAGCCAACTTTCAACTCCCCTCCAACCTGCAGCCACTGCCTCATTTGTATTTATCATCTAAATTCACATCTTTTATACTTTTTATTTACACCCAGAAAAAAAAACACCAAAACAACAATACTCCTTTGGAGCAATTAAAGCTGGCCTGTTGTTTACTGTCTTTGCTATGCGCAAGTGTACGAGTACCTAAAGGTCACGGGAGGCGTTTATGGGTCTGTAGCTCCATTATTCATTCTAAGTGTGTAGTTTGACACTCGTGTCCCTTGTGGGTCACCCCCGGGACTCATTTTTCTCACCAAAGAGATGCAGTGATGCAAACCTGCAGCAAGTTAAAGCTCTTACTGCAAAGCATGTGCTCCCTTTATGAGAAGGCAGCAGGCTTTTGCTTGTGTCTATTGATGCAATCCGTCATGAGGAGTTGCTTCTTGTGAGAACAGATGGCAGGTGGTGTTGATCAAGTCAGCGCCAACGATCTGGGGAGGTGCCTCTTCATCTTGTTCACAAATGGGAGGCCAGTGACATTCTGCGACACATACAAAACAACCATTGGAATAAAAAACAATGATGGATAGATAGACCGATAGATAGATGATATTTCAGCTGGTAAAAATAAATACACCAAAGTCAATAATCTATTACTTCCTTTCTAAATAATTCTCCATCTTCCCCCAATGTGCCTCAAGTTTGACCCCATTTAGTGTCAATTGAGGGCAATTCTTAAAAAAAAAATGTTTTTAAATAGGTCACCAAAGACTTCATAGTCAACAGCCTAAATAATTTCTTGAAACAGCTGTGTTCAGCAAGAGTAACAGTCATGAAGTCATTTGAGGTATGGAGAAAGAAATGGATAAGAAATGACAGAAACGATGGACATACCAGAACTCTAAAACATTTTCAGATGTATGTGTACAAGCAATTTTTATTTGCATGAGCACACAGCTAAATTAAAATGTATTTTTGAGTTATAGCAATTTTACCTTTTTTTTTTTCTTTTCCTACTTGTTTACTTTACAATGTGATGTTTCAGCAATGCTCCTGTTATAGTCCAAAAAAAGCCCAGAGAGGTAACAATAAATATGAGTAGAGATAAGATGCGATGTGCATAATCATCAACAGTAATGCAAGTGCATCTGCACAACATGCAAGAGAAGTACAGCCAAACTTGCAGACTTTCGCTGAGAAATACACCATGCAAAGACTTCTCACAAGAAATCAAGCTGTTAGGTTCACATGAACAGAGATGAACAATAGTTTGAATAAGCACTGGAGCAAAAAATCAGCATGTCGGAATAAATCAGCTTTGCTTCTTCCCAAAGTTTTCAGACAACTTCTTACAAATAAATATATATAATTTAATCAATGTGGAAATTATTGTCAATCTTCAGTTGGTACGGACATTAACTTGACCAAACACCATGAAAAGGTGTGTTTAACAGTTAATTGTTTATTAATTCCGTTAGTGATTTCCCTTTTTTCCCCCATATTTACCAATCCTATTTCTAGGATGCAGTGGGCTGCCACATTACGGTGCACACCTATACGACCCACAGACCCATAGCGGTGACCTGCCCGATGTTGGTTTCAAACCTCCAAGTATCCCATCCCATGTTTTTTTCTCTTTGCTTGTCTTCTCATCTCTCCTTTTTGCAGACATGTTAATACAATGCGACATGGAAAGTAATTTTGAAAAGATACAAAACAAAAGCGTAGCTCGGTGGTTCTCAATCAGGGATCGAATATCTCCCTAGAGATGCCGCCATGAATCACAACGAGATTCAAGAGTATAATTGCCCCGAAGTTGTCAAAATAAGACACTTTGTAGACATTAAACATTCTGCAAACAACTGGCATACAAAGGATTTTTTTGTTTTGTTCCAAAAGCATTAAGCTAATCAAAATGTTAGGGTTAGATATTACTTTCTTTACATTTCTCCATCCTTTCTCTCCCATTTAGTGCTTATGATTAAAGATATACATGCATACTAATACATCATGCACACCCCTATTCATACATGTCCAGACAGTCAAATGCTACCCCACTGTCATGTACATATATGTACATACACAGACACTCCTACATAGACTTTGTAGAATCCTAAAGACACCTGGTAAAAAAAAACAGATTTTTCATAGGGAGGGGGGTGCCCTTGATTTTATAGTATATAACAATCTTTTTTAATCTTTCAAAGTTGCGTGAGTCAGCATTTGAATCATTTATGTCGTAAATGTAAAGCATTTATATTAAAAGTGTACAATAATGCATCTTTCGTGATGAACATCTGGTCAATATGATTTCGAAATGAAGCAAGCTGACGTGGCGAACAGTCCGTCAAGTGACCTGAGGCAGAGCGTAACCTCAAAGACCCAGAGAAAGGAAGTTGCCCAAAACTAACTTTGACCAGAATTCCTGCATATCTGTCCCTCTACCATGATGCTTTCCTTCCTCAACACCATCGCCACCTTTGAGGTTCCGTTTCTGACGTATCAAACTTGAAATTTGGGTTCAATCTTTCAAAAAAAACCAAAACAACCCTAACAATGTTATGTACAAAGACAGTGACAAAATCTGGCTTTGAATATCATGTGAAAGGTTGAGAAGGACTGGGTTTGATAGCTTGCCCCACCACCAGGAACAACAAATATGCATTCAGCCTGGTGACAGATGCCTTTTAATTGATAGAGGGCAGTTGAGTTGAAAGATGTGTGGATTTGAAAGAAATGGGCTGGGACCAGACATACTGATATGTGACCTCTGGAGAAATTTGAATGCGCTAGCTAGGATGTCTGCCAAGAGGAATCAAGCTTAAATATGACAAGAGCTTCTATCAGGAGCTGTGTTGCTTGTTCTGGCAGTCTGAATGCACAATTTATGCTTTTGCACAGATTAAAAACAACACATACACCATAAAAGACACTTTGCATCAGGTTTCAGGAAGTTTCTTTTTCAATGTTAAATAGAACACATACAGTAACTGTATGAGCCAGGACTGTATTGAGTTAAATGTATGAAATCTATTTATTTGTTCTTCTGTGTGTACAAAAATATAAAATAAATAAATATAAAGATATTTTTCACATATCACATTGAGCCATATTACACCTGGAGCAGAAAACATAGTATCCACTCACTGGACACTATTCAATGCTTGACATTCAATTTCCTAATTTTCATACCTTCATTTTTTATAATTACTGTTTGCATTGTTGTTTTCATAATTATTTTAGAAATGAAAACATTCTTTTGAATCATAGCTGTTCTACAGATATCTGGAACAGATGTATTATTAGGAGGATTGCAAATTAAATTTTCATATTTTCATATTGTAGCTCATAGGTGTGATATTATTAAACAGTGATGGTCGATGCTGCTGATGAAATTGCCAGAGGATTTGCCTTTACAACAGTCAGATGTTTGATTGGTGCATTGGGTTATTCATACTTTCAGTCATTATTAACATTCACAACAGTCTCTTTTCAGCTTTAATTTTATTTTCAGTGCATAAGATTTAAGACACCCGATGACTCTGAAAACTAATCCTAAAAATGTCCCACATAAATAACAAACCAGTCGAGAAAATATGAATTTAATGAAGACAAACAAATAATGTACCCTTTATACTTGTTTTTCATCTGTGACACTACTGCTAAATCCGATTCTATTTTATTGAATTCATTTGATTTTTATTAAAAATTAAACGCAGACCCCAAGAACAACACAGGCTGAATAGGAAATCAAACATTTGAGTACAAACTTGAATTAACAATTTAACAAGGAAACAGGCCCCACATAGAGAATACATTATGCTGCAAAGAGCTGCTTGGTGTTCGTTGAAAAAAAAAAAAGTGGAGTCGCTGAGAGCGCAACATGTACTTTGCAGTGTTTGGTGTTAGAATCATGGCATGGTAATTCTTCTTCATTTACACTGCATAAATTACATTTTCACAGTGACAGCAGAGCTCGCCCTGCATGGCAGCCCATAGCCAGCCTAACAATTAATTTAATATCTGGGAACGCGGCTCATTTGTTTGGCTGTGAGGGAATTGAAATCGTAATGAAATGACTTCTCTCAAAAAGCAGCCTGAATTATACCGTGGTGTATTTTTGTGTTGTGGGATGTTTTTCTACATTATAATGGGCCCACCTGAAGGACTGATTCTGTGTGATTTGGCTGAAGATGAAGAACACATTGACAAACCAAAAAACATCTCTTTATCGCAATCAGTTGGCAGGGATGAGAAACAAGAGACATTCACCCTCAGAGCCGCGCGGATATTGATTAGTGTTGCCGAGCACCAGAGCGACTATGCAAATGAGCAATTGTGAAGGGATTACACAAATCTATTATTCTATACAGCAGAAATCCTCACATTGTCAACACAATAGATAACAAATCCATGAAGAGGTTGTGAAGAGGTAGAGATTGGCTTGTTTGTGACACTGCAGAAGTGGGATCAGGGATGTCATTCACACAGTGAAGCTTCAGAATCAAAAGTCCCTGAGTGACGATGAAAAGACAGGCCAAGTCAGTCCCACCCAAAATCAGCCACTTCCCGTCAACAATGGGGTAAGAAGGTTTCTCTGGGCAAACAAGCCTATCTGAGTACTGTTGGGATTATTTAAAAGAGGATTTTACTATCTCTTTGCCACTTATTCATAAACCGATCACATATTTAAAGTTCGATCCTTCATTTTTTGGGAGAAACGTATATTTTTACCGTTACGTTTCTTAATTGTAGAAATAGTCACTAATGCATGAAGTGATGTGGATTTCTCCCGAAGCTTTTCCCATTTTTTCCCCCTCCACATAATACCACCATTTGGCAATTCAAGGTCACTAGTTAATAAAAATGCAGCATCTTTGTGTATCATTAGGGAAAGCAGAGAACTTTTTGACACACAAATGGCTCATTAGAGGAAAAATTAAGGCAGGCCTGACTGAAAGATATTGTACTGAACCAAAGCAAAACTAATGGGAGAAAAAAAAAGGACTGTATCTTAACTTTGAAGTCTGAGTTATAAGAGAAGGATGGCAGCCAGGTCACTCAGGGAAAGAAAAAAAAAAGGTAGCATTGTATGTGTGTGCCAGCCATAGACACATCTATCAGCAAATATTTATTTCATGGATTTGTTTTAACCATTATAATAGCAAAGGGAATGAAGCTGCAAGCCGCATTTAATGGGTGCTCACACACCCATGCACGTTGTAACCTGGTGCATACTGAGGTTTGGTGCACGTCAGAGATTCTTCTAAGGTTTGCTTTGTATTGTCTGCCATCAGGTCACATTGAGGCATCTCTTTTTCTACTTGCCTCCAGGTGGAATCCACGTCATCGATGTTTTTCATGGGCGATGCCCTTGGAGGCACCATGTTTGACCTGACAGGTGGACTCGGGCTTTTGTGACAATGTCAGGTTGTGCATGTCATTTTGTTCTCCACAGGATCTTTTCATTTCTGATGCAACCTCGCCAGGTTACTTTCAGGATATTCAATAGGCACCTTTGGAATAAAGTGTTCAGAAACGTATCCGTCTTGGTCGGACAAGCTTTCATGCCTTGCAGGTACAAATAACCGAGTATAATGCTGTTGTACAAATGCAGCTTCATATGCATACAAGTGACTACAGATGACGGACTTGAACCCCTTTTACACAACAACGTTTTAAGTGAAAATGCATCAAAACCGTTGCATGGCAACCTTTTTGAAAAAAAAAAAAAAAATTTGTTTACAACAGCAAAAGTGCCCAAAACAATGGACTTTTTAAATGTTGGGCCATTTGTGGATTCTGTAGTTTTTTTTTAATGAACCCACACATATATACATACAGACTACAATACGCTATAAACATTGTTTATGTTTATTCAGGAGAGGGAACCAGAGTGTTTTCAAAAAGTTCCACCTTGAGACCTATTTTCAAAAAGTTGCATTTTCAGCGGCCCCCCCACCATCACTGTCATGTAAATGTACTCCCAAAACGAAATTAATGTTTTCTCTTTTCACTTGCAAATGTTGTCATGTGAACATGGCCTTAGACCAAACTGGGTCCATATGTTCAAACTGGAGCTGTCAAACAAAAGTCTTTCAACTGATGGCCAGCTTGAAGTCGCGGTTGCTGAATGATGCTGTGCAGGTACTGTATGTAAACTACTCATGTGCACCTTGATAGTGTTAATAGGTACATTCACGACCTTGGTCTTTTTCATGCTGATTTGAAGGTTATTAACTCTGGTTTGTCTGCACTGTCCTCTGGTCTCAAGGTGATGTCATTGCCAGAGTCCAAGTCTTTCAGCCTTGATTTCTCTGTTCATTGGATGCCCCGGTTAGGTCCGTTGGCAGACTATTTCAGGACCACATGGACTGCCAACATGAAAAGCAGGGAAAAGCAAAAATGAGCACATCTCTGATAATGGCAGTTTTATGCCTATGGCACCCAGCAGCTGCTAACAAATATTATAATGGGAAATGACTTAAGTCCTAAATCAACCAAAATATGCTACTATGTCACTTTTACTATTTACACAGGGAAGTTGGCAATTAATGTTTTTTTCCATGTTTCACTTCAGTTGCTAGTCAGCAAGCATAAGAGGTATAGATAGACTGGAGAGTGTGGTTCATTCGTTCCCATCCACCCAAGAAAGTGCACTCCGTCGATAATGGCTAAATGGGGGGGGGGGGGAAGTTAAAGTAACGTTTATGGATTTTAAAAACATTTTCTTGTCAATGGTGATCATGTTCCATAGTGAATAAAAAGCATTATTGGAGGGATGCTGGGACTTTCACTTGAAGTGAAAGTCACTGAGGAAGGCATATTCCACATTATATAATATGCTTGCAAATGTACCTGTCACATGCACTATTTTACATTAAAGCCTTTTTTTTTTACATCGACATTACACATATTTCTAAAGTTGCTTACTTTAACAATGGTTATCAATACAAAGTATTCCTTTTGTTTTGATTTTTCTAATTTATTGTAGAAAATTACAAGAAATAACCGATGCTGTGAAAAACATACCGATTCCTTACAGCCCCCACCCCAATTGTCAAAATCATCTGATTAGATCACAAAGTGAATCCTGAGTTTAAAACAGACCGTTTGTGGGAAATAGACATAATATATGCACATTTTAACAGCCCAACACTGTCTGGATGCTAATTTTTTTTTTTAAGTATTTTGTTGTCAACAGACACAACACCTAGTACTGCCTCAGACTCCCAATGGAACATCAAAAAAGGTTAATATTTCAGAAACATCACTTGTGCTGCGTTGCCAGAGACCAACTCATTTCTCTGTGATGTACATAAGTGTTTGAAGCACTTGACATATGCTTCGCCTGTCGCATTTGTTGTTTAAATATCAATGTTAACCTTTTGATTTAGATAAACAGTCAAACAATAGTGGGACTTCAGGGATTCATGCTGTAAATACTCCGTTGCCGTGTGAGAGTCACTAGAGCCATTAGCCTCCCAGTCAGATCCATCTTCAGCCATCAAGGGACCAGCAGGCACTCAATGCCAGAGGCCAGAGTAAAATTGATTCCTTGTAATTGCATCCAGTGCGAAGTTAATGACTTTTTAAGGCAAAGTGGCCATCATTGTTGTGTATTCTGACAGATATGTAAATGACCTTGACACGCACATATGCTAATTGATGGTTGAGACAGCTGTCTTTATAGATGAGCTTGTCCTCCTTAAACGTCTATGAAATGAGGGTGCACCATCAGGCTTGTAAAGGTGAAGCACATCCCGCTGCGACAGTGATTGGATCATGCGGTACCACCCTGCTCTCAGAATTTAACGTCATTTTGTACTAGTTATCAAGTTTAAATAGGACTAAAGGGTGGATATCCCATATATTGGAAATGTTATAACCCTAAGGTTTTCAAAGGGTGGCCTCTATAGGAGGTTGTGGGAGTTAGGACTGAGGGGGGCAAATAACAAAATAAGCTTTGGTGTAAAAACAATTTGGAGTGTTTCAGACTATATATGGAATATTTGAGGTTCAAACTATCCTACTAGCTTGAGGGATGATGTTGTCCTCCTGGCAGCATTGCATGAAGGCCTCGAGCGTTCCCTTTGGCCAGACGGCCGCAGTAAGGCAGGCACTGTACCGGACTGTCGTGGTGAAGAGGGAGCTCAGCTCTAGAAAAGCTTTCTTTTAACCAGTTGGTCTACATCCCCACCCTCACCTATGGTCATGAACTTTGGGTCATGACTGAAAGAATGAGATTGCAGATACAAGTGGCAGAAATTTATTTTCTCTACAGGGTGGCGGGCATCACTCTTCATGAGAGAGCGAGGAGCTCGTTCATTCAGGAGAGACTTAAAGTCAAGCCACAACAACACATTGAGAGGAGCCAGGTAGTGTTTCAGGCATCTTCATTTTCTTCTATTTTTTTTTTTTGCATTGGAAGACAGGAATAATTTTCCATTTAGGAATTTGGCAAGGATTACTGGTGGCATCAAACACCATTCTTGATCTGAAGTATGGGTATACTACATTTTAATGCAGGCTGCAGGAGAACATATATGGCAATACAACTAGCCAAGTCGGACGTACTTGCATGGTGGAAACTGTATTAAACAGTTAAGGTTGTTTCTCATCAAAATGAAGGCAAACTATCTTTGTGGAAGCCGATGTACAAATGGGGCAAACAGAAGAGTGCTTGTGAAAGTCTCAAATACACACAAATGATTACATTTGCTTACAAAACAATGCTATTGTACTTAACAATGTCTGAAATGATCTGTGTTGTTCGCGAAGCCATCCGTTATTGTTGCCAGAGGAAATTCCGCAGCTGGCTCCTCACAACTTGTATTTCTCAACATTACTATATCATAGTTTCCCTGTTTTAGTCTTGTCATCTTTTTTTGCCATCTTTTTCTCATTTCTAAAAGATCTTCTATTCCCATATCTTAGACTATGACTTCTTTTTTTTGGAGCTTAAAGCATCCTACACGTTTGTCAAAGATTTGTCAGGGATTGCAGGAGGACCCAAACGCAGACTTGTCAGGAAGTACAAAAATAGAATCTATTTAAGAAATAAGAGCTCAAAACCTGCAAAGTCTAAAAACCCAACAGGTAACACTGGGGAGTCATGACTGGGCCGTGGATGAGACAGGCTGACAAAATTAAGTCACACAGTCAACAGAGAGCGGGAAGCTTAAATGTGCTGAGAAGGGTGGCCACAGGTGGAACTCATTGATGGGTACACACAGAGGGAGAAGGCCATTGGTTAATTGGAAACATGAGGTGAGACACACAGAGGAAACCGCCTACTGCAGTGTGTTCATAAGGTCTATTGAGGGCCGATTCAAAAACCAGATCGCCACTAAAAGTCCTGGTGCTCCCAATAACTCATCCAGCCCTACGCTTAAATGCATTTCATATGTTTGCGTGTGAGGAGTAAAATATGATAAGGCTGTCACATTGAATTGTTACCTTGAAAATCTATATTAAACATAAAAGTAAACAGCAGCTTGTTGAAAGCTACAAGATGAAAGAGATATCTTCAAACAAAGTGTTGAAAAGCTGCACAATATGACCCCTTTAATATATATGTAAAGACCAACAAAATGTAATGGATCTCATTTGATGAGATGATACTGCTATTTGAATTCATATGTATTATTGATTTGAGAATATATGTTGATAATAACCTTTTGTAACTTGTTAGGTTGCAAACACATGCTAATCTGATTCACTGGGATATGTCTGTCTACAATAGTCTTGATGAGGAAAATTCTTAACATTTAGGCAGTATTTCAGACTGGCAAGAGGTCGTCTTTGGAGATGTCTGAGAAAATGTCATCAGTCATTAGGATACAGTCCATGAAACGCAATGCTCCATTTCAGCTGGAGTGTTTCCTTCAGGGAATCACAAGGATCGTTCAAGTTGACAGAATCCAGCAGACAACAGTAAATTGTTTGCTCTGAGAAATGAATCGTCTGGGCCAGGATGTTCTTTAGGCTTTAGACTGTGAGAGAAATGTCACCCAAACTCTGCATTCCTTTATTTCCATGAGGTGCAATTGGACGGCTTCACAGACTTCTGAGAGTCCTGCATTAAGGGCGTCAAAGTCCTGCTTAATAATTTGAAATCACAGACAATGTGCTAACAAAAAAAATGCAGCCCATGGAAGGCCAGATGTAAACCTTGAAGGTATTAATTTTAAAATATTGTTGATGAGGGAGAAAAAAAAAAAAGACCTGATTTTTTTAAGATTTAAAATATTCTCATTTCTATAGTCAGTCACAGCCTTGACTCTTTGCTTGACATAAACAAATGTATTTATAATTTGCACTGCAAAATTTATGAGAAAAACATTGGGGGAGCGAGAAGGACATTTGGGCTTTGATTTTATTTTTTCAAACAAAATTGTTTTTATGTAAGGTACACTGAAGGCTTTATTCATTAGATTAGTATAAATCAACTCTGACCATGGATCCCTGTTTTTGAAATTAAATACACTGTAGCCTATTTATTAAACAGCTTGTATACTCCATTTTGTTTTAAAAGCTACAATACTGAGCTCGTGAAAAGAACTAACTTTTACAAACACTGCTGTAGTATTTTGTTTAGGAGATACTTCTACTGCTATTCTGGCTTTCTGGAACATTCTTCCTCTTACTGGTTAAAATTTGTCGTGTTATCAATCTCCAGGGTCCAACTGTTATATTAGTGTCATCCCGACTATCCCAGGTTTCGGTCCTTGCCAAGGTCACTTGGCCTGAGCGGCAGCTGATGACTCCCAGTCAGGCGGGCCAGATGGTCCGCTCTGCACACATTACCTTCTGCTGATACCATTCTGAAGGTGAGGACATCACAAGTGACATTCATAAGCCAAGTATTCTCAGCATCAGCTGTCGGCAGCAGATCTACTGCAACCAACCAATAATAAATTAATACAAACTAAATTCCCTAAATGTCCAACGACGGATGAGTATTGCTTTTTTTGAAAGGGTGTTTTTTGGAAATATTCCTGATATAATCATATTTTACATCTGGTTTTTAAAGCAGGATGAGCTAAATTGGAACTATATTCTATTGCTGTAGCAATTGATTTACAACCTTTGTTGTCATGGGTTGTTGGAAGGTGGACACTGTCATTTGTGGAACAAGAGATAATTTTATTGGAGTACAAAAAAAATAAAAAATAAATTTAAATAAAATCCAAACCTCACGGGGCTCTTACCTCAAGTTTGGCTTTGGTCCTTCTTGAACATTCTCAAGTGAAAATGGACAATGTCCATTGCTTTTTGGGTGGCCATTTACATGACAATAGTGATCAGACTGACTGACTGCAACTTTTATAAAACGTCTCCCAAGGCAGAATGTTTTGACAAATGCCACTTTTTGAAAGTGCTCTAAACCAACTCTCGAATAATATTGTTAATGCTAATAGCCCATTGTTCTTTACATGTTTGTGGGTTCATTACCAAAACAACCAACAGCACCTAATAATGGCCTAGCATGGTGACTGTGAACTATCCTTAAAAAGAAAATGCAAAAAGTATGCCTTTTCACCTGAAACACTAATGTTGGCATAATTTCTCTAAAACAGTCATTGAAGCAATGGATGAATGGTCTCTGTATTTGATCATCTGTTTTGGATCAAAACATCTTATATCATGCCTGTAATGTAACAAATAAATAGAAGTGTAGAGATAAGCTATAGCTTTCACTAGATGGCCACAAATTGTGTCACAATCAGGTTTTAGTCTCACCTCTATTCCTGATCATCTCCTTGTTTTTCTCCTGAAAATATTGTAAATCCAGCATACATTGAGCAAATGTCACACTCAGGGTGGGAGCGTTTAGCAGAGGTGCTAAAGCAGCTTTCGCTTACTGCGGCTGGCATTAAATGTTTTAAAGAAAGTGACATTTGGCCAAGTCACAAGCTCTTACCCATGTGTTTCGCTAAGCCGTTGACAGAAAGGCTAACATCCCTGCGACTGGGATGCAGATGTTTAACTTAGAGATCAGTTCTGCAGGAGCTGTAACTGCTCATTCTTGTGTGTGTGTGTGTGTGTGTGTGTGTGTGTGTGTGTGTGTGTGTGTGTGTGTGTGTGTGTGTGTGTGTGTGTGTGTGTGTGTGTGTGTGTGTGTGTGTGTGTGTGTGTGTGTGTGTGTTTAGTTACAGTATATACAACATTTAGTTCGTATTTATTGCATTTCACTTTATATTGCTAAAAAAAAAAGTCTTCTTGAGGATGAAAAACATAATTAAAAAAACCAATCTTGTCACATATTTTGATTAAAATACATATGTAGATATTATTTTTTGTTAATGTGGCCACATCATACTTGAGCTGCAATCCTGTCAGGAACAACTCTGCATTTGTCTTGTGAGCAAACTAAACCTCCAGGGATCCTCAGTTCTACTTTTTTTTTTTTTTTTTAATTGCAAACTAAGAAGAAAAACAGTTTTGAGACTCTAGGACTCCGGGGGGCCGTAAACACACACACACACACACACACACACACACACACACACACACACACACACACACACACACACACACACACACACTTTAATTTCATTTCCCCTTTTTTGCTAATCCAGTTGAAATAGACAAATAAATAAATTAAAAGTGTTCAGATATTTGGCATGCGCCACTAAAGCACAATGCGTATCACGTAATGGCCTTATGGCACGGCCCATTTAAACAGATCCTCATCATGTCTCAATAAAAAAAAGAATAATGACCAAAAATGTTATTTGCGATCACACCCTGGAGAAACACAAAACATATCTGGTGTTGCCATTGGCAGGAGGATATTGAATAATGTGTCATTGCATTCAAAGATAATTATAATCATTGCAAAAAATGAGACACCCAATATTGGTTTTGTTTTTTCTCTTACAATACATTGTACTAGTTAAAGCATGTGTAGTTGCTCTTTTTTCCCCCCAACTCCTAACATTGTAACGTCTGTGTTCACCATTTTACAAATTAAATTGTGCGGAGCTGTTTGAAGTCTAAAAGGAAGCCAAAAAAGTTGGTGACACAATGGTGTAGTCACCTCACAGTTTTACCTGCTAAGTTATCCCTGATTTTCTCAATGCAAATGTTATGATATGTCTCTCTGTGCTGGCCGTGTGATGGACTGGCACCTGTCCCATGCCTTCGCCCATAGTCTGCTGGGATTGGCTCCTGCACCCGAAGAACACTTTATCAATGGTTATTCATTGATCTTATGCAGTCTTATTTATTGTCTATTTACGAGAAGTCTTCCATATTTTAAATATATTCATAAGATATTTTCCAGGCATCCTGAATGTTTCAAAACTGTGGTGGGCTCAACACAACAGACCTGAGATAGCTATAGTTTACACGAGTATTTATGAACAAAAACCATGCGGTTGGTAAAGGTCCGGCCGTGCTCTTAAAGTATATGAAAAGAGACCGGATTCTTATGCGCAGAGAATTGTATCGCTGCGATTCCCCGTACACTCTCCTGGCCAGTCACAGTGGAGGACTCTTTGCCTGCAGTTATCATCCTTCCCTCAAGGGGGACTCCAGGGGAATTTTCTCACAGTTCTGAGGTTGTAGTCATTTGGGTGGTTCCATATTTACATAACAAAAGCTATTTTCTCTGTGTTACACTGAGGCCAAGCTGGCACAGTGTCTGACTATAATTGAAACATGAAGAGACTGCTGCATAAATCATGATTTCCTGTGAATGGACTTTATTATTTCTGCAATATTCTAATATATATTCAGTGGCTGTGATTTTTGTTTTTTATATATTTTTTTAGCTGCTACAAGAGATGCTGCCAAACAGAATTTTGTTGTTTTCTTATCCAACGATAATAAAGCTTCTCCCTGTCTGGTCTTCTCTGCATCCTGTTGCAGTCTGTTTGTGTGAATGTGAGTGTGTTTGACTCAGTCAGTTGACCTGTACAGGATCTGTGACAGATAGCTTTTCCACCACCAGGTTTACCACTCATGACATGCGTTCCATAAATGAAATGTACAGAATACAACATGGCAGTGGTTAGTTATGAAAGAAACGTATCGAGAACACACACACACACTTTTCTTTTCTCCCCGAGCTCATTATGTAAAGCTGAAATATGTGTAGTTGTAGTCAGAAGCTAACCAAGGAGTGCCGTCTGCCGAAATGACCATTCTCTATGTCTTCTCTCCATCTTTGCTGCTTTGGTTGGAGAAAAGAAAAGATGAGATGTGCTTTTTGAAAGTCCCATAATTACCACAAAGTAATCAGCCCATTAGACATTTGTCTTCCTTTTGTCCAACATGTACAAAGGCTTAAGGATGACTAATTGGGCAAGAGGGCTTACCCAAATGGTGTAGACTTTTGATGAAAAGTGCCTTTCAAATGAGTGAGATATGAAGGCCTTACGTCCTGTACTGAATAATTTTCTGATAACATTGAGACCACTCTTTTAGTTTTTGGAGAAGGCTATGGAAAGGGAAAAAAAGAAAAGAAAAGAAAAAGGAAACGCCTTAGCACAGCTTGCAGTCACTGTGCCGCTTTGTGAGCACAGACTGCCTGCAGACCGAGATAAAATGACAGGAGCTGACAAATTCATAACAGCTTTGTGTTCCTACAATTCAGAGGGATTCTGGGGTTGGCCGGGAATAAGGTGACATAGCCGACAGGGATTTCATCTGGTTGAACTTGCCACACAAGGGGACTGAAGGAAAATTGTGATTTTTCTTTTTCATTTTATCTGATTGCTGAACTAACTTGAGGTAGTTTGTGCAAGAGCAGAAATACAAAATATATGATATGCTAAAGATATTCTTAATCAGCAGAGGTGGCAAGTAGCAAAGTATTTATATTCCAATACTATACTTAGAAAATTAAAGTAATGATATGCTGTTTATTTTAACTAAACTTCCTGTTATCATTTCAGAATTTAAAGGACTTCCAACAAATTTCAAAGCAGGTCATAGAAAGTTCTTCCAGGTTATTATATATTTTTTCTTTTTTTTAAATACATTTTTAATCAGAGAGATTGTATCGTCCAGTATTCATTTACAACCAAAAGTATCCAGATATTACACACATCAATATACATAAATATCACGTATAATATCACTCAATAGTCCAAGACATTTTTCAATGGTATTGATCTTTTGACTATTGCTCTCCCTTTCCTTTTCAAATGCTTTCAAAACAAGTGCATACATTTTTGTTTTTGGCACTGTTTTCAATTTTAAACATTATGTTTATCTGTTTGAACATGGTTTGTTGAAAAATCCAATAAATATTTAAAAAAATGAAAAAATATGAACGTTATTCAATGCTAAACAGCATTAAACTGACTGTGGGGTCCCTCAGAATATTTGATGCAAAGCATCTTTGTCTGTTAGCCACCCATTTGTACAGATAAGGTGCAGATACAGCAAAAGGCAACACAGGAAATAATGTACATTTTCACAGCTTTTTTTACAGTATTGAGGAGGACAATCTGTGAGAGTAACTTTAAAGAAAAGGGCTGTTTAATGTCATATAAATGCTGCATCAACCAAATTCACAAGCCAAGTCTTGTGTTTAGCTATCACATTGCAGAGTACGTTAAAAAGAGATATCCCTGAAGCACACTGCCTACAATTTGATGGGAAAGGTAAAACACAGGAGTGGGTGTGTAACCTGAAGTGCTATAGCATTTATTTCTCAGTAACTACTCCTTAAATTGTGCAATTACTGCCACTTTACAGATCTTTACTCTGCCACTGGCTACTCTCACTGCTAATGCTATCCAGATTCACACTACCATGTCTTCCAGCCATTTTTATCACCCAGTCTTTTTTTTTTTTTTGCTTTATATCGTTTATACCTGTGAACTCTTAGATCACTTACCTTGTTGCTTTTTGACTGAAAATTATAGCCAACAGCTTCAAAATGTGGCATTGTAACCCCCATTCGCATTGGAAGTCTGCCAACAAATATCAATGACTCAATATGCAGTACAAAGTCATGGATTTTCGTGGAAAAGGAAAATTATGTTCTCCAGGTTTATATAGCCAAGGTTCCCTTTACATAAAACTTATAGCAATTAGAAAGCAGAATGAACTCTAAAGGCTTATTCTAGGTTTCTCCTACTGGTTTTAACAGACGACAACACATCACACCTCTACTGGATCCCCTCCAGTGGCTACCTGTCCATTTTGGAATTAATTTTAAGATTTTGCTGAATACTTTTATATTACTGATCTGTTCACTCCATACAAGCCTCTTCGCAACCTTATATCCTTGGGTAGATCCCTTCTGGTCATCCCAAAGACAAAAATTTTAATCTAAGCGTTCTCTACCAGGACCTCCGGACTTTGGAACGACCTGCCTGAGGAGATTAGGCTTGCAGAATCAGTGACCTCTTTTAAATCAGTTTGGGATTCAGTGTCTTGGACACTCTGACATGTGCAAATGGGAATCGAACCGGCCATATTGCAATTGGGAGACGGAGAGGCTTATCTTTCCAATTATTCATCATGAACCACATACTGGACCATAATGTACACAGATTAAAAAAAAAAAAAAGGTTGGACATAGTGCACATGTGCATTCCCACACATATATATATGTGCACAATGTTGTAACGCAATGAAGATCCTGTCATTTTGTGTTTTTGCAAGATTGAGCTCGTCTTTCATACAACATTTTGCGACTTAATCCATGACAAAATGGGAATCAGTGAGATTTAACACCCTCAATGCTTAGATTCTTCAGTTCCTATGTTGACGTCTGAAACCGAGCAGCACGGTTTCTGTCTCTTCCGGGTGAAACGAGTCCTATTAGCGTGTCCTCGGTTTCTTTAGAGCTTCCCTCCCATCAGTCAGTGTTACTGCCACCATTGCTTTCGATGATACCAACAAACAGAAACATTTTCACTTGCCAGCAAATTGTGCACCTTCTTGGAACAAAAAAAATAGGAGTAGACGGAGACGGTAGGCATTCGTCAAACCTCAGCCCCCTCACAGCTCCGAGCTCCCCTCAACCCCCCCACGCTGCATATGCATTTCATCACACCGGGTCATGTGTGAGCTCAGAATGATTCACCATGGAGGGGATGTTGTAGGATAAAAGGTGACTGTGGTAAACATACATCTTGCTGTAGTGCCTTTATCTAAATGCAACTCATCATAGGTGTGTAGATGGGAGATGATGTTACCTGGAGCTGCAAGTAAACACATCACTTCATCTTGCATTTGTCCACATGTAAGGGCAGGAAAACAACTTTGCATCCAATTGCTTTTGGGACTGGACCGACACACACACACAATAAGACGAGAAGCACACCCCACCGACAGCTCATCTGATGTTGTGTGCCTGTGGTGAAAGATGGCAGAATATATAAGCTTTCATTGGGTGTCAACAATGCATTTTGTGATACTCTCTGTAGTTTTCTCGAAAACATTAGAACAGCAATGTTGCATGCAGTGTTTCTTTAATGGATCAGACATTGTTGTGGGGATTCCAGAGTTCACCAGTGCAGTATGTGAAGTAATTAAATATCTTATTATTTGAATTAGGATCAATTCTGTCTCATTCATTACTCTCAGATGTCGTTAAATTCAATTTGTCACTAAAACAAGTTTAATAAATTGTCCGTTAATTGTTTTGTTTTGTGGTTTTTTGTTTGAAATCTAATGCCTTTTTAATGGGATGTGGCATATAAGTTCATACATGATTGCCAAATAATAACTGATTTATTTTGGGTTTAAACAACTGTCATGACTGAGCAATATGCTGAAGCAGAGGGAAGAGGTTCCCTACAAGACCAAATTAGACCTCAAATTGGAGCTGATTTCATTATTTACAAATTACTCAGAAGTAATCATGGATTGTTTTGTTCTCCGTGTCAGCCAATCACATTTTTCTTAGAGCCTGCGTGCATTCACTGACTCATTTTCCAGCCGCAGCGGGTAACATGCTCTAAACACAAAAGGCCAACAGTGTGACTTCATCAATTCCCTCTGGTGGCAAATCACTTACATCAGTCGTTATACTATGCAATCCCAGCCTGCTTTTGAGCTTTCAGGTGTGTTGCTTCCATTGCGCTTATTCTTTTCTTTCCCTGTCATTACTGCCAAAGGACAGACTCCCCCCTACTTCCTTTCTTTTTTTTTGTTTTGTTCTTTCTTTTTTTTATTATATCGTGGCAAGATGTCCCTATAAAAATCACAGGTCTGTGTGACAGTTGATGCCAGACGGGTCACATGTCCCTGCAGCCACCTGGAGGGAGGTGAGAGAACACAGCAGGCTGTCAGTAAGGTCTAACAACAGAGTTCACAGGAGAAAACCTGTAAGAATAAAAAAAAAAAGGAACAAGAGCCAACAAAAGGAGGGGTGTGCCATGACATTTATGTGGGTGTTCGTACAGAAATGAAACTGTCTGGATTCAATGGTTTTCTTAACCTCAACACCACCATGTGTGTGTGTGTGTGTGTGTGTGTGTGTGTGTGTGTGTGTGTGTGTGTGTGTGTGTGTGTGTGTGTGTGTGTGTGTGTGTGTGTGTGTGTGTGTGTGTGTGTGTGTGTGTGTGTGTGTGTGTGTGTGTGTGTCCTTCTGTGAGTTACTTTTGACTCAATTACATCCACAATTATATTTTTTCTTAGTGGGTATTGCCACCAGTGTTCAACTGAACATATGCAGCCTTTTTGTGCAAGAATTCTTGGGAGACGAGGCTCCATGGAAACACTGGGAACCACCGCTGTGGTGGTTTGAATACATAACCTTTCATCAGCACCGCACATAGAATCCCATTTTACAAGGCTAAATGGACATATTTATACATTCAATATCAATTCAATTAAATTCAACTATATTTATATGGCACCCCATACAAGACAGTCATTTCTCGGCACTTTTAACAAAGAGAAACCCAACAAATGCACATCCACACATATTTAACATAAGTATAAAATCCAACACTGTTTGCACTTTTGCGTCACAGTCAAAATAATGTGCTGACGTTCCTGATGAGGGCCTCCAGGTGTGGTTTCTATGTTCTCCCTGAGAATATTTTCTGAGTGTGCTAACTTTTGACCAAAGTCTTGTTAGGCTGTCTGTTTTTGTACGATGGTCCATTGGTTGATTTGTTACCAGTGTACCCCTCCAATGGTCTGGAGTTACTTGGGCTCCGATTCAGGTCGCCTGCAAACCTAACCTGGACAAATCAACTTTATACATTGGATGAATCTATTTCTTTCGATTTTCTAAGCTGGATTTAAGAGTTTGCACAAACACGCATACACACATGCATATAAGCAAACTAGTTGTACATAACATGAATCTCTGAATCAACAAGAAGTTGTGCACCTCTACCCAAATGGACATTGCAAAATCAAATAGTGTGTGTGTGTGCGTGTGTGTGCGTGTGTGTGCGTGTGTGTGTGTGTGTGTGAATAGAAGGTTTGACGAGTATATTTTGATATTGAGGAGAAGTTTTAATAAAATTTAAAATACAACCATTCAATTATCTTCAGTAATCAATGACAGTGTCTATCTAAAAAGATAGGGGTGATGTAAAAACAAAAGTGGAGTATGTTTGTAATGTAGCAATGAAAAAATGGCCAGATTGCAAAAATACTCAAGAATTTTATCAAAGGTGGTAAATGAAGTGATTTAGTGTCTGCAAACACGAGGTCTGTTTGAATACTAATATTTGTTGACAGTGATATCCGGATCATGGTGAAAACTAAACAACTTTCCAGTCACTATGCATGGAAAGACATCGATAAAACACTGTATGAGTTACTCATATCACTAATGAAAATTGAAGACAAGAACAATGGACTTCTATTTATTTCTCATTGCTATACTGTTAACAAAACGTTTTTTAAATTCATGTAATGCAGGTGATATTATGGAGCAATAATTTCTACACTGTTTTGATAAAGCATGAAAACTCCAAATAAATATTTCAAAAAACCTGTACAAACAAATAGGTCACCACACATAACACAAAGTAACAGCAATAGCCATATAGATTTCTGTTAAATTTCAACATTTCCATAACAGCAAAAAATGTGGTTTCATTTCATGAAGCTGTTTGTTTCATCATGATATTAAAAAGACTTGACAACGATGTTCTCATTAACCTTGAACCTGAGTGTTCGGTATTGAATGTCATTGTTTTAAAACCTCCATCCTTCTTGTCTGCGTGTGGGCTTTTGTCTTGTCTTATGATAGAGAAGATTACTTCAGCCTTAATTATGTTATACCAACATCAACCACAAGAGGTTGCGTACACATATAAATGGCCCGTTTCTGAAGCTTGTGCAATGTGGCCTATAATTAAAGTAATTAGGAAGCAAAGATAAAAAGAGTTGTGGAGGATAATACGAAGCGAAATGAGCGATGCTTCAGGCTGATTACTTTTATCTCCATAAAATGCAGTTTTATCACCAGTCAGGAATCCACATCACCGACTTCACTGAAACTGAGTAATAACACTGGTTGTTAACTCTGTGCTACACTATATAATTTCTAGGGATTGGACTTCTGAATAAAACTTTTGCAGACTTCTGAAGGCGATGAGCTACTCCGAGTCAGGGAATTGGATTTGTTAGTAAAGTGAGGGTCCGTTATCAGTAATAAAGCTGGTTTCTAAGACATTTAAGTGACCCTTGTGAACAATAGTATGCAAATATAATAAAATCCTACTATCTGGGACATTAAAAGCATCTCCTTGTCTCGTCAAAATGGTGATGCCAATACAGCCTTAGCTTCAGTCGTCCTGATGTCATTTACCATGAAATTCATCTTGTCTTTACTCCAAATGTGACTTTTGGTTGACTTTACCTGCTGCGCTCACATGTCCTCATGATTGGTGTATTTTATCTAAGGCTGAAATTGAGAAGAACCACCTTTTCTTTTCTCTACACGTAAAATACAAAATAAATCGGGTGAATTTTGTAACCATGCACAAAGATGTCAGTGTAGTGGACAGAAATGTCAGTGTTATGCTGCTTTGTAAAGATGAGATAACTGCTGTCATCTGATAAGGAACATAATATTATGTCACCTACAAGATTATTTTAATGATCAGACAAATCTGAACTGGATAATAATAGATTTTTAAAATATATAATATAATAACACACCATCTGTGAGCCCTCGATGTCCCTGTTTGACAGCAGAGTGCTGCTACAGTGACACTAAAAATGTTTACATTCATACTGCATTTGACTGACAGAGCAAGAAAGATATTACCAAAAGGGTAAATCAGCACAGCAGAAATTAAAGTAATAATGATCAAATGTGCAGCAGGAAACAGAAAGAGAGCAGCAGAAAGAGTTCAGAGCACGTGATAAGACTGTGACTTGAGTGAAGAAAAACAAAGAAACTTACCCTGATGAAGAAAACAAATAAGGCTAATCGTGGGCTAAAACCCAGTAAAAGACCCGAGCTGGGGACAAATTCACAGAAGGTTTGAGGAATAAAAGGTACTGGACCAGCTTTATAGACCAGTTACATCTGGAAAATATAAAATAAATGTTGTTATACACCAATGATATAGTCAGTCGCGAAAATATGGTAGCTCTCCTTTGTGTTTGTCCCCAACAATGTACTTTCTGCTGAATATGGTGATCAGGGCTGTAGCATATGTCTTACTTTTTCTACACCCTCACTGCACTGACATTCATCACAGTTCTTATTTCTCCAAAATGAATGGTGTCCTGTTTATTCCCGTGTGATCCACCTGTAGTCTTAGTTCAAACCAGGACAATTCATTTGTTTACAAAGCAGGCCAATCAGTTGAGCAGTGTAGCATATCAATAACTTAAATATAATTAATTAAGACAAATGACTTCTTGTTCATTGTATGGCAAATTCTATTGATGCAACACTGTGCTGTGAATGCTGTTTGTTGTTGTTTGTTGTTGTTGTTGTTTTAATCACATCACCAGTGTCACCTGGCTGCACCCAACTGTGGAACTGCAGAATAGTTGATTGATCTGTGCTGGAGATTCATTCATTGACATGTGAATACACTGCTTGCCTGACATGAAACTAGAAGCATAATTGTGCCTGTCAATCTACCAGGCTGGCTCAAACAATTGCTTTTTAAGTGGATGTGCTTAGCGTGTGTGAGTTTTTGCATGCATGTGTGTGAAAAGGATTTCACAGTGCAATTTCCTGTTGAAAATGAATGAGGATATTCAGTCACATGCTGGCAAGCATGTGACTGAATATGGACGGCCACTGTAATTCTGCCCAAGACCTTCAGACAATGTGTTCCTGACGTGTAAAAGTTTTTGGATTTGTATAAATGAGTTGTGCTGACTGCTTACTTTTCTCCACAAATTCAATGTTAATTACCCCTAGTAGAGCAGGCATGCGACAGCTGATCAATTTCTGTTTATCTGCGTTATGTCTCAGAACATTTGAAGTGGTGTGAAAGGGTCTATACTTTTTGGATGGGGAACATGTTCGGGGGACTGTTAATCACGAGATTAATACAAGCGGAAAACTATTGAAATTCTAAATAATATGAATGAGTATCAGGGCAATGCTTTAGGTGACACTGAGGTGACTTTTCAAAACTTAAATAATAATTCTCGTTTTTCATGCAATACTACAGTATTTTGTGTCAGGTATTGTTCAGCCTGCTGCTTTTCAAGGTAACGAAATAAAGACATTTATATTTACCATCCTGAATGGGAAAATCAGAGGTTGAGTCCATCGTGCAAATGTCAAAAGTTGGAAAATATGTATTGGTGTCTGAGGAAGTGTATTTGCAAAGAAAACAATAATGTTTGTTATTTTCTATGTTAAGTTTGGAGTATTGAATCTTGAATATAGATCTGTTTAGGCACAATAAAGCATGTTGAGTGATCTAAATTTGTGTCTGCGACTTAAAGAGAGACATTGTTCTGGAATTGAATTTCTGATTACGGTAATACAGAGGATGCTTTGAATGTGTGAAAATTATTGACCACCACCATTGATTAAACTTTGTGTATAGCATTTGAGTATCCAAGGCCTTTGCAAATGTCCTCTTTTTTTTGGTAAATTAAAACATAATCATCATATTTTCACACAACCATCTTCATTCAAACCATTATTTTGATGTTTCCAAATATTTCTTTCTTTTCTTCAAAGAGTCTTTATCACCACACACAGTTGTTTGCACAATTCAACATATTTTCACATCCTAAAATTGTTGTTCTAACCTGTTAATACTTGTCTTGTTACATTTTTACCAGCCAGATAATCAAATATGACTTTGTTCACACTATTTGTCAGCATCGGTGGCTGAGGTTAGAGAAGGGGATTTGGGATGTGGGTGTCGCTGGTTCAATTCCCCGTGTCTCTAGGATTCGTCAAATGCAGAGAACTTAAGTTTTCCACAGGGAGGAGCAACACCTATTTATCTCTCTATCTATTTACACAGCTGTAATTATTCAAGGCACATGATTTGGATGTGTGCACTGTTGACCTGTCATTGTGAAAGCCATTTTCTCCCATCAAATGTATGCAACGCCGACACAAGCAACTTTGGCATCGTTGCTGTCAGAATTGTGTAATGTATTGATGCAAGAGACAGCTGCCCACATGTCAACACATTAATAGATTTTTGCACGGCGCCCACGGGTCTGCAAGAAGGAAAAAAATGAAGAAATAAATACATGAAAAGGAACATAATTGGATCCTTCTCTGATAAGGGCTCAATATATATTGAGTAAGCAGGGGTCATCCAATAGATTCTAGGGTGTTCCAAATGAGGGAGCAAGAAACAGAAGTAGATCCGATCGAGTCAATCAGCAGCAACTAATCTCAGTTGTGGGTGGAGGTATAGCTGGGCTGTAAAGTGTCTCACACCCCTGGTGTCATTACACACTCAGATGCCTGCGGCCTTTTAAGAGGCATGCCGGGGTGGTCTATTTGTGCATCAGACCGTGCGGTGTGAGCAAGGCCAGGGACATTACCCTCGCTGTATGTCACGACTTTGTCGCCTCGTGACGCTAACCCACCGTGAGGCAATCTGTGAGAGGAGTTTCTCAATGTTGTACTCCAAATGTCACTCATTTTGCATACTATTACATGGTTTTCTTCAACCCAACATACTGTTTAAAAGATTTGACCTTTGATCAATTAAATGCAAATTAAAAAAATATAACAAAACAAAATGGGTAATCATCAAATAAGCTCTATATTGAACAAAGAATAACAAAATTAGAGCAACTTAAGCAGCGCATTTTATTTGATGTGTTGTTGGGGTTTTTTTTGTTTTTTTTTGTTAATAGACTTATTTTATTTAAAAAACCCAAGATATGAGTGAACAGTTTTGCACTATTATTAACCAGATCTAATTCATCCAAACACCAGTTAATTAAGAATCTCACTACTAGACTCCTCAAGAAGGAAAGCATTTTTTTTAATTAATTCCAGGCATGTGACATTTAATAAATTTTGTGCAATCACATACATATCCAATATTTCTATACACACACACACATCCAAAAATATATACACAATTTGATGTTAATAAACAAATAAATGAATAAGTTATAGCTTGTGAAAATATAGTTATACAAAAAACATATAATCTATGTTTAATTAGACCCACACATACTTATCAATATACTTTAATTAATGAATTAATTTTGAGTTGCATTTGCATGACTGCTTGTATGTTTTTTTAATACATCTAAAATTAGCCTCTGAGTATTTAACTGAACGTTTAGTTCCTTATGTACCTACGTGCAGACTGAGCCCCTGTGGCTGCTCTCACTGTTTCTCATCTACTAATGTGTTGTGTAATAACATTGTCGTTGTATTACATTTCAATTGGTCCTTTTAGTTTCACAAAAACCAACAGTTAAATGCTAACTTTTGCTCTCAATCCTAATTTAAATTGTATTTGCCATGATATATAGCATAGTTAAATATCCGTGGACATGTTTTTAAGTCTTTGAACCTTTTAGCTTTCTTTGGAAAGTTAATCAAGTTTCATAAATTCATTTTTTTTGTCATAGTGCTCTGAGACAATGGCACTTGCATGCTAATTCATCCATTGGGATTCTAGTGTGTTGAGAAACCGTTTTGATGTGGAAGAAGTCAAGTATTCATATGACAGAAGTAAACGGTATGTTGCCCCCCCCCCCCCCCCCCCCCCCCCCCCATTGTAATCCTCAGTGTTATTAGGTTGTGTAATGCATTCAGGTTAAATATCTAAAAGAAATCCCCATGGTACATTTATTTATATATGAGCTTGTATGGGTGATAGAAAACCCTGCCATTTTAGTGTATTGTACATTAATTTGTTCATCCATGAAATCATTTTTTTTTTGTTAAATATGCAAATCAATGAATCCAGAAGTTTTCATGATACATTAACCTCATATGAACTTAATGCAAATGGTATTTGGCTTGTCAGCACAATAAAAACAAACACAATACGTGGAGAGAGACAAAACCACAGTTGAGACGTTCTCTCTGTAATTCACTACATTTATTTTTGTCCTCCTCACTCTTATGGAATTTATTTTGTCATCTCACAATGGGGATTAGACATCAATAC
This sequence comes from Blennius ocellaris, assembly GCF_963422515.1. NCBI lineage: Eukaryota > Metazoa > Chordata > Actinopteri > Blenniiformes > Blenniidae > Blennius > Blennius ocellaris. The sequence continues at coordinate 23,822,939 of NC_137661.1, read as the reverse complement.
AGCAAAAGCAAGAACAAAAGGTTCTTCCTACACACAGAGAAAAAAAAAAGCTTCTTTTGACTTTCAGTGGTTCACAATTGCCAAATTAGTCACTGGCGGTGTTTCATTCCATCTAAGGATATGCACTTACTTTGAAGGACATCAGGCTTGTATTCTTGTCAAATGAGGAGCAGTAGACAATTTGACCCCGTCCGTAGCGGCAGCTGATAGGTTCAGGCCTCGTGTTAACAGTTTGACACCTTTACAATACTCTCGCAGCTCTCATTCATGACACTTCTGCTCCTTGACCATTTCTTGAGGGTGCCTCGCTGCCAAACAAGAAGCATCACAGATGACAAGTGCCATATTTCCATGCCTGCACTAAAAAGCCCAAGGACTGACTGACACCCCCCCCCCCCCCCCCCCCCCCCCCCCCAATTTTGTTTTCAGTGCAATTACAGTTTCTTTTTCTCTAAAGAGTGTTCTTATACTATACTATACCAGAGACTGTTGGTTGTGTATTTCAGGAAGAGAGTTAGATAGAGATGAAACAAGTGTTTGGACATACCTCAGGGGAAAGTAAGAACAGAGCCAGAGGTCCTCATTTAAACTGGGACAAAAAAAGCAGATATGGAATGGGTGAGGTTGGTAGATAGGGTGGTGAAGCAGAGGCCAAGAGCCCAGGGAAATGGGAAGGTGAATGTTATAGGATGAAGGTTAAATATCCAGGATAGATACAGTATGTGGGAAAAGCGTTTGTGAGTGTGTCAGATTTATCTGTGTCTGTACCGAGAGGTCAGAGAAAGGGAATCACCAAAAGGCTGGGGAATAAAAATATAAAACCTAATTGTATGAGGTAACCCACTGAGTATGATTTTTCATGTATTGAAAGTAATCGTGTGGTTCCACGTGGTTTTCTGCTGGGACGTACACTTTTCATCCCATTCATGCTGAGTATAGGAAATATTATGAGTATCGATGAATCCATATTGCTCTAACCTTGTCTTGATTCAATTCTGGACCAGTTGTACTTCTGAAGATTGTATATATGTGACAAATTCTCTTGACCATAGAGTCCCATGGAAATACCTACACCAATTTGAGATGCCCAAGAAACCTGTTCTTGAACACACAAGAGTCTGTAGAACAATGTTCTTAACTCTGAATATTAAGATAAATTAAGTTTACAGGTTTGCCTGTAGCAACACTAAAGTGCATTTGATTAATCATTTTTGAAAAGTTTCCATTTGTTTTGATGCAACAGCTTCCAGGCCAATACATACAAGCATACAGGTGCTGGTCATATAATTAGAAAATTATGGAAAAGTTGTTAATTCAGTAATTCCATTCAAAAAGTGAAACTTGTACATTATATTCATTCACTACACACAGACTGATATATTTCAAATGTGTATTTCTTTTAATTTGGATGAGAATTAAAAAGTGTCATAAAAAAAAAACTTTTTTTCCTTTGAAAGAAAAATCAAACCCCATAACATTTGTCATTTAAGTATTATGGAAAACAAGCTTTCGTGTAAATAAGGCTGTTCACATGGAAATAGAGCAAAGGTTTTGAAAAAAAATTCCTTTCATACTTGCTTTCCGTCTGACCTTCACTGGCACCAAAGGCCGCATTTCTCTCCATCACACAAATAAATAGAAAAAGAAAAAAAACCTGACATGTTTGCCGGAGGACCAACTCATTTCAAAGGTGGATTTTGTATGTAGACAACAAACTAGTAATTTCCCTCGACGCAGCAGCTGAGCACACTCATCTGTGCGATGACAAACGGAAAGGGTTATCTGGTCCCCTCAGAATACCCCACAAACATCGCTCAGATAAACCTAATTTTGCCCAAGGCTCTCGTCACCTGCTTGAAAACTAGAGCAATGCATTTGCAAATATCTCCAAGTATTCCCACTTCTCTGACCCTGCAGTAACTATTCCTCCACCGGGACACAAGAATCTCGTGCGAGGATTTTTGGAAACATCCTTGAGGCCTTGTATATATATATATATATATATATATATATATATATATATATATATATATATATATATATATATATATATATATATATATATATATATATATATATATATATATGAAGGCCCCTATAACACTTTTTAGGGGGGGGCACATTGCTGAATGCATTGGCTGCTTATTTATTCATTTGCTCTTTTATTTGCATAACACGATACATAAATATTAATGTTCCCTCTTGGTGGGAACTGTTTGCAGTACTCAGTGGGCTGAACGAGGGCATGCACACAAAAAAAAACAAAAAAATAACACTCATTAAAGCAAAGTGGGAGTTGTGGGCTCTCATGGCAGTGGCTCAGTCACTAAAATCATGAATCACTAAAATAACATTGCAATCATTCAATTCTTCAAAGAGTTTCCCCATCGGGTATTAATACGGTGCACATAAAAAAGCAATAATTTCATATATATATATATATATATATATATATATATATATATATATATATATATATATATAGTATATAGTATATAGCCAGTATATGGCCAATATATGGCCAGTATGACTCTATTTGTCTCCCTTATTCAGTCATGTTTGAAATAGGGGCATTGGTCATTATCTGACTGGATGACGCTCGTCCACACCTGGATATGAGCCCTGGAATTCCAGTTGAAAGTTCAGGGCACCAACCACTCTGTGATCCAGCTGCTAATCAACTATCCTATATGAGTGTGTGTGCGCGCACGCGTGCCTGCGTGCATCCATGCTTGTAAAGAAGCAGGTTCAGGGGGAGGAAAAAAATAACAGGCAGTCAGTTCTCAAATACAAATATTTGACATCATTTTCTCTGACTCGCCAAAGAGTGATTCAAGTAAAACTTCACACCATTTTCCACAAATAAATCATATGGGAGCAGTGCGCTGACCTATGGTGGGTCTTTACCCTGAGACTGGAGCTGCTTTTAGAACAGGCAGCCAAACTTTAGGTCAGCAGGGATTAATTAGCTTTTTGAAACCCACCCAGCAGATGTCAAGGTAATCTTGGGATGTGGGCGGCAGAGGTCAATGCAATATCTCGGTGCAGAGGGAATGAGAGCTGATCTCACCAATGTCCAGTGCTCTGTCATGTTGGGCATTAGGCCCAAACGGGCTGTGACCCCCTCCGGCATTCATTCAAGCATCATTAAAGGTAAAATAAATAGAATAATTGGGTCGCACTTGTAACATCTTGAGGAATAAGCACATTTTATTGTGTATTTTATACCTTTTCCAGTGAATCATACTGCAGCAAGTCACGTTAATCAGTATTCTAATGAATTTAATTGAATAAACATGAAGACGACATCTGCATCTCCTCTCTGTGATGGATCATTTTATTTTGGTTGAGGAGAGATGGCCAAAATTTCCAGATCTTTGGTCATGTGTGCAGAGTCGCACAGTGTTATACCAACCTTGACTCTTCTGGAGTGATTTGCCAGCACAGAACGAAGCTCTGGCCAAATCATTATTATTCTGCGAGAGGTTAGAATGCATTCTTGGCTGAGGGCATTGAACCAGCTTAACTGTGTTAAAGTTATGGTGCTTGGGCAAAAATATGCCAGAAGCTAATTTTGTTGTGAAACATTTTGGAAAAGGCACCTTGGTCAGTGATCATGTGTGAGTGGGCGTGTGCGTGTGCATACACTTAATTTCTGAATCGATTTCATTAATTTTGTTCATTCAGCAGGGAGCAACTCAGCAACGTTTAATACTGGTTTGAGTAAGATAGAAAATATGATTTCCTCAGTGATTGGTGTTATATATTACAAGGTACTCTCATGGGGTTGATGCACATCAAGTATCATAACATTTGGCCTAACTGGTTTACCCATGAAAAAAAACATATTTTCCTGGGTTGAAGTGGAAGTACTGCCTACCATGGTTATTAACATTTTAGCCCAGAAAGTTGAATAATCCAAACACGGGAAAACAACACAAGATATGGGATGTCACGAATAATGTGTAGGGACGATCTGGCTCTGATACAATTAGATGTGTAGAGGGAGAGCCGACAGGAAAGACAAGTATGCAGTGATACAGACAGGTGAGTGTCAAAACAAAACAGGTAAGACACGGAAAGGGACCTGACATCAACACTATATAAAGCAGGAACACCATCTTAAAATACAGGCTATTCTTTAAAGTGTTATACAATTGGATTTAATTCCATGTTTATACATCTCAGTGTAAAAGACTTGCAGCACTGTAGAAGTTTGTTTTATAAAAGAATATGAATTTTATAGGGCCAGTAAAGCAGTGGTTAACACTCTGGTCTCATAGAGAAAAGATCACGGGATACAAATACCAGTCAGACCTTTCTGTGTGAAGTTTGCATGTTCTCCCCATGTGGCCCTGTATTGGCGATGACAAACTGGCACTATACTGTCTTTGGTTTGTGCCTAGTGGTACAGTAGATACACTTCTACTTCACAGAAGATGGGGACATTATACTAATGTTACTATACATTTCCCCCAGTTAAATGTTGTTGGGGTTTTTTTTTAATTAGCATTTTGTAGCAAAGAACATACAAATTATTAAAATGTGACAGTCACATCCACTGGTCTATGATGAACTGAAGTGAATTCTTGGTGTGCTGAAGTGTTCAATTCGTCGACACATGCATGCAGGCTTCCGTCCTCAGTTGCAGGCATATTCTCATCATGACTTAAACCGATCCAGACACCAGGCTTTTTCTCTGAGGCTGCACAAAGACACATTTTTATAGGAAAAAAACTAAACTTATTTTTTCTTTTTGCTCTTGACATGCATTTTACAATATATTGGCTAAAGACATACAAAAACGGTGTGTGTCTAATGCGAATTGTTCAGACTATTACATTAGAGTCACACAGTTTTCTGAACAGCAGTCACAAAACCCATTGATTTATTCCTAGACAGCTCACAAAAATTCTTGTTAATACCTTCAAAAAACCCTATTCCATCAAAAAAGCGATTTTTTTCCATTATGTGTCCCTATGAAGATAGAAACAACAGCACCTGGTCTTGGAGGAGCTTCAAAGCTTCAAAGCAGCTTAAGAGAGGAGATGCAACAAAAACATGAAGATTGTTTTGTTTTTCCAGATCAAAAAATAAATTTTTTACGCATATCAAGTATGTAAGAACACTGAAACATTGTGAAAAGACAGGACATACAATAGCATGATGGTGATCAACCCTGGTGTTGACTGGCGTGCCATGCGTAAATACTGTGCTCTGCGTGGCTTCACGTCGTCTCCTGTGGGCCTGAAAACGTCCGGGCCGATCACGTTCCCACGGCAGGTCACATTTGAAATGATAACACATAAAAATCGGATCCCAGCAAAAAAATAGGAATTGAGCATCAAGACCTGCGGTGTGAACATAGCCTTAGAATCACTAATACACATAGTTTTGGACTTTGGGAAGAAACTGGAGTACGAGAAGAAAACCCACTGATGGTGACAGTCTCAAAACCAACTTGAACTTGGACCGGGAACATTTTCAAGATGAATAGAAAGTGCGAAGCACTACATTACTATGTAACCCTGTGTGATATACTTTGATTATTTCTGGATCCAACTAACCTTCAGCTGCACAATCTAACGCTTCATTATTTGCATGTATATGTTTACCTTCTGCTGACGTCAATGTCATTACGTCTGCTTTGAAGAGCTAAGGAGAAATATCTAGGGAAAACTGTCTGTATTAAGAGAAAACAATGTTGGCAGGCAGGATATAAACACTCGAAGCCGACATCATATTTCAAGGATTTGTACATGCATAATTAAACACATCCGTAAATAGTCGGCAAACATGTCAGAGGCTTTTCTTTTCCACATAAAACAGAACTCGATGATAATATACAGAGTCACTCAAACAGCACTTTTTGTACTTTTTCAAAACAGAGATGGAAAATCTACACAGCGGTGCGAGTACAATGTTGATAATAAGTTTCAAAACTCAGCAAAGTGCAGATTTCATTGATGCACTGAAGAGTGAAAAAAGAATGAATAACTGAATCAAAAGAATGGGGAGTTTTGTTTCAGTTTTCCTTTTCTCCAGCAATCTGTGTTTCACGATCGAGACTACAGTGAAAACACACACCTCTTCTACTTGATAAAGTAATGACAAATATTAACAGCATATTAATTTCGGTCTGTGAGAACAGCTCAGTATCCTTCGTTGCTGCTTGGCCTCTCTGTTGAGAATTGGTGACCCACTCTTTAGTGGCACAGTGGCTCAGAGAATGTCGCCTTGCTGCTTCCCAGGGAGCATCAGTTCAAGCAACCATAGTTTTGATTGTGCAGTGTTTTAATAAGCAGGTGCGGCAAATCCAGCAATTAATGTTTTCCAAGTAACTTTCAGAGTGAGTATTTATTTCACGAACGGCCCACTAAAAAGAACTGGGTTCAAAGGGGTATGTACGGATGTTGCTTTTGGTGTTTCACTTTGCAGGTGTCCCTGTTTATAATTCATATTTTACTGCATGGATCTTGCATTTGCTGTTCTGTGGAATGTTCAAGCAAGGCCACCTATATTTTTTCCGAGTTTGTGCTGATCACTGCAAATCTTTCTGAAAGGACCTGTAGTTTGAAGGTTCCCAAAGGAGAAGCTGAATTTGGCTACTGTCTCATACACACTTTATCCTATTCTCCTAGTTATTGCCAGCATTTACTTTTACAGTTATTATAACAATTAAAATATATATACTGCATAAATGATTTTTTTGCAAACAAAGTTTCGAGTGTGAACAATTTTTGGTATGTTATTGAAACATTTTGTCATTGAAAATCTGAAGTAAACAGGTCAACACTCTGAACATGACCTCACTCAGAATCAGTTCAAAAATACATTTGACATTGAGGTTTGGCATGAAAGACATTTGGGGAGTGATAGCAACCTGTTTTCTAAGGTTTTATTTTTTTTTAAATAGCATGGTTTCTGAGGAGGAAAACTCTCCAGTGTGTGCACAAAATGCATTTTAGAGAGCATGTCTGACTCCCAAATTAATTGCTTCTGCATAAGAATTCATAACTCTTGCAAACTAATGAGTCATTGGAGATTAGGTTATGATCAGAGATGAAAAATTATTCCCCCAAATCCTGCTGAGAAGGATGAAAAAATGAACATTTTGGAAGACAAATGAATGTATAGCTTGACTGAATCCAGAATATAAACAACATAACAATTGTTATAACTAGGGATGCATCAATGCGATACATGTATCAGGTATCGGGTCCGATACTACAAAACACGATTATACTTGTACTCTTAAAAGATCCACGATACAAGTAGAGTTAGACTGAAGTCACTCAGTATCTGAACTGCTCGGTGGATTTTACTCCAAACCGTGCTACATGCTACATGCAAGTGTTTCATGGCTCACATGCCAGTGATGCTAAATGCTAAACATGACTAAGACTGATACACTCATTAACAGCGAGCTGGAGTGGGTGCACAGCATATAGAAAACTTGGTCTATTGCATACAATGTGCATTGAACAGTGTGGAGACGCTATGGACGGCCCAATGAGCCTGTCTACTGGGGCCTTACTCATAAATACAGTCAACACAGAAGCTGTGCAGTCGTGGTGTGCGTCATTATCACATTTGATAAGTACGTATATTGATACGTGCAACTACTACAGGATCCATATCAACATACTTAATAGGAGAATGTGTGCACTTATATGGGATATCTATTTATTTTCAATTTATTCAGTATACCATACATATTTGGGAGACATTTTTACCTCACATCCCAAATAGTATGTAAAGTAACACGATTATCTGTAGTTGTGCAAATGAGCCACAGTTTTTCCAAAGGCACTCTTATGGCATTAACCAAATAAAATCTCAAATAAAATTCTGCCCAACAGCACACACCATCACATGCCGCCCTCACAGTGCAGAAGGAAAGACTGGTCTATGAGCTTCTGACATCCGTGAGTTGTGGCGCACATCGCAGCTGCTGCAGTGTGATGCCAAGATATGGCAGGGGGGCAGGATTGAGGAAAGTCTGGCATGCCTCTCACTGACATTACAAATAAATTCACTGAAGCCTGTTAGCTTTACTCATGATAACTGGGCTAACTGATTTAATTAACAGCGACATCCAAACACCAAGAAAAGATCAAATAGCATTCAAGTGAAGCAGAAAGTTAGTTTAACAGTAATTACACACTCATAAAGTCTGACTTTCATTCGTTGTGTTGTGCTTTGCCGATACATTGATTGCTTCTTAACCCACACATTCCAATCTCCTCATCACCTGTGCATATGGATTTTGGAAAAATTAGGAAAGTAGAGATGGACACTGTACAAACAAATGAAAAGTTGATGCAGGATTGAGATTCGTGTCAATGTTTATATGTGAGAGAAGGATAGCACTGAGAAATGAAAAGGAGAGTTCGCAAGATAGCAGTGAGACCTGCTATGACGTACAGTCTGGAGACAGTGGCACCGTTTTAAGAATGGGAGGATGAGCTTGATGTGACAGATGAAGATGCTGAGATTGCGAGTGACTAGAATGGACAGGATTAGATTGCAAGGACAGATAATGGTGAGAAGATTAGAGATAAAGTCTGGGAGGCCACATTGAGACAGTTTGGATATGTGCTGAGGATAGATAGTGGAAATGTTCAACAAAAGATGTTGGCGATTGAGCTGTTCAACTTTCTGGCCTCAAGCCAGAAGTTCAGGTCCTTCATATGCAGGACCAAAAAAGAGTCAGTAACAGTTTTTATACATGGACCATCAGATCTCTGAATTCCTTCACTACAACTCGACAACCTCAATCCTTGATAAACATAGTGTGAACCAGTTGGAGCATTGTTTTGAGTTTGCATTGAAGGACACCATAAGTAGCACAGAGGTTCCAACAGTTCTAACATAGGTCATGCTTAAACACAAACTGTAAAATTACACATCATTCTTTATGAGACAAAACAAGATTTCTCGAATACTTTGCAGCTTTTGAAAAAAATATATAAATTCAGACATTCTTAATCTATTTTGTATATTTTTTGTTTAAGTTTATTCATACTTTTATGGACTTGCCATTTACTAATATATGCAATAAATAATTTTGAAGTGGCATAAAAATGGAGACAAGCAGAAAATCTCAAATTATAGATCTGTATCTTTGTTGTCTCAGTTTGCTAAAATACTCGAAAAAAAGATTTGTAAACAGACAGGATAATTTAATTAATTGAAAAATACAAGTTACTGTCATCATTATGGTTCCAGGAAACAGCATCTTTGGCATTCTCATACTTTTGTATTAACATTCAGCAGCTGTAGAAAAGACATAGTTTAGGTGTTTTTATTGATTTACATAGAGTATTGGGCATAAATGACAATTTTCTACTATTGCACAACCTGGAACTTTATGGTATAAAACGTTTGACTATCACTTGCAGAACCCAAACATAAAAAGTTTGAAACACAGTTTACAAAAAAACTGATGTATACAAAAGGGTTAATGCAAAAGGCAGGTAAGAGAATGTCACCAACTGTTTAGACATAAAGGTTCATAGACAATCTGGCATCAGAGACATAAGGGAAGCAGGCTTTCATACACTGAGGTGGGAGAAGCACAGGTGAATCAAATTAGGGCAGGAAACAGAGACAAGACATGTATATTTCAAAATAAAAGAAGAGTAAAAGTGGCTTAAAAGTTATCTGTAACTGCTTCCAGTATGTTTTAATCAATGACATTATATCTTTACAATATCACATAAATTAAAATATGTTTAATTTGCTGATGACACACATTTATTTTGGTCTTAGTTTGTTTTTATTTTGTTAAATAATTCGCCAATCTTCTATTAAACCTTCCAGTTCCTATATTTTCATGCTGTTGTTTATCTTTTCACTGTTGTATTGCTCGGGATAACTTAAAACTCAAACCTACAGCGCCCTCACAATCAAATTATTGCAGAACAAGTTCACTATTTAGAAATCATTGATCAGCTGGCACATTTTTATTCATCATCATTACTGAGTGGTTCGTATTGATCATTTATGGTTGAATGCGGGTGTATTAGGAGGGATATGATAGAAGACATGCTGACATAGCTGTTAAACAATCTATCACATTCTGCTTAATAAACCACAATAATATTTGACATACACCATCATTGGATTTCCCAGATAATTCCAGGTAAGACTCCACCATAGTAGTGCTCAAGGATTAACTAGTAGTCATACATTTGAAGCTGCAATGATTAAACACAAGCAATGATCTTCTATGCTAGAAAAAAATAAAAGCAACTTGCTTATTTTATCATTTTACCATTCAACACAATACATTGACTAATGCAATTATATGCAGCTATATTTACAGTATCCATGTTTAATATACAATTTAGTTGACATGTAACTCTGGGTGATTAAAGACAAATATAAATAATACATCATCAACAGGTTTTGATGGCTTTGTTGTTCTCTCTACAAATGTGTGTGTATTTTGATGACTAAAAATACAACAGCACCAACTTGTGGCCTGGCATGCCAACTCCATCATTTTCAGTGTTCCTGCCATTTACGTGTGAACGAACATCATATTCAAAACAAACACATTTTTCTGTAATAAAAATGGCAAAATTTTGCGTTTTCACTTGAAATATTGCCGTGTTGCCTGAGTGTGTCATTAGTTAAAATTGTCTCCAAGTCTCAGCTGTGAGTTTGTGTTTGTGTGTGTCTCTCTGTGATGTATGAATGAATGAATGGCTGTTCTCTTCCTAAAACTGTGCTACCCGCTGCATAACACCCCAATAATAAGGACAAAGCTGCACAGAATCACACTCTAATTAACTCAAATTCACAGACACAACATGAGCCCAAAGCTTTTGCAAGTTTAAACTCTTTGAAAGTCTCAAAATTGCTGTCACACCTGGCAGCAATAGTCATTGCAATGTATAAGTTTCCGCAATATGCAATATACAAAAATGCCAATAAATATTCAATTCTGAAGAGTCACAGTGGATACAAATGATCACAGAATTTAACACAAAGACACTTCAGGGACAATTTGTGTGCAGATCCACTGGCTTCTTTGTTTTCCTGCTTTGTGTTAAATTCTCGTTCACTCTAGTTCACATCAGAGTTTCTGTACAGCTCTAAGGTACTCGTATACATTTCATTCTTCTGTTTTTTTTTCTTGTTTTTAAGCATAACTTCCGTCACTGAAGCTCCAGAGCAGGTAAACTGCCACAAGAAATCTTGTCACTGAACATCTCGATCTCAGATTCAAAACATGTTACTCATGAGAACAAGAATAGCGGATGTTGTTATGCAATTTTTAAATGATTTATACTGACAAATACAGCAATTAGCCATACCAAATACCTAATATTATGGAAGTTCTCATTTTGCTTTACCGAAACAACTGAGACCTCTAATCGGACTTGTTTGTCCACCACATTGGAAAAGGCCAAGGCAATGCCTCATTTTCATCGTTCTGTTCCTCTAACTATTATTGAACCATTTTTTTGGTTTGTGGCAGGGTGCATTTTCCAGCTAACAGAGCCCACTGCCATCGGGGAATATTGTTTCCTTGAGTGGTGTATACGTGATCCGCAACAATGCTTAACGAGGTAGTGTGTGTCAAAGTCAAATCCCTATGGATTGCAGGACACATGCCTTCCTCGCTGAAAATTGGCCAAAACATTAAACTGCTCTGTTTGCCAGCCTTTTTCTCAGACTGAATCCCTGGCGACACATGTTCCCGAGCCAAACACTGCCCACGGGGTCGATCATCCACGTGATATGGAATTGAACAAGGCCACATCCTTGATATTGATCACTGCAGACTGAAACATTCACAAGGGGTGAAGTTTTGGCAGTGCAGCCAACCCATAAGTAAAGAAAGTAGCTATTAGGTGTCCTAATTGTCACGAGAAGTCACTAAATGACTGATTTGCATGTTTCACCTTGTACATATAATTGTGATAAACACTGTTGGAGATAGGAACAACCTTGTGTGAGAGGGCTAGAAAGGGAGTATAATACACGCAATATATTTTGAGAATTGCTGTCTGTATGCCGGGGTGGTATCAGTCAGCGGGACGGTTGTTTGAATAGCCGTCTGAAACTAGATTGGTGAATATCTCCAGCTTGGATGCAGTGCTGAGTGAGACCTGGGCCATCTTCCAGTGCTTCAATGCTTTGAGATGGGTTGAGGGGCACATAGAAAGGAAAAGCCTTCATGTCAGAGTCTCCAAAAGTCTCCACTATCACCAGAAAAAGCTGGATTTGTCTGTGGTCAATTAAAAAAAACAAAAACGTTGCTAAGAGGATTTGGGAAGTCACCAGATTTAGCAAGAGAGTTTCCAAGTTGGCAGCAGTGAGTTTGGGAGATTCTCTGACCTAGTCATCTCGCCATCACAATCTGGCCCTTGTCAAACTTGCTCAGATCCTCACTCGTGACTCTTTCCTCCATCTTGCACATCAACTTTGAGGAAAAAAAAAATGTTCATTCACTGCCCATTAGAGCCCATCTACTTGCAGTCACAACAAAAACAGATGATCTGTGACATTTACTTGAAATGTCAGCAGTTGTAATTAGTCGTAATGTTATGATTAATCTGTATATTATTGCTGTTTGTCAAAATCCATTGAGTTTCATTAGGAAGCACTAATTATACTGGAGGTAGTCGGGCACAGATTTCATTGGCTGTTATCTGCTGTTAACATTAACAATGGCGAGTCCACAGACATTCTTATGGACAGATGACCAAGATGGACTGTTATTAGGAGTGACTCTCAATTAATAAAACTATCATGACAATGAGAGTCATGACGCTCATTGTTGTTATTGTCCATAAACACACACATATGCAGAAGAACTATGTACAATGACGGTGGTGCGCATACACATTAGCACAGTTTCAGGAAAAAAATTTGCATTTCCACCCGTTTCCATGGACATGAAGTATTTTCAAAGCTTTGAGATCCATTTTCAAAAAGTTGCATTTTCCATAGCTCTGAGCACCACTGTCATGTAAATGAACACACAAAACACTATCAAAGAAAAAAATTGTTGCGTAAGTGGACCTCAATCGAGTACCTGGTTTCAAGGTTTCAAGGTTTTACCTCTGAGCCACTAAAATGTATTTTTCATATCATGGAGTGAAACTCTGGGAAGGTTACTTATTGAATATGACCAATATGACAACATAGAGAGGCTCGATGAGATGAGATCATACATGATGTTTGTTTTTTTTTTCCCTATTCTCTTCTGCATGGTAGCCAGTGGTTGAGATCATCACTGAAAAGTCACTCTGGAGCTGGCATAGCGATTCGCTGCTCGCTTAAGGACACTTCATCTGCTCTGTATGGTACAAAGAAAGGTTCCATGCTCACGTTGAGACCAAAGACACTAAAAAGGTCAGTGACAGAAAATTAATTGACCTTCTCATCTGCATTCAAAGAGCCGCCACTTTGTTTGGCCAAAGTAAGATGTTGATGAGTTCATCATGTACATAAATGTTGTCTTTTTTTCCCCCTCTCCTGGGTGAATGCAGAAGAGAGAGTCAGGGATCCTGTAAAATCAGTGAAATTTACCGTCCCTTTCGCTCACTTTTTGGAGAATGCTCTAATTTACATTTGTTTGACTCCGCTGTCACTCTAGAAGGCATTCATCAGAACATCAAGATTGCCTCAATATGTTAGTTAGGTGAGTCCAAAAGTGTGGAGAATCTTTTGACTTTGAAAAGGAAAATAGATGGGAGGGGGGGGGGCAAAAAAGGAAGATCTGGGTTTGTTGTGTCATTATTATGCGTGCTCCCATTTCTTGAAATAACAACTTTGCTGCTTATAAACTCAACTGTATGACACCCAATAAATGAAGAAAAGAAAAAAAAAATATCATTGACCTCCTGGATAGTGAATGTGCTTTTGAGGAGGATAAAGTAAACATGTAAAAGAGTAATTAAACAAATGTCTTCACACGCGATAAGCAGCTGCGTGCTTCTCTGCTGCGTTCTAAAGCAAGCAAAAGCACCACTGGAGCAGGTTTTGCTCTCCCAGAGGAACTTTTTCCACATCTTTGTTGTTGCAATTTCTTTGAAGAAGGAGAGTGTTTGGTCTCTGAAGTGAATGAATTCCACCTTAGAGAGGGATGTTTAATTAAAAAAGCAACATTATTTCCATGCATTGGAAAATAATTAAAACCACTCCAGAGCCATTATGAATTGATAAAAGAATATAGAAAAGATGAGCTGCAACTAATTTCCATGTGTTGATCTAATTGGAGTTTTAAATATATTTCCTTTTTTTTTTCATAAAGCAACCCACTGTGTGATTTATGCTGAACAAGAAAAGCTAATTTATCAGATGGAATTCATTGTGATGAAAAGGGACAATATATTTTAAGAAAGGAAACATGCTTGTAAGAAATGTTTCAAGCTATTTACATTTTAAATATATCATAATTGTTGAGTTTAATTAATTAAAAATTAAATTTCTATAAATGTCCTTGCTGTCCTGATTTCTATCAAATTAATTCAATACAGTTATTTCTACAATAACTTTGAATGTAATAAAGTTAACATTCTTAAAAGTGATATTTATGTCCATATAACTAAGAAAACAAATGTAAAAAAAGTCTGATCTTATGAATATACAACATTTTGAGAAACAGTGTTTTTGATTTCATAAAGCTTAATGTTTGAAAGTTCCACAGTGTATATTGTTGTTGTTTTTTTTTTATTAAAACAAATAATATTTTCCATGTTTTTAAGTTTTTATCTGAGAAGCAATTATAAAGGTGACATTCATTTTAAGTTGTTATACAACAAAAACCTGTTTAATTGTCATTGGAGCCTTTTGTTCAAATCTTTTATTATCTTTTATTTTTCTCTCCTGTGTTAGTCCTACATCGGTTGTAAAGAATGTAATAAACATTTCAACGAAAATAAATGAGATATCAATGATGCTGCCATGGAAGCAAGTTAATTTATTGCTATCAAACTACCTTTTGCCTCAAAGTCGTGCTGTAATGGAGAGTTGGTAAAAGCAAACATAATGCAACAGCTATATGATATTTATTTACTAAAAAAGTGTTGTGGGTTGGGGGGGGGGGCATTTTATTGTCTTTTGCATCAGAAGCTTTCATTAAAATTGGGCTTTTTGTTGAGATTGTAGTAATTGGCTGAAGTAATGTTTTTGAGAAAATACAGAGTTTTTCATCAAATATATATATATACTCTGCTCCATAACAAAATACAAGGAAAAAAACCCAAAAACTTTACAGTTTAAATTTAAAGGTTAATGTGGCACCATGTCACTAGTCCGGCCCACTTAAGATGAACTCGGGCTGTGTGTGGCCCCATGTTGTGTGTGACCCCCCCCCACCCACCCCTCCCCAAATCTTAGTCAGTGACATTCAACCTATCCTGGCATTTTATATTGAGGATGGATGGCAGTGTTGACGAGAATTCAAAGCTGAGGATAGAACACATAGTTTTGAATTTTTAATGACCAGAATTACCCCGGCCTAGTCAGATGATAAACTTCTAATTTTCTAAGTTTCTGCATAACGCCTTCTTGTTATAAAAGTAAAAGGATCCCTTGTGTTTGTATATGTCTTCAAAGCCAAGCTGAGAATGTTGTCAGCCATCTAAGAAAAACATTGACGTGTGAGATGTGGCTAAATAAAAGCCTGCATGTAGCACCACGATATGTTATTACTTTAAGTATTAAATAATCTTTTTGCCATAAAGTAAAACCTTCTGCTCCCTGGCTCAATGAGTGGTTATGTAGATTTTACGCATTTTATCATCAGTTCCCTCTGAGCACCTTTCAGGAATATAGTGATCAAAACATGATGGATAGTTCTCACATCAGCCATCGTCTGCAATCCCTCCTGGCAGCACCCACAGAGGTATTCATTCTGACTCAGCTATGTAGGTGTAAATGCGAAAGTACATAGCCATGCGATCTGTCATGATTGGTCATAGCACGCTGGGGAGCAATTAACATTAATCAGGCTTCAAACTGGGTCAGTAATTCCAAAAGCAATCACAGCTCGCCAGACATTTTGACATTAAATGGAGACTTGGCAAAAAGCTTGGTTCTTCAAGAGCTGATTTGTGGTTGTTTTCCACGACAAATGTTAAAAGATATAAATGTCCTTTGTGACTTTATTTGCCAACATTAGCTTAAAAATCGTTCCAAACGATACTGTGACTCTGACAACCAGATAACCAGATGTGTAGTGCATAAAATATGTCCGGGGTGCCAAAACTGAGGCAGCCCTCAAATATTTGATATAATATACATCTTTGAGGGGTGCCAAAACTGATTTGTCATTTAACTTTCAAATACGAACACCATTCACTTGCTTTTACTGGTCTTACTAATAACATGAAGAACAAGTAAAAAAAACCACAAAACTTTATACTTTTTATACTACAAATTTTTTTAAAGTAATGGTAACAACACCTGAATTAAAATATCAGTGATGCTGCCATGAAAAATAGCTACCTTGTTGCTGGTAAACTAACGCCAAAGTTATTCTATCAGTGTGAGTTTATAGGAAGAAAAACAAGGAACAGCTATAGGGAAAGACTTGTGTCAATTACTCTCATGAGTATCATCTGTGTCCCCCCTCCTTCACACTGTTTTTAAACGCTCTTGTCAGTTTGTCTCGTTTCGTTCCGGACACTCCTGAATTATCCTTGTGTTTTTGGACTCTGTTCTCCTTTGAATTTCTTTCTCTTTTGACACCTTCATCGTTTTAAATCAATTATGTTGGAATGCAAACTCTCTTGTGAGTCTGCTTCTGGGTCCCCACCCCCTACGATTCCAACTGTTCCATATAAGCAAACTTAAGCGGCTGCGGAAAGGAAAAACTCCCATTTTTATAGGAAGAAACTTTTGCAGAATCAAACTGAGAGGTGGCAGCTTTCTGACATAATTTATATTTATGCAGAAGGGGAAAGGGGATATGACCAGTTGACAACAGCTTTTTACCAGGCAAATCATCTCAGTAGCTGAACACATGCTTATATACTGTATTTTCATGTTCTTCTGTATTGTTTAAGTGCTGTGAGTAACTATGTGTAGAGCAGTACTACCAGCAGAGAGCAGCAGAAATACTTGCTGTGGTGGTCTGACTAAGTGAAAAGGATGGCGTTGTGAATCAATTTTTTTGCCTGCCAAGAGTAAACTGTCCTTCTTTTAATGCAGGGGCCGATTCAGAGACGGCTGAAAAGTGAGTGGTGACTTCATTCCTTGCTATTCAATGTTTTTTCATCTGTTTCTTAACTGTCTCCTTCACTGAGAGATGGTGATGCCAGTGGCATGCAGGTGGACTAAAATAAATAATTCAACAAATGTTTTCTGGGTTTTCTTTGTTTTTCTCAGGGCACTTTTAGTCAGACGCTTAAAAATCACGTTATCGCACTCGACAAGCGCGTACATGAGCAGGACATGATGGAAGGAGATTGAGGCAGTGCAGAAACTCGCAGCAGTAAAAAGGCATCTGCATGTGTGTCGGTGGCGAATAGCATCGCATTTGAATATCCAGGCTCGAGAAAACTAATGAATACGCTTGGAGCAGCCAGTCAATACTCAGCATACTGCAGATGCCTGGTACCAATCACCCAAGAGAAATGTAAGTTTAGTGTGCTGACAGACCTAATGATATGCTTCATTTGCAGCCCTATCGTAAAGTGCAATTTTGTACATAACCAAAAACAGCTGCAGTGAAGCTTTTTTTTCTTTTTTCTTTCCTTCATAGATCCTAGCTCTCTTTGGCTCCCTGGTTTGTGTGTGTGTGTGTGTGTGTGTGTGTGTGTGTGTGTGCGTGCGTGCGTGCGTGCGTGCGTGCGTGTGTGTGTGTGTGTGCGTGTGTGTGAATTCTTTGTTTACATCTGTTCCAGAGTGCTGGGTTCATTGTGAGTGAGCATTTATTCGATAAAGGCTTAGAGGGATTTGAGATGAATCTTGTTTCTCTGTCGTTTTCTGCTCCCTGTTTGATTTTAGTATGAAGGCTGGAGATAAAGATTAGAAAGAGCTGTGCAAACTTAAAAAGATGTGTGGGTCGATCTGAGCACGTTTCACGTGACCTGTTGGCAGTTGTTAGGTTTTTTTTTGCTTTTTTTTTTACTGACTTGTAGCCATTGGAATTGAGTGTGGCGCACATGTAACCACTCTAAATAACAATGTCCTCCAGTAACACAAGATGCCATCACCCTGATGATTTTGTAAATTCCTGAGGGTCCTTATTATTCAATGCAATTGTGCTGGCCCCCTTTTCCAATGGTGTCACCTTGAAATGAAAGCCTCACCTTTGGAAACCTGAGCAAATTCAAAATTTGTCAAGTACTCCAATCTCACACATTCAAAATAGCCTTCGCTCTATTGAGAAGGCGAGACTTCATTATATAAAGTCAAAGCTGGAAAAGAGCCAATTACTCACCCTGTTAAAATAGAAGAAAAGGTTTGTCTTTGAATGGATATTTGAGGCATGACTTCACATCTTGACATCTATCTGACTGACACCTGAATGTGAATGGTGTGCCCACCAAGGTACTGCAAAAAAAAAAAAAAAATCAATATTGTCTTTGAACACAGGCATTGTGAGGCCTGAAGTCTTCTTAAATGGAAATTGCAGAGCTGTAAAGCAGTAAAATGCCTTCAGGAAAGGGTTAAAAAAAAAAAAAAATCCACAGCAAATACGCTGTAATTCAGTTGAATTTATCACGTCATTATCTGCATGATTCCTGGAGGAGTGACAAATCTTGTACCTGTTTGTGTCAGATTGATAGTTATGACACAAGCTACATGATATCCTGCTGCTCAGGCTTATCTGATAGAACTGCGAGCTGACACATTAGCGAGAACACTGGAGTCCTTATCAATATTCACTCTGCATCTTAAACCACTATGAACAGATGGCTTTGCTGCTCTTTTTACATAAACCCGCAAGAAACTGTTACATCTCTCGCATACAAAATACAAGGTAGGCTTTAATAAGATGGTGTCACTCTGCATAATGTGCACATTTTTCTGATGGATTTAGGTTCATAATAGGTTCTTGATTAACGCTTGTAAGTTTTGAAAGGTGCCTGCACCAACGATAAGGCTTTCTCCCACCTTCACTTTCTCCAAAACGTGCCCGTGAATGCAGAAATGATGGTGATTGTGACGATGACAACATAAAAGCGCTCTTTAGTTTCCTGTAGGTGTCTGTGGACTAGTCTGTCATGGATCCTTCTGGATCTTCTGTCTCGCAATATTCTTGAACGTGCAGCGAGAACATCATTTGTCTTAAATGTCAAAAGCACTTGACATTAGGGGCCCTCCAGCTCGCATCACAGACAGAGGCTGACAGGGATCTGCCAGGCGATTTGAAGCCTTTGGAGACAGGGCTGATCCGTCAGAAGTCTCCTCTTACCGCACTTGAAAACTTAACCACTTTGATGACTTTCGGGAAACTTGTACTGAGGCCTGTGACCAAAACCGCCACTGTCGAGGGGAGCCGGTTGCCAGACTGCAGCATTCTGCGAGAGCAAATGGGGAGATTACTCACTGAAGCATAATGGGCTTTGGCCCATTGAGCAATTTAACCAAAGTCAGTAAGTGGTGAGATGGAAGATACCGGGCAACGTTGGAGCAGGTTGACTCACGATTGCCAAATTCTGTCAAGCCCTCATTTGTTTTTGTGTTGTTTACGTGCTATTTATTTCATTTCCTGTTCTTTAACCTCTATTAGAATTTTGCTTTTGCATGTTTAGCTGCCAAATAATCCAAATTCACACAAACAAACATGTTGAAGAGAATTAATTGTGTCAGCCAATCTGTTCAGGTTAAAGTTTGACAGGTAAAAAAAAAACAGGCATAAACCTGATATTGCATACAGAGGAATGTGGAAGTGGGTCTACTAACGAGACCCATTCACAGCTTCTTACCAATGTGCAAAGTAAGACAAGCATTTAAGTGTGTTTGGCTTCATGAATATGTAACAAATGCTGTTTTCCAGATTGTCCAATATACTCAGAGGTGCCTGTGGCCATATGTAAACGTACAACATGCAATGTGATTTAAAATGCTGCCTTTATTTATTATTGTATGTCTATTTTTTTTAACACATTAAAAAAGGAAGTGCGAAATGTTTCAGGCTTGAGCAGAGCTGCTGCTGTTATCGTGGCAAAGTGGCAGCAGGTCATTCATTCTGCTGAGAAGGTGATCAGCTGCAACCTCCAACCCCCTCCAGGAGCTGTACGCCTCCAGGACCCGGACACTTGCAGCCCCTCTCACTCCGGACACAAACTCCTTCAGGTCTTTCATAATTTAGTTTACATTCAATCCTGAAAAAAACATAAACACCCAGAGCGTGTTTGTGCTCATTTTCTCTTCTGCTCATCAACGTGCACAATAGTCAATAAGCAGATTTTGAAATTTAAATATGGGCCCTTCTGGACTGCAAATACAGATTTGCACAAGGCATGAGAGACACAAAGGGACACACAAGAAGAATGCGATCAGCCTTAATGGGATAATTGGATGTGAAACTGTCATTCCACCTGGTGAGTGACTGTTTGTGAGAGGCGAGTGGCTAGACAGCCTCAAAAAAACCAACCCAATCAGCCAGGCCCAGTGAGAGCCATCTTATGCTGCAACATCAATTACAAAAGAATTGCTTTAGGGATACTCAGCTCAGGCTTTCCATTGCATCACTTATTAGACAATCCTTTGCTGTGACATGTACTCATCAGAGGATTGAGGCACCGGCGCGAGGCAAGGTCATTTATGAATTATTTGAATTTGTGTCACTTCTTTTTTTTTTTTTAACAAATATGCTGCTTCACAGTCAATGTCTGAGTCGGTCTGTGTGTGTTAGGTGCGTTGGTTATCAATTCTGCCTGATTTATTTTTTTCCTCTGGGTATTTGAGACCCTGTAGTCCTGCAACGCTTAAATAAAGAATTACTAACCTATTTAATGTTCATCATAGGTGAGCATTGTCCTTTGATAATGATCGTTTTGACCGAAAAGGGAAATTGAAATTGAGCTAATTTTCTAATATTTTATGGAAGCAATAAAAAATGGATGGGGTCATCTGCATACATCTTGTGTAAGAGAGGAAATCAACTGTGAAAGGAGTTTGATAATAGTGAAATGGTAATTCAGCCCTCATGCCATTCATAGGTATGTAGCTCCAGATGGAGAATGGCTCATCATTGTATTCAATTTGCTAGATTACAGGGCAGTTTTTAATTGGTAAGAAGAAGGCTTATGAGGCACACATAAAATATAAAGTGTGATTTTAAACAAATACATCATTCACTTTATTAAATAAAAAGACATCCAATGCTTTGATTACAAATAAAGTCAGATTGCAATCAATCCAAATTTACATGCAATTCTGATTCATTGCCGTAAAATCAATCAGTCAACAACATTGTAGTGTGGCGTGTGCGTGTGCGTGTGTGTGCGTGTGTGTGCGTGTGTGCGTGTGTGCGTGTGTGTGCGTGTGTGTGCGTGTGTGTGTGTGTGTGTGTGTGTGTGTGTGTGTGTGTGTGTGTGTGTGTGTGTGTGAGAAATCTACCCTTGCTAATAGACTTTCTGTACTGTCGTAATAAATGATATTGCTAGTGGCTGCGGGAATCTGTAAAGAACAGGAACAACTAAAAACTTTAAACCTATAGTTTTATGATAAAACCGATATCATAATTGAAGTTTGTGATCATTACAGCCAAAATTCTGAAATCCGTCTTATCAAAATGGATAACACTTTTAAAATCCACTTTCCCTTTTCTTTTTATATTTATTCTTTTTCTACACAGTGAATATTGCAGGGGGAAAAATGCTCCTGAGAAAAAAATACAACTATAATAAGCTACATTATCAAGAATAGTACATCCTGCTCCATATTTGACATCTGTGTAATAGAAGATGCTTTGAAATCAATAGTATATTCCTTTTATCAAAATATATAACCATTATTGTACTACTTTTTTTTCCACACAACATGAATTTAGTGTGGTATGTGGTATAATATAATCACCACTTTTTTAATCTTTTTTTCTCTCAATTGCACAACGCTACATGATTTGTATCATTATCAGTGTGTTCCTTTCACCAGAAAATGTATAGCAACAAATCATCCATCCATCCATCCATCCATCCATCCATCCATGCAACAAGTCAGAGAGGCTTGATCTTGAATTCTCGTATCACTACAGTTTTGAAAGACTTGTATTTTTATGACTTCAAGAGAGAATGTTAATTCTGATGTAAATAGACAATAGATAAAAAGGTAATTCAATCACTTTAGAAGTAAAGTGACGTTCTCTTTAAGAACGATAAAAAATATATATGAAGGTTCATGAACAAAGCACTATTTTTGCAATACTTTAGTGTTTCCTGAAAAAAAGTGTTTCAAGTACGCACACACACACACACACACACCAAATCAAATCCCGAGGAGCCTGAAGTGCTGCAAAATGATCATTAGAAGCTTTAGTGGCACTTGGGATGTTGCTGTTGACACACAGAGGAGGCTCTTCCTCGCAACCTTATGGTGATATGTGCAAGTAATCAGAGGGAGAAGATGCGGACCAAACAGCCGAGATAATTAAAGTTGAACCAACAAACATAATCAACGCCCAATCAGGCTGTATTGTGCCGAACCACTCTGCCTGAAGAAGCCTATGTTAATTTTCCCGGCCCATGTAAAGTGCTTGGTGTTGAGAACATAACTTACCTTGAATAAGCCTTTGAAAGACTTTAAAAGAAAAACCCTTTGCCACAAACCTGCTGGCAGTGGGTTTTTTTTTCTTCCAGCATTTGCCCTTCATTGAATGTCTAATCTATGTGCCAAGAATTTTTGTTTACATGCCTTTCAACTGACAGAATTCAGCACCAAACGAAGTACAAACATGTTCAATTGCATCGATTCACTGTGAAACCCTTTTCTCTCAGCCCTCTTCTTGAGCACTTTTGTTTCCTGGTCCAGAAGTCGCCAAACAACTGGGACTGACATGAGGAAATTGCATATACCTGAGTAATTTGGGCTTCGGTCTATTCAAGGGATTGACTAGTAAGCCCTTTCTCACCTCTCCTACCAGCCATTTATTTAAAGGTAAAGACTTTTTGTTTGAGACACCCTGCACATTATTTCTAACACTCTACTTTGATTGCTTACCCACTGAAACGACATAATCGTCTTAATCCATTTTAAATCAGGAATAAATTGCTAACCCTTTCCTATGTATAATTTATTTTTTTTGTCACAGTCCTCATAAATTATTGTCAAGTGCATCCAAAACAAGACACACTCCTGAACAAACACATTTTCACACATAACTCCACCAGTTAACTTTGTATGCTGCATTGACTAAGTTCATACCATAACTATTCCCAACTGACTATAGCGTTTCAACTGCAATGCATTCCCTAAAATACTATTAACCATTTACAGGAATATTGTGTTTTGTCTGCTGGAATTAACGTATAAATTCAGTTCTGTTGTTTTTCTGATTATGGGGTTGTACTTACAAGGTGTTCAGAAACTTTACAAGGTGTTGAAGATCCCTCAGTGGATTAATACTACTGTATGGTAGTTTACCTGCCAAATAAAAAAAAAAACACAAAACAAACAAAAAACAAAAACCTCTGAAAGACCACATTTTCGGACTGTATTTATTGATTTGAAAATGTTTTGTTTATTGATCCAATGATCCTCTTTGGACCCCTTCACAATGCAATAGAGTGGCATCATAAAGAACACAAGCTGAACATCCTCCATGATTGCAGTCTGTCAAATGACAATATCTCAGTCTGAGTATCTGAGTCTCAGTTGCTTATGTGGCATCATTATATGGCTTTGGTCTTCTTTTTAACTCTTCTTGGTTTTTGCCATTGGAAGTGCATTGTGTTTGGCCTTTGTCATCAGAGTCAGGTTCCTCTTATGTGATCCTAGGTTCAGATAGGCAGGCAAACACAGACTCTAGTTTTAAGGTTAAGACTTTTTTATTTATTAAAGCTTATGGTTATAGCTGGTTCAGGCCACCTAATGAACTTCATTACTTTCTCATTCTCCATGTTTCACATGTCACTAACATCCTGTCCCTCTCCTGCAGTCTCTCTCTCTCTCTCTCTGTCTCTCTCTCTCTCTGTCTCTTGCTTTTTACTGTGGAACACTCAAAGTCCATGGTCTGATCCTCCTGCCACGTCATGTCTGAAGTGAGAGACATTATGATAATCTACTTGACACTTGTTGCCCTCTGTCATCTTATCATATTCTCTCCTTCTATAGTCTACCTATGATTCTGGTTCTGCAGGTTTCTTCCTATTAAAAGGGAGGATTTTTCCCCTTCCCACAATCTCCTCTGCGTCCTCATGTGGAATTGTTAGCTTTTTCTCAGTGAAATTGAAATGAGTGTGTTGTATTCTGCGTTATAGATATAATATTGAATTGAACTGAATTGGAAAAACAGAGAAACTGACATTCAAATCCCTGAAAAAGGTACAGACATCAATTTACCACAAATACATGATTTTGGACAATGTATGAAACTGGTATACCCAATGGTGTGCAGTCAGAGGGTCAAAAAGAATTGTTCTTTTTTTTTTTTTTTTACTTCATTGCAACCCTCTGATGGAAATTGGACGCTGCTATTGGGTTAAAATGTTGAGTGACAGTATCATGAGCCAATCAAATGTTGATATGCTATTGACGGAACGCCTTGGCGCCAGCAAAGTTTCGCGCTCTGGTCTTGCTGTCGTCATTGAAATGAGTTTGACTGATTGGCCCACGGGCAGGTGCGTGATGACGCACTGTTATTACTGCGACACTGGAAATTGATTTGATGGCGAAGCTGCACAGTGGTGTCTTGATATGTTGTGGTTGTTGATCAGTTGTCATGTTGGTGTGGATTAAGTAGGAGGGGGGGGCTACCTGCTGGCCCAGACTGGAACACCACCACACGCTACTGGTTATACCCAAACAAAAACAAAACGAAAACAAAAAACTGACACACAGAGAAGACATGCAGATTACACACAGAAAGGCCTCCAAGCACACTCTCAAACTCCTGCTATCGGAGGAAGAATGTGCTAACTACTACATTATCGTGCTCCTCCAGTCAGCCTTCTGCACTTGAGTATAATTGAGTATAAATCTGAATATAATTGACTGTTCTCCTTGACGATAAAACCAAGATCAGGCAGAAGATTCTCAAACTGCTTAATTTTGAAGGTAAAATCTCGTATTTAATTATTTAGGTGAAGGTATATTTCATTAGCAGAATATGTACGTGAGCAATGGATTAAATTTGCTTTGTTATATGTATTCACATTTGCCAAGATTTTTCAACCTTTCTGCTTTTTGTCAGCTTTCAGTCTTGTCTTGTCTGTGATTCACCAACATCTCCTCTCTTCCCCTGTGTATAAACACCATCTCCCCTCATGTGTATGCTGCCAGATCGTCTTGGTTCCTCTGCACTTGCGCTTCCTGCAGCGCCTTGTGTCATTTTTCCTTGTATTCTTTGTGTTCACTTGTGTGCTCTGGTGGTTGTGGACCCCTGCCTGTTTTTGGATTCTCTCTCGCTTTGCCGTTTGGATATCACGCCTCTGGACTTTTTGTTCATACAGTTTTCTACTCTATGACTTGTGTCTGTCTGCTCTTGGGTCCACCACGTTTGTGACCCGTTTTTGAGTGTTGGATGCTCCGTTGTCAACAAGCCAAATGACAACAACACATTTTTGGGAAAATTAGAAGTGGTGTTTGAGGCAATATGCATTAAAACTCATACAATACTGTTGCTTGAGTTAAAAAAAACAAAGCATTCAGTGCCTTTACTCCAAAATGATCATTGTGCACATGATGCTGCTCTTGATGACCCAATATAAGCAATGAATGGCAAATGATTCAAAACATTTTTTTATTTCATGCTTACACTCCAAGTGATTAGTTTGAGTCACATTTGTTGGGGAAAAAACAAACAGATAAGCAACCTACACAGTCTTTTCTTTCACTCATATCCTGCTGACCAGATTTGTCATACATACTGTAGTCTCATTTAACAAAACTCCCAAACCATTTGTTACTTAGAAAACTCAAAATCTACCAGAACAAAGACATAGACTATTTTGTTGATGTATTATTGCAACCCGCAATACTGCAATATGACTGTCCCAGATTCAAGATTGTGTAACATGAGTAATTTTCTCACCACAGGCAAAAACACAGCGACATTGACGAACTGCCAGATATTGAAAGTTGGAGTGATGTTGGGAAAAGAGACAGAATCCAGTTAATCCGGTCTGGCCCTTAGAGTTTTGGCAGCTGAAAGTTTTTGCCATTGTCATACAGATTTAAAGTTTCAAATGGATGATGTCAGATGTTATAGTTATGTGTGACCTCGTGCAGCACTGTAGTCATTTTAACAATTGTGTTAGTTTCAATTAAAAAAAACAACAAATTGACACATCAACATTATTGGTATCGCCAGGTGATTATTCTGAATAGAGATGATCAGAAGAGGGATATTGGTGCATTACCATATTTTGTGTAGGATTACATTGAAAAAAACAAATTGAATACGTTACATTGAGACTGTGAAGTACACGATTTGTACATATATTTGACCATATAAACTGGAGCGAATATTTATAATCCTGCCAATAATTATCAACCATTCTTAATAGGTAGGGTTATAAAGTATGCGTTAGTTGGTACACACACAGAGAAAAAAGAAAGAAAACATGCAGTATGGAACAATACATAAGAAAATAGGCACATACATATATTGTGCGAGACAAAACCCCCACAAACAATACAGGACAAAAACACAAATGGGTAAAATATAACACACAAGAAGCACCAGAGACAAAATGGACACAATCATGGAATTCACGCAGTATAAAATGCTGCACGTGTGCGAAGGTGAGGATGTGCAGTCTGTGTGAAGTTCGTGTGCAATGTTGAAGTATTTGAGTTGTATGGTCCTTGTTTGTGAGGTGTTGACGAGAGGTCAGAGGTTAACAGTCCTGACAACTTGAGGAGAAGAAGCTCCTTCCGTCTCTCTGTTTTTGCCTTGATGAGGCAGAAGAATCCCCAAAAAATCTCTCCTATTCTATCCATGGTTGTCATCTATTAACTATAGGAAATTCGGAGAAACAGTAAAAGCTATCAAATATGATTGGTTGCACAATATAATCTTAATGTGTATTTTATTCACATGGTAAATTATGGTTCATGCCCTACTAAATGCTGTGATGCCACCTATTAACTTACATGTGCCAACAAATCATCATTCTTCAATGCCAAACACCAGCTGCTGTCAGGACTAGCTAATCGGGGACAAAGTAGTGAGGTCAGGGTTCTGCAGTTTTTTTCTTTGGCGCTGGAGGCAGCCCACTATTTGTCCATGAATGTCCATGAAATCACCCGCATAACAAAAGTGCTAAAAGCTCCAGAAGTTTACAGGTATTTTACAATCCAGGGTTAAACTGAGGGGTTTGGGGGTATTGGATGGTCTGCACGTTCTTCCTCCATGTGCATGGGTTATCTCTTTGTACTCCCGTTTTCTCTCACAGTTCAAAGAAATATATTATGTCACCATGTAGCATTGGTGACTTTGGTGGCAATGTGGTTGTGTGGTGGTTTGTCTTTCCTGGTTGGCCCTGTGATAGATTGGTGACCAGTACCACGGTGTACCCTCCCTTTGACCGTCGTTAGCTGGGATATGCTCCAGTGCCTCATTTCTTTAATCAATCAGATTTTTTTTTCTCTGACACGATAGAGGCATGAATTTCACCAAACTAATGATGAGGCACGGAGGCCGCAGCTTTAATTAAGGAACGCTATCATTGTCATCATTTTTATTCATAAACAAGAGTTAAAAGCTGTAAAAGATGCTTTAGAGAGAGGGATCTATTATTGATTGAAGGAAGAGATTAGAAATTAATGACCCATGTGTCCCAGATTGAATAATCAATTTCAATTAATATCAATTTCACAGTGCAGCTGCTCTGTTACAGTTCCTGGGATTGGCTTTTGTGCCATTCATTTTTCAACCTCTGAAAGGGACCAAGCACACACACAGAAGGAGTGCAGACAGCATGCAAGGTGGAATCAGAGTCACCCCTGGGGCAGAAAGCATGTTGATATATATCTTGTGTTGTTCCTCCACAGATAAAGTATATCAGACTAACCCCTGACTTTATCATTGTTGTTTTAATACTGATGAGGAGAGCGGAAATGACCAATGCCATGGAATAACATTGCATTTTGCTCTTGCTGGCAGACCAGACACTGAAAAATTGGCGAGTGGGGCAAGAGAACTCAACGTTCCCATTTGGCCTTGAATACATTGCAAAACCATCCATCATTCGAGTCGTATTTGTGATGACAATGATGAGGTACTTGTATGTATGCGTGTGCATGTGCGCATCTGTGCATGTACCTACATGCTCCGGAAAGGTAACAGTCTCCCATGAGAAGTACAAGTGATATTTTGAATCCAAATTGAATGGATAGGGTGATTGCTCCCCAAGAACAGAATAGTGACATCTCAATAGGCATGCCCTTATCAAGAAAATAATAAGGCTATTTTCATGACCGAAAATTAGACGCTCAGACTGTCAGATGAGAGAAAAAAGGTCTGAACCAATTGAACCAAAGAAGATGCTTATTAGAGAGGTTCAATTTGCATATATTGTATGTCAGACATATTGGAAAAAATGTCAAAAACTAAATCAAAAAAGCCCTTCTAGTGTATCTGCCGAAATTGCTCCTTGATCAGAGTGAATGAATTTGACAGAACAGTGACGTTATGGCTATCTGGTGGAAATAAATCATTGCTGAGACATTTATCAGACATAGCAGCAGTGCAAGTTTCTCTCCGGCAGTAGTTAAAGCAGGGAAAGGTGGAATGAGAGAAACCCAGTCGCTCTCCAGTGCAATTGTCCCCCAATTTCTGTTGTGTTAAAATGAGATCAGACATCCATTTTTGGATATTTTACGATGGCATCAAATGTTGGGCAAAGTACTGTTTAGCTGTACTTTTTACAACTTTGATTTGATATATAAGTGTCAGTGTTATTGTAATGTATGCCGTGGTATTCTTACAGTACTGTAAAATTAGCTTCTGCTTCAATTTCCTTCTTTATGAGTTTCATCTGTTTTTTCATGTTTTAAAAAGCATTTTATTAACACTGTTTTATGTAAAAGTGGTCATTTCTACAGTCAAAGTAGATGCAGGCACCGAGTCAGACTCTCATCTCACCATGCTGACAATTTCATACTGTTTCTATCTCTGTGTGATATGATTTACCAAGGACTCACTTAATTCAGAAGTTTTATAAAGGCACACACAGAGCTTGTTTGAGAAACTAAATAATTAATTTAACAGAACAGAGTTTGAAAAAAATGTTTTGAGTGTTTTTCTGTGCTCATTTGAATAATTATTCACAATTATTTGCCATCCAGTGTTGCTACTTATGGTTCATCGTGTCTATGTTCTATGCATTATGCATAAACTACTTCTTCTCAGTAACATAACAGAGATTGTCCTATAATGCAACGCAGAGACACGTGACAAATATAAGGACAAAAACAATACAACATGTCCCTTTGAAAAGCCAAACAGATGAGATTCAGTGCACCTTTGCGTTGACTCTGCAAGATGAAAGCATGAGGGGAATTTTCATGTCAATGAAGGCAAGGCCAGACATGGCAAGGCAAATTCATTCAGTCATTCAAATACAAGGCAATTCACAGTGATTTACAAAGAAATGAAAAAAACAAAACAAAACATAAAAGCTTTACATGAAAAAAAAAGAATTGCATTAAAGTTTTACAGATAAACAAAAGAAATATAATACGCAAGCAATTAGAAATCTTAATCACAGGGCATTAGGGGTATGAAATACTTAAAACCTCTCACGACTCTCATCCTTTCCATTGGGTTTACTTTGCTTTGTGCCTTTCGTATTTAGCTTAATTTGGCTTATTTTGGAAGTAGTTTTAAGGATTTAACAGCTTAAGTAGCTTGTACTGTTTGTTTTTTAATATAGTTTTTTGTTTATTGGTTTTCAGAAAACCTTTTGGTGTCTCATTAATGACTTTTTGCCTCTCTTCAAACTCTCACTCCAATAACCTCTGTGTCTGGGATACTTTTCTGAGAGTTGGCTTGAAGGCTCAAGGATACATGAGGAAATTACAAGGCAGAGTCAAGTGCAAAAGTGAGACATGAGACGAAATCGCTTCTTTTCTAAAAAAGAAACAGACAAAAACCACAATTACAGTTGTTACAATACAAAAACAAATATACGAGCTGATATTTGTTCATGTCTCAGTTGTTGGGAGCTTGATCCTGGGTGCAAAATCGAAAAAAAAACAAAAGCAATCAGTTTATGCCATTAATGTGCTCAAACAGTACAAAAAATTGCAATATAATGACTGTTTTTTATCAGAATTACCATAGATTTCTCATGTACAGTAACAGTATGTTATGAATTGCTATAGCAATCACCATTGTGTACCATAAATATAGCTCTTCATTATGTTCGCCCTTTTCTTTAATTAAATTTATTTTTTTTTTTTTATTTCCATTCTAATGAAAAAAAAAAAACAGCCACATGGAAGTTCTTTGACAGATCGTGATGGTCATTTGTCATTGTTGGAGCTGGGTAATGGGGCCACTTTGTGATACTTAACAGTGCAAAAGTGGCTGTTCAGAGATGACTTCTGATCAATATTGTATAGAATTAACCCTATTTTATACATAAATGAGAATTTATGCATGGAAAAAAGACTGTCTGGTGAAGAATGAAATACATGTACATGGATTACTTATGTTTTGTCAGCACAGAGATATTGTGGGGTCTTAACGAATTGACTAATAACAATGATAATAAGAATAATAAAGCAGTGGCTGCTTCATCTTTTAATTTGTCTCTAAGTTGAACCAGAAACCAATAAAATGTGAGGTCACCCCAAACATCAAAACAGTTTACCTCATGTACATTTCTCACTTTGTCTCTCTTATTCTCTGCACACCCTGAGTCGATGCAGCCTTACCTCCTAATGAATGGCATTCATCTCACACCCCCAGTAATGTCTTTTTACAATGCATCATAGTGGCTAATAAACTCAGGATTGATTTGTGCTTATACAAAAACACATCAGGCGGAAACCATCACATCGGTAATAAATTGATGCTGATCTGGTCGTGGGGACAGAGCAGCCAAATGCCAGGAGGATTTTATTTATTTATATATTTATTTTCTTATCGGAGGCTCCTCAGTGGTGCGATCGATCTCAGTGCAGAGCCTTTTGTTCTCTGAAGTAATAAAGCAGCGTATTGATTTATCGGCGGGCGACAGTTACCTTTTGCCTTCTACTCCTGTTCTCTGTTTCATTCTGCTGCTGGATCCCGGGAGAGTAAAAGTTTGGTCTGTGCAAAAGCTGAAGCCCTGGACTGTGCTGCGGCGTTTGCGCATCCATACTGACACAGATTTAGAGTCCCTGGAAAAATACAATGCAAGAAGTATTGATTTAGACATGTGGGCTTCTCTAAGAATGTGTGGTTTGTCATGTTTGTTGATTTTCTGTGTGCCCTGAAATGATAAAGAACTTCTCCAATACTAATCTCCCATTCCAGAAATCAACAATATGCTTGAGTTATCATAATAACATAATTATATAAACGTGAGCTGGAATAAGTGAGGAAAACAAAGTGGCAGATGTGAGAACAGAAGCAAATGGACTTGGCCAGCTATTGTCAGTGGAACAGCTTGCCGCTCTCAAAGAGTTTTTATTTTACATAAACTCTAATCATAAATGCGTGTTCAAACCAGACAATTTTTTTTTTTAAATCCATGCAGTACATTTGGATTTACACATAGAATCTGATATTATTCATTAGGTTTTTTTCCTGGAAAAACATTGGAGAAGCAATGACTCTTGAAGGTGTGGATCAATATACTGTAGCCTCAGGCATACCTTTAGATTGAAGCTTCATTGATTCAGGTTTTAAAAAAGCATTGGATTTTTAATACATGTGGCAATAGGTTTTATGCATTTTCTTATGATATAAAGGGTGTTTGTAACCTCTTTGACCTGCAATTACACTACAGGAGTGACCTATGCATGAATGACTCACCTTCCTGTTTATCTTGTGCACACAGAGGTGACTCTGTGCACCTTTCTGTTCAGTCGTTGCACACTATTCCTCTGACCTACAGGTTGTGGCTTTATGCCAAGTAAACACCAATATGCCAGAAAAGGCAAGAAAGAAAAAAAAAAAAATGGCTGGAGGCAGGAACAGTTGGAGAAGAGTAACACAGGGCAAGTTTATGAGCAGAATTATAGCCAGAGCTTCCTTTGTAAACTTCTTTGGATCTTCTTGTCAGAAATTCAAGTGTTGGACTGAAAACAAAAAGAGTAGTACACTGAGGACATTTGCAAGCACGCTAAACATCTAAACATTATCTGCATTGTAATTGTATTCCTGGATGTATCAGATTATTCAAGTCAGAATATAAACAGTGTAATGCAATGAGATGTTATTATGACAGGAGTTATCTGATTATGAGAACTCAAAACACACTCACAGATTTATTTGCTATTCTCCAGTGTCTACAAGCACATACATACATTTCTCAAATATCTCCAAAATCTCTTTAATGGCAGATTATGCAAATGTATTGATAAACAAAAATTACTCAAAGACACTATCAATTCAAAACAAATAAACAGAACTGAACTTAACTGAACCCACTGAAGAAATCACCAACTCCACAGACAAACATAAATTAGTCATTGGGATCTATGCACATTTAAAGAAAGCAATTAATACAATACATAATTACACTGATAACAAATGGAGAGCTATGACATTTGAGGAATAGTTTTGGGGCGAGGAGCTACCTAGAGAAGAGGCAACAGTTTGTGAAGATGCAGGAACATCAGTCAGAATGTTTGGATGTGTGTGGCATATCTCAATGATCAGTGCGAGACCAATATTATTCAACCTGTATAGACCAATGAGGTCTGTAATGTATCTGAGTCATTGACAATTATAGTCTACCTCTGAAATGAGTACATCAAAACAAATAGAATGATGAAAGAAACAAACTATCATTACACGTGTGTATATATGCATATATTTAGACTATTATGTCAATGTAGAAAATTCAGATCACGGCTGATCAGTTGTCAGTTTCCTCAGAACAAAGAATGTGTCTTAGTTGTTTCTATTGTCATTGCCCTTATGCTGTCCATAAAAGATGGTCTGCTGCGGGTCTGCCCTATGTTGCAAACATAGAGCAGAGCATTATTGAGCTCCTCGTGAGTCTGGTGCGATGTGGTGGTGGGAGTTGTGGCAAGGCACGACATCCCAAATATAGTTGATGGCATTCAGGTCTGTGAGTTGGGTGGGCCAGTCAATAGCATCAAGACCTTCATCATCCAAGGAACTGCTGATAGTGATGGCCAAATGAAGCTTCATGAACCACTGTCTTTATTTTCTGAAGACACGGTCTGTGGCACAAATGTTTGAAAGCACGCTTCATTTCATGTCTTTCAACTTCTCTGTTTAAATGGAGAGTGTCATCTGGTGGAGTGAGAAAATAAAGAAAGTGGTTCATGAAGCTTCATTTGGCCGTCACAAACTGCTGATAACCTTTAGGCAAATGAAGCCGGTCATTGTCATGTACCAGAAGAAACCCAGGGCCGACTGAATCAGTATGAGTTCTGACATTGGGTCTGAGGATCTGGTCCTTGAATGGAGCAGCAGTCTCAGAGTGCCTCTGGCTAGCACCTGGACGTCTGTGCAGTCCATCAAAGATATGCTTTCCCACACCATCCCTGGCACGACACCAAACCAATCATGCTGGAGGATGCTTCAGACAGGACAGCTCCAAGGTAGCTCTGCATTGTGTGCTCTGCATTGTGTGCTCTGTCTTATCCTGCTGTCATTTGTGAAAAGAATAGGGTGCCGGTGGCACATGTGACATTTTTGTTTGGTTTTGATTTTGGCAGATTGGTGCTGGGGTGCAGGCTGCAGTTGTTGGTAATGGCTCCTCACACCATCCTCGAGGAGTCTGTTTCTGACAGTTTGGGCATTTTGGGCAACCTGCTAGAAGTTATTTTGGATCGCTCTGGCAGTACTCCCTTTTCCCCCTGCTTTCACAATGAAGCAGATACAAGACCTGCTGCTGGGATGTTGCACTCCCACTGGCCCCTCGACATCTTCTGGTGGACTGGCCGGTCTCCTCGTAGCACCTCCATGCTTTGGACACTATGCTAGGAGATGGTGCAAACCTTCTCGGTACTACACTTATGGATATGCCATACTGCAGAAGCAGATTCCACCTCATGATGTCACGAGTGGTGAGGCCAGTGGAAAAATACACAACGAGCCATGAGTCAACCACAGAGGACCACAGAAGAAAATGATCTTTGGCTACCACCTGCAAATCCATTCTTTAATGGTGGAGTTCATCTTTTATAATGTATAATATAAGGTATATAATAGCAATTAAAATTATTCAGGACGGTTAATAGTAAGTATTTTTGAATTAAAGGGTAGGACTTGATGTGCTTAAACCTTCTTACATGCCTTTTCAGGCAGGTACAAAAAATGTAAAGTGTTATTTTTAGCGTTTTATTCATCCCTTTATTGTATGTTTGGCGACTTTTTATTTTGTTCATACTTTTTATAAGCCTGTTTCTTGTGTTCTAATACATAATGCATTATCAGTAGCAGGTATTTCATTCAATTGACCTCTATAAAATATGTGCATTTAAAAAGAAACTGTTTAATGCATAAGCATTCATTGGATACAAATGTGCAGATCAAATTGAATTATTGAATTATCAAGTTCAATTACAATTATATAATATGACTACTCTTATAAGTACCCAAATAGTATAACAATTCATGGTGTTCTTCACTCCTGGTTTTTGGACATATCCTTTAACAAATCTGACCCACCAGATCTTGACACTAATCTAAAATTTGTTCCCAGAAATAAAATAAGTTAATGATGCACCTACATGAAAAAAAAACCATTTGTTTCGGGATTCAAATTCAAACTGCATTCAGAGTTGTTTACAGTCGGCTGTACTAAAGAGTTGAACAAATGCACGTCTCTGCTTTTCAGATTTGAGAGAGAGTTGTTGTCCCAGACGTTGATTTAAGATATCCAAGGTCAGCAGCAGTGTAAATATTCAGTCTCTGGTAAAGTTTCTCCTCGGGTTCAGTTGAAACTAAATAATAACAAAACAAAAAAAAGAAGATGGGAAGAAAGAGAGAAATATCATCTTCAGTAAATCTCAAACAGTGAATTTAATTAGGCAGATTTACTGTGAACTGGACTGGCTTTTACACGCCTGTGATGCCTTTGATTGACAGACAGGGAAAGGTCGGTTTTCCTAATCAAAGCTCCCTTCACGCCACCCACCATCACTGTCACGAGGGAGGCTGGAAGCACTGGTGTTATAAAAAAAAGCAGAGCTATTTACAAGCTTGCAGTAATGAATTATGACTCGCTGCCTTTGCAGACAGGGTTTTTAGAATCCAGTCTCGTAATTGCACAATGAGCAGAGTACTGTTAAACACCATCATTATCCCTACACTACCTTGGGATCTTGTATTATTTTGCTGGTGGCGGAACATATACCGGTACTGCGAGGGAAGATCAAATTTTATTTAGTCCTCCATTTCCATTTTTCTTTAGCAAACACCATTCATATCGCTAATTACTCTGGCTCTGTACATGTTTAAATATTATTTGCATTAATTACAAATTCTTTTTATAATGTACACAAGGCTGGGAAAAGTGGTGTAATGCCTTTCCCTCCAAGGTCAACTATGCTCGATGACCTTGAGACTTGCTACCCAGATGGGGTGATTGCTTTTGTGAGCTCAAAGTTGAAACAAAGTCAGAACCTACTCTCAAACATCCAGAAGCGATGTCTTTCACTCTTACCTTGCTGCTACTTTCATGCTACGCTGCAGCACCCCTCTCCTCCGTGTAACTGACACCGCCGCAGCCAGGAAAAGACGTGCTGACATTTGGTAATGCATTCCACCCCTCACAAAACCACTCATCAAACACTACTCATCCATGTGCAGCCCTCATCCGACGTGGCTTTTGACATGAGTTGATGGCAGGATCAGACAAATTGAGGTGATGACTGTTAACCTTCACAGACGCTTGGCTTCCCTTTGGTCCATCGTGTCACTGTGACATGTAGCCTACATGACAGGAGATGACATCTTGTTCCCGATATTAATAACACCACTAATACTTCACCAACGATACAGGAAAACACCAGTGCTGGAGCAGTGACATTAACAAAAGTCAGCATTTCAGAAAGTTTCTGTATCGCCTCAACACCAATCAATAACTGTTTGTTTTAGCCATTTGAATTTCTAATTTCTCTAAAATCTCCTTACATTATTGTGTGTGACCGGTATTCTAAATGATCAAACTACCAATTCCCAGGAGAATGTGGACTGGGAGTCGTGACACTATTGTAACGTGACGCTATTCTTGTTATTTGTCCATCTACACGTGCCAAAGAGCTATTTACTCCGTGGTGGGCATTTGCTGTAGAAGTGTTTTCAAAAAGTTGCATTTTCCCATATCCACTGAGATGGAGTATTATCAAAACGTTGCGATTTCAGTGGCTCCAATCACCGTCTCTGTGTAAACAGACACCTGGATTGCAGGGCCAAACACGGTGACTTTAACAATGCCTTCTTCTTTAGAGACCTTGAAAGACGAGAGCCAAACAAACATCATTTGGGAATCTAACGCAGCATTTCCTCCGTCTCTTGTCTGTCTCTCTCTCTCTCCCTTGTCTGTGTTTGTTTCCCTCATGCTGCGCTGCCTTGCTGGCCACTCCCCCCCCCCCCTGCTGTTCCTCCTCCTCTGCCTCAGCTCCCTCCACTGCACACCTGCTATCAATCAAACTAATCATGAATTCACCTACCTGCTCACTAAAGACTCCTGCTTTTGCCTCCAGTATTTCTCAG
Organism: Blennius ocellaris; assembly: GCF_963422515.1. NCBI lineage: Eukaryota > Metazoa > Chordata > Actinopteri > Blenniiformes > Blenniidae > Blennius > Blennius ocellaris. The sequence continues at coordinate 23,785,945 of NC_137661.1, read as the reverse complement.
ATTGTCTGTTTCCCTCAGTGGCAGCAATTTTGTCCGTGAGTATTTTTGCTGCCTTGTTTATGCCTTTTTCTCCGCTTTATTCCACACCACTCCTGTGCTTCAGGTCACATCTCACAAAATAAACCAGTGTCGGCTGCTTTGCCAATCCCTCATCTATAAAGATTTTTTTTTTTTGGGATGGAAACCCAGACGTTTTGGCCTGTCAAGTCTCTTCCCTATCATTTCTACACTTTTGTTTGATGAACATTTTTACTTACTGTGTCAAAGTCTGAATTGCTGCTCTGTAGGTCCTATTTGACTCATAAAATATTAAGTAAGCATATTGATTGTGTTCCTTGCAAGTTATGGCTCAAAGCTGATTACAAACTATGAAATTATTATCCTTTGTAAATGCAAACATCTCTTTCTGTTTATGTAGAAATCCAGCCACACCGTAGTACTGCGTAACACCAAAAAAAGTAGAGGTGATTTGGAAGAGCTAGAAAAGTTTGAGAAATTGATAAACTACAGGGTGATACAGTTCCAAAGGACCGGTACTCTTTCAGAGTGAAACATTTTAGAAATGCCCCATGTCTCCTTCTAAACATGGAAAACTCAATTTACACCACAGCTGCAGTTAAGACGTTTTACTCCATACCTGCCAGTAGATCGACAACAATAGCAATGGGGATGTCCACAATGTTTGTTGGAGAAGAAATTTTAAAGTCAAAGCAGTGAGCAGCACAAAGTGTACATTTACTGCAAAATCATGTCTCTCAGTTGCGAGCCACTTACAAAAATACAATTACATAAAAAACACAAAGTAATGACAACGGTGGGTTTTCAAACCCATCGTTGAAAACCCACCATATTTGCCGTTGAAAACATTGCTTGAATAGGCCTGTGCAAATAATAGTCACTGTCAAAATTTTGCAACAAAAATGGGGAAAAAAGGACACAGTTTCAAGCTGATTATTCTTCTATAAGCGGGGCCTTAAAGTGGTGGTCAGGAGAAACTCGCATGCCAAATTGTGTCAGCAGCAACAGGACTCAAATAAAAGATTGAATAGAGATATTAACCCAACCACAAAAAAAAAGAGGTTAATCCCATCCCAGAAAGAATTGAATCAGCTGATATTGACTCATGTAACCAAAAAGATTATAATGTATGCGCAAAAATGTTTTAGCATGCATGCTCACAACCAGGAGTTTTGGTTCATTCGCAGCATGATCAACATGAAGCGTTTCCTGTGCTTTTGCGAAGCCCGTTAGCAGTGTTTCTCATCTGGTCCTAGTTTGGCCCCAATAAAACACATGGATGCCATTGCTGATTTTAGGCATGATTTAAAAAAAACAAAAAACGAATTGCGTGCTCTTGCATCAGATGTACCATGCGCGACCTCACATCTTCACCCCTTCTGTCCTCAACTTGAAAAGATACCACCACTTTCACGGAATCTTCAGATGCACTTGGGGGAAATATCCCTCGATGGGGAAAAATGTGACACTTCTATGCAAGACCCCACTAAATTGCATGTTATCGTGTGACTTGCAATTTGCTCTAAGAGCAAAGATCCACTTTTGGTCTTTGAGCCTGTTGCTGTTGAACAACTCAGAAAGCCAGTGAGATTGAAGACATAAAAACAGTATTTAAAAGACACTCTTGCATGTGTTACTGTTTGAGTCTGCCTGGGAAAGACTGGAAAGAGCCTTTAAAAGCTTCCATTAATGGGGAGCTTAAGTAATATTTGTGGAAGTTATAACAATAAAACATATCAAAATGAGACTTTGGTGGGTCACACCCCCTCTGGATCTATATACCCTGCTACTGTTCAGTTATTTCCATCGCTCCGAGGGTTGAAAATATCCTCTCATGATGGTTAAAGTAATTTCAGAAGTTCATTCAAATTGTACACGGTTTGCCACATTTGAAAGCACAACATTTTGTCTGATACCTGGATGTACAGTATTTTCAGGATTAACTGGGTTTCACTTTCACAGTTAAATACATAGCATACAGCTTCTGATGGATGTCATGTCCCAGCATATACAGCACATCTACAGTAAAATAGCATGTTCTTTGGATCCTTCAAAGTGCCGATATGATAATTCTCAAAAATCGAGCCAGAGTAAAGTGAAAGCTTCTCCCAGTTCTTTAGCTAAAGTCTGGACCTTGGCGCTGCATCATAAGTGTCTCAAAAAATGTCTGCTCTGGTGGTCATGTTTGCCATTTGTGACCATTTATAGTGAATTTCTTAACGCAACCCAAAACTGCCAGCCAGACAGGAAGTTCTCTACTTAGAAAGCCCCCCCCCCCCCCAAACAAACAAAGTGTGGTGTACTTTCAAATGCAGCTGCCATAATTCTGTAGCTATTACGTGTTCAGGCCGGAGTGTACCTACCACAGCATTTTGGCACACCATCATACTATTTTTCTTTTTTTTCCCTAATATCTTTTTGGAGTTGGCATGAGTGCTGACATATCCTTTCCACCCAGCACCTCCCTGAATCCCTAGAACTGAATGAATATGGGGATTTCAAAGTCAAAAACATGTGAAAGTACCCCTGAGCCAGTGATTACTCTAAAACGCATCTAAATGACGCAAGGTCAGTGTTCACTGTCTTTTCAGTGACGGCCGTTGACGTTCAAAGCAAAATTTGTGTGTTCCCTCTTCTCCGCAGCCTTGACATGCTGACACAACCACACAAAGACATTTCTTGCAGGCGCAGTTTACTGCTGGCTTGCTTGAGTTTGACAAAAAGCGCTGTGTGCTAGCCTGAGCTAATTGGTATTTGGTCCCATCACCTTGTCTAAACTGGCCGTGCAGCGGAAGCGGCATGACGGCAGCACAATAGGAGCAGCTGCCGTCCGCTGTCAGTGTCTACACTGACACGGCTGCGTTCTTCCCAACAGTCGAATGGAGCTCTCAGGCCAATACAGAAGAACTGATGTGCATGAGAAAAAAAGTGTTGTGAAAGACTGCAGGTCTATTGCATCAGTAAACTTGTGTGGGGCACCAGGTAGTACACATCTTCTACAGCAGGTTGCTTTGTTTAAATATGCCAAAAAAAAAGAGCGGTGGTCTAGTTCAGGGGCCGCAGTCAGCCCAAGTTAATCTTGAGTGGGCCAGACCGTTAAAATAGTGACGTAATAACCATCAAATCTACGGTTTAAAGTTTTTCTTTGTTGTGGTGCAGAATGTATGTGATGAAAATGTCCATATTTTCACAAAACCAAACGACTAGTACAGAAAATGGCTACAATCTCAACATAAAGGTAATTTTAATTAAACCTTTGGGTGCACAATACAGTGAAATTTCCCCTTGAAAAAAGCCCTTCTTCTATGCGGTAGCTGTTGTACTGTGCATATTTTTTTTTACAAACCCACCCTGACAGGATAGTTAGAATGCAATGCGGTATCTCGCTTTCATGACACTGATATCTGTTTTGGCTTCAGTGTCTTCTCACCAAACCTTACGAATTTTGTTAGAATATAATTTAAATTATTTGGGCATAAGATTATGACACATTTATGAAGTGAAATTGAATATATAGGGTGTTATGTTATGTTATTAAAACAAATCATTTTACTGTTCTGACCCAACTGAGATGGAATTAGGAATTTGTGGAATGAGTTTGACAGTCCTGGTTTGAAAGGTGTTGTATCTTTTCCATCACACTTTTAAGGTGAAAGGGCATAACAAATCACTGTATACATATTCTGTATCTGTGTTTTTATTATGTAAAAAAAGTAAAGTGAAAGTGAGAGAATATATTACTTGAAACGATTGGTACCTGAACCTGCCGAGTGAGCTGAAACCTGCACTTCTATTTGAGTCAAGTACTGACGAGACCTTTGCTCTTTACTTACCTGTAAGTTGAGACTGGACTTGTTCTCCTGTGTACTCAGCACTCAGCTTTGACAGAAAAAAATTTGCAAAATTACTACAAACCCACAATGTCGTTCTACCATTTGAATTCTCTAGTTTTAATTTCACACTGGCTTGCCTCAGCTAACTCTAATTTAATTCACGTCTTTTAGAGAAGTGAAACAAAAAAAGGTTTCCTCACAACTGAACCAAATATTGTCCGGTGGGAGTGTATGCTTACATTCACTGCTTTTGATAGTGAGTAAAATATTTAACTACTATTGAAATTGTCAATATAGATGCATATATAGATAAAGCTTTTGTAAATGCGACTTTTGTGATGCTTACATGATTAATGCACTTTTATTGATGTATTTGATCGCAAATAATTAAATAATTAGTCATAACTAACTATCATTGTAATCAAACCCACAGTGACTTGGTTGGTAGAGTGGGTCGTCCTTCAATTGAAAGGTTGCAGGTTTGATTCCCTATCTGTCTACTTGTCAAAGTGTTCTTGAGCAAGACAAGAACCCACCATGCGTCCACAATTACCTACTAAAGCTTTGTGCTTATTAATATAAATGAAAACTTTATGTTGTTTGCACAAACTTTTGGAATGGTGCACACTGGTAGCTGCATCTGACAGATGCATAAAATTACACACACTGCCATGTTTGGCTTCATGAAAAGAGGACGTTTGAAATGTGTTCCAGATCACACAAAATACTTGGAGGTATTTTTTTTTTCTCAATATTTCAATTCATATTTTCTCAACTCCATGGTTTCCATTTTACATTTGAGGGCATAACACTTCATCGAATCACTCACTTCATTGTGAGTGCAAGCAAACCAACACCGGATTGATACTATTTCCAGCAGATCGTATTTCGTTTATGGTGTCATTCTTCAAAAAGTACATGCAAAATACACTCAAACAAAGTGCAAACAATGATTTCAACAGTTTGTTGAAAGGTATGAACACAAATGCTTGATGTTGAGCTGTCTCTGCCTTTGCCCTATGATGGACTGGCACCCTGTCCAGGGTGAACCCTGCCTTGGCTCATAGTCATCTGGAATAAGCTCCAGCCCACAGTGACCCAAATTGGGGAAAAAGCGGTACAGAAGACGGATGGATATAACTATGCTATGCAATCACTTAGGCAATAACTTGAAACTTCCACCATTTGAAAAATGTTTCAAACACCAGTAATGTGTTATAACATGATGTTTTAATATCAATTTATCTACAAAATCTTAACTGACACCACTGTATTCTGGTCTTCATGGAAAGTGCACTGTCACTAAAGCAAAGGAACATATAAAAATTACAAACGAACAGACTGTACCTTTTTTTTACCCCCATAAAATGTCCATTCATTTGGCATTGGTACTTACAAGTATAAATGAGCAGTCATATTGAAACAGGGTGACTCAGTGTTATGTAGCTGGATCTGTACTTCTACCTTAAGATTGTTTTGACAGTTTGCTGTGGAGAAATTGTTGTGCAATTCCTCAAAAAAACCACTGGTCTGGCCCATTTTTTATTATATAGCACTGAAGGTAATTGGCACAAAAAAAAACGACAACAAAAAAAAAACAACCCCAACCAGATGAGTACATTCTTCAGCTGTCCACAGCTGGTTGTCTTGTGATTAACTACAGTCTGTTAATCCATAGAGACCAAGCACAAATGTAAGCGCCACAAAGGGCACAATTCATATGTCCAAGAATTGTCCTTGTGTTCATTTACAGTCCAGCACTCCCTTCGAGCAGCTGTTAACTGCACAGCTTGGTGGTCTCATAATCCACAGAATTGGGCAGACGTGAACTGAAGGCCTGTAAGGATGCATGGATGCGAACCACTTCGCTGGCGGTCAGTTTGAGTCTGTGCCTGAGAAGACAGGCAAAGAGGTCCAACCTCTGTTGACCCGGAGGGGAGAGCCGGTTCACCCGGTCCCGTATTTCCAAGAGCTGCAGCATGGCCGTGTCCTGTGAACCTTGGGTGTACGGATAATCCAGCTGCAGAATCAGGTCCCGGATTGCCTCCGGATCAAAGTGCATGCTGTAGCCAAACACTTGGATGCTGTTGATTTTCATGTAGCCCAAGTTCCGGGTGGGATCAGTTATTTCTAAAGGCTCGTAGTAAACACTGTCATTCACTCCGTCCTGAGTCTTTATTCTGCTCCGAAGGTAGATGTGGATCGTTTCGAAGAACGTCTTCCACTTGTTCCCTAATGTCAGAGTCCAGTTATAACATTCAAAGGGGAGGTCCAGCTTGGTGGCCTGCCAGTCAGGAAAGCCGTTCTCATTGGCGGGGATATACCAGCTTTCTGAGTGGCTCCCTCCAAAAGGGTTGATGTAGAGAGTAAGGACAGGCTCCAAGGTGCTATTCTTTGTAAGGCAGATCTGAAGGGATATTCCGAGCAGCATATGGACCATGTTGGACTTATACTTATTACTCTTTAGTGTCAATAGCATTCGTTTCCTCCATGACGGGTCAAACCAGCTGTTGAGTCGCATGTCATTGCTGATGAAGATCGCATGAACCTGTTGGATGGAAAAACACCATCATTTCTTTTGCCTAAAAAAACCCCCAGAAAGTCTTAATAAGATGGATTATTTGGTTGCATTGTTCTAAAGGTTTGCAATCAAGCAAATATGTTTAAAAGCAAGAGTGTGGTGGTCATTGTATGAGGTCTGCAATTGGGCAATGATACAGGGAAACTGAGAGGGACTGAGTGTGGGTCAAAATGTCCTTTTCTTCGTAGCGAAATGTTTTAAATTTAAATTAATTAATTAATTTCCAAACATAGAACAGAAATAAAACAAGAAACAAACAAAACAAAAAAAAGTCACTCATTCAAATGAGTAATTCAGAGATCAGTTGACACACACTGTGTTACATGTTCAAAAAGGGGGGAGGCAGAACTTTTTTTAATCCTACCCCATTATATTGTTTTATCGTTACAAATCACACACAATAATATATTTTTATTAAATAATTTCTTTAATTTTTCTCAATTTGTGTCAATATCAACGTCTATCCTACACCCAGATAACAAAGAGTGGCAATTTATAGAGATTGTAACCCCTCCACCAATACATAGTGCAATACCAGTGCATCACAATAATTTAATACATTTACGTTTTATAAACTTCACTGTATCATTAGTCGCAAAGGTAAAACTCTCAGTTTAGTTTAAATAGCTCTATATGACTACCAATGTTGTGGCAATGCAACCAAAGCTTGGCACATTTGTCATCCTTTTTCCAAACATTGGAACAGGTTAAAACTTGAAATGGCGACTAAAACACACACATTTCATAACAGGAAATGATGCTGAATTACTCCACTGCATGGTGTTCCTGCTGTGACTGACAGTTTAACCTGCAGCTATCATCTCGTGATTGATCAGAGGCTACACAGATTTAAATACCTCGAGCCTGCGGTCGGCTCTCTGCAGCAGGTAGCCCAGCTCCAAATCCTGGAGATCTGTCTCGAATCCAAGGTAGTTTTCCGTCGAGTCTGCCACCATCGGCCTGCAGGCTCCTTGCAAGAGCGCAAAACCAGGGTTGCAGCTCCCGCAGCGGGTGTGGTTGTCCGGCGCACAGGCCGCACAGGCCGAACCTTCGCCAACGGTGCAGGGTGGAGGCAGCTGACAGGGGCTGTGCTCGTATCGGCAGCTGCAGCTGTGGAGCTCCTCTGAGAATGCGCCGAGCTGGTTGTTCTCCGAGCAATACAGCAGAGACTGGAAGTGACTCAGCCAGTATGACTGAGGCCTGCAACGAAACGGGAAAGAGAAGAGGGAAGCAAGTGGGGAATAGTTAATGAGCAGGTTTTTAAAGATGTGCCGGTTTAATAGGGAAACACTTTATTGAGCCTTGGACACCTGTCTGGGTCGGCAGACAGCTTGCTTGTTAAAAATATAAGACACGCTGTGAGATCATTTCAGCGAACATGGTTTATGCCATTTGTGTGTCACAAAACCTGTGTTTAAGCATTGTTAAAATTAAATTTAAAAACCACGTCGCTTCAAAATGTTATTTATTACCAAAGAGGTGATATTTGAAATCGAAAACGGCTGCCCTGCATGGATTTTATACATTGAGAGTCTTATTTCAAACAACTACTATTTCTTGGTTATCAACAAGGTTTCACAGTCTGAGAACATCATTAGAATTACTTGAAAGTAATTCCCTGAGCTCATGTAGTCACTCCAGCTTAAGATCGTGTGTGTGTGTGTGTGTGTGTGTGTGTGTGTGTGTGTGTGTGTGTGTGTGTGTGTGTGCGTGTGTGCGTGTGTGCGTGTGTGCGTGTGTGCGTGCGCGCGTGCGTGCGCGCGCGCGCGCGTGTGCGTGCGTGCGTGTGCTCTATTAAAGTTGGCTGCACATGATAAGAATATCAGCACAAGGAATGTTTAAAAAAACAAGTAAGTGAGTGATAGAAAAGAAACAGAGAATACAGGCTTTGATCAGTTTTTGACATAAATATTCGAAGTGAAACTGCAGCCGTAGGGTAACTTACTCGCAGACACACACATACAATTCCCTCATGTGGAATGCAGCTTGATTCCCGTCTGTAGCGCTTCCTCTACTGTGATCCCTTTATGCCTCTTATCCGCTTTGCTTACTAAGGAGAAGAAATGCGCAGCATATGCTTTTGGATTTTTTTTTTTTCAAGGGCAAAAAAAAAATCTTCTTTGATGAGGGTGTATTGAGGTTAAAAAAAAATGTATGGTAATCTTAAAATGTTTGCTGGATTACATTCGGGGCATTTTCCACTATATCACAATCTCATTGTGTGCACGGCGGTGGGGAACCGAGCTTAAGTTCACAAAATCTTTCATTTGAATATCAAAAACCCTCTAATGGAAAAAAGCGGTCATGGGAAATGAACCAAAAGGCACGCTTCCTTTCCATCACTCGCTACCTGTGGGTAAAGCGTTTCACCTCCAGCATCTTCAGCAGAGCGAAGCGGTCGCCAAGACAAGACTGCAGTGTTCGCTTCCCGGTGTGATTTCGTATAGTCCCGCTGCTCTCCACCACTCTCCCTCTGAACCACTGCTGTAAATCTGTGTCTTCTCACTACCGGATTGCAAGGAGCAGAAAGTTTTGAAAATAATAAAGTAAATATAGAGGTGTGGATTCTGATAAAAAAGAAAGAAAGAAGAACGACACCCTTGAGTTGTTAATCAAGTTGTTGTTGGATCTGGAACCCGAGTGTGGGGCTTATTGATAAAAGCAAATTTGATCAATAAGCCCCACGAAATCCAGAAATCCACGATGAGAAACTTTCTGGAGAATGAGCAGGCTTGAGGAAATACGCTGTGAAGACCATGGTCAGATTCTGTTGGAGAGTTGGGGCGATTTTTGCCTTTTGTGTGACTCTTTCCCCGTTTCACAAGCAGACGACGGCAGTGTGAACGTAATTTACTGATTGGTCACGACACCTGCTGGATGATTGGTTGTGGTGTCTTTATCACTGGCACACAGCAGGAAGGGGAGGAGGATGAGGGGGATGAGGAAGAGGAGAAAGAAAAGGATGAGTAGGAGGAGGTAGGAGAGGAGGAAAAGCAGAAAGAGGAAGGGGAAAGAGGAGGAGGTGGAAGAGGAGTAGAATCACAAGGAAGATGAACTGTTGCCAGCTGCTTTGCATCTCAGTGGCAACATACATTTTCTCCACATTGTGTCTCTTAGATACTTTAGGTTTTATTCAAAGTCTAAAGGATGAACTGCTCCCTTTGTTTAACTTGTCTACTTTTAACATTATCAGTAAGTTCCAAGATAAAAATGAAGCAGTGTCAGATTCACCCTGAAATAAGTTTCCATTTGTAAATAATACACTATTTCAAAAAAATATAAAATAAAAGAAAAAGAAAAAAAATCAATATATATATTATCGAAGTTTTCTTCTTCTATGTGTTCGTAAAATTACGTTTGTCTGCCAGCATTTGTCTTCAGACCATCAGGGGTCTACAGCGTTCCACAAAGGTTAACTGTTTCTTCTGGGAAACAGTTATAGCTGATACACACAATGCACGATTTGTAAATGCAAATGGGTGTACCGACTTTGTGGTCCATGTATCCCTAACTTCCGATTAGTTATCCCTACCTTCGAGGAAAGGAATCAAATCTATCCCAATTTTTCTGTAATTAAAGCTATGTATTAAGCAGCACACAAGCAAATACATCAAATAACTGCATTTTAATATTTAATATTGAAACTCTCAAAACAGCAGACAAGACAAAACATCATTGAGGTGTCCTCAAAAGTTCTTATCTTGAAAGTCATTGTGACTATTTGAAGTCTGCAACAATCACATTTAATACACTCATGGTTTTACCTCCTGTCATTACTTTTTTTTCTGTGTTCATGACAATTGCATTAAAGCCCATCTTTAAAGAGCATTTTAACAAAATCAATACCAATTTTACTTCAATTCTCTCTTTATCCATTTTTGAATTCAAACATTTTCTTTTCAAAGGAAGACGACATGCTACGATGAAGCCATTTCTCATTGTGTGACTTAAAAAAAAAAGAAAAGCTACTCGCTTGTGTAAAAGGAAGCACAGTTTGCAACATGACTGTAGGGATTTGCTCCATTTAAGTCAGAAAAAGAACCTTACCAAGGTTCAGAAAAAACATAACGTTGAGCGATAATGCCCCCAATCCATTGTTCTAGCTCACATGAAAGGGGTGGTGGGTAGTGTCAAGCACAAAGGTTTGGAGCAGTCCAGAAAACTTGTGCCTGCAGTAAGTTTCCCCAGTACTGCCTTGAGGTCGGCGTCACGATACGTCTCAAATCAACAGGAGTATATTTGGCGGGCTTAAGGTGCAGCAATTTAAAGCGTTATCACAAGCAATTGTAACTGTTGCCCTTGGAAGTTAATTGTATTGCATTTTTGTTTATATTTCAATATCTTCCGGATAAAAATTCACACTCACTACTTTTAAATCCATAATTGAATTTGTATGTAACATTGCAATAATTCATTGTTCAACATTTTATTTGATTCCCAGTCTATAATGGCACAATATTTCTCATGCTATAGTTGTCTAAAATGTAAAAAATTAAGTATTGGCAGGACTAATTTATTTTACGAGACTGTATATTAATAACAAGACAACGTGAATGCTGGGAACAATTTTGATATCACTTGACAATCTTTGAATTGGAAGTAAGATTCTAGATGTTTGCCATGTGTGTACACAGCTGACATGCACAGTGGTTAACACACTATGCAGTATGACTCTTGTGTCCCGTCTCCAAGCATGCAACAGGAAACTTCTAAAAGACATATTTATGGAAGAATGCAAGAACTGCAAATACAAAAACAGTTCAAATAGGGGTAGTTTCTGCAGATGAATTGCCATCAATGTTGATTATAAATACATATACTTTAAAAAGAATTGACTTGCAACTATTGTTTATCATAATTACTTATTAAACAGCATCCAGCATTCAATACTAGCAAAATCTCCGATGCAATTTGCAAATGACTATGTGGAAATCACTGTAATAATCATTACCGTCTTCGGTTTGATTACAAAGTTAACCATGTTTTTGAAGAGCCATATTGTCTCTTTACGAATAAATCTAATAATATGATATAATAATAAGAAAGACAAAGCAAGAGATATTTTCATATAGTTTGATGATTTCTGAATTACTGTTTGATGTAGCCTCTGTAATTAGCACTCGGCACACTGAGTGGTGCCTTTCCATTGGACCAAAAGCCAATTAAAGCATTTTTAATAATGGGCAATAACCTTTAACTGATTGCCTGTTAAAGATAAAATATCTATTGTCCAAGGTGCAGTTAACTATCGATTTACTCGTTATTAACCACTGCTATAAAGTGTTATCATGCTATTATTGACATTTTTTTCCTCAGAGAAGTCAACTAGTCAGTCAGTACTAAAGCGGGCAGCAAAAAAGTAATCGATATGAAGGATGTGACAGAAGAAAAGGCCAAACGTATGAAGTGCACCAATTATACTTTTAACACCCCCCCCCTCGCCCCCACACCCAATAGATGTGATTAAAACAGAGAGGTTGTCGGGACAAAATTGGTAAAATCTATAGAATACCTTGAAAGGGCCATTAAAGAGCTATTCAACACCTTTAAAGCCTAATCTTAATTGCACTCTATAAGTTGTCAGAGAAAGATGAGAGGACTTCTCCAGCTCAGCGCTCACAACTTTGATGTAGGTGTGAAGAGAACATAAAAAAAAAAAACGGCACCTTTTTCTGAGAGACTATGCATAAGAAAGGCATTTTCTAAGCTGATTAAAGCAGGACTGAAAACATCACTGGAATGACAATGTGCATCATTATGCCTAATAGCAAAAGTTTCAGCACAGAGTGTTACTGTGCTGTCTTATCATTACCCGCCAAACAAAAGCTGAGCTGAGAGCCGTCTCGACTGTTCATAATTGTCAGCGTGGCTGAAAAAGTAGCCCCCGGGATGCAGAATCCATTGCGCATCTCTCATCTATCTGAAGTACCACGAACAGGATGTTAAAGAGAGGGTGAAGGTTTTTTTTTTTTTTTCTTCTTCTTCTCAAGAGCTTCCGCTTTTCTCTTGTAGGCAAACGCCGCATTCCCAATATCTTTCCTTTGGAGATTCCTTATGATGAGAGAAAACAAAGCAGAAAGCTCCACGGCTGATGTGGCGGCAGTAAAATGGATAAACACGGCCCGGATGGAGGTGATGACGCTCTCTGGGACGAGAGTAGGACCAGTCGCCGCATAGATCAGCGATTAATGTATTTTTTGTCAAAGGGAAGAGAATAAGAACAACGGGGGGGTTTCAGAGACACAGAATGTATAACGAAGGTATAACAGAAAAAAAGACGAGGGACATTAAACAGAGTGCGCTGTATAGATTAATCTGACACGTGATTTATGCGCCGTTGCCGCCATTACTGCTGCCGCGAGTGCCGTGTGACTGACAGTGACGGTGGGATTCATAACCTTTGCAAAGCACCCTTTTTGGAGGATAAAGATATCCAGAGGTAATCTTTTATTTGGTCTTTTCAAAAACTATGCGATCTGAAAGTGGTCTTCATCGGAAAATACATCAAACAACTGAAATGGCCAATCTATTGATTGGTATGATGGAAAAAAAAAAAGATCTGCAAAGGCTTGCACTGTGTTTACACGACGTATTCAAGTGAAAATTGAAAGCTTTCACAATGTTTTGGGTGTCGATTAAAAATGCTCCCACTCGAGGGGAAAACTCAGCTTTTTCAAATCGCACTGACTCCTTTGCTTTTCTGAAACGCTGCTACTGTGCATGGCAACCATGGTCATGGCAAATCATTCCTCTGCACGTGAGCAAGTGGATGGATAATGGTGGTCTGTCCATAGGACATGTCTGTGTACTCACCGTTGTTAATGTTTATGGCAAGTTGTTCTCTTTTTGCATGTGTGTGGTTTTATTACAACGACCAACAAGCTCCCACTCGGTGCCCTACATGAAAACGACATCGTTTTCAATGGTTCTCCACATTAACAGATGTCGCTTTCAACATGTTGCCGTGCAAACGTGAAACTTTTCTCTAACGGAAACAGAAAGGATGCATTTTCAAGCAGTTGGTCAAAAATGTTTCTTTTTTTTCTGTAACTATGCAAACAGACAACATAGGGAGATATTTGAAATACCAACAACATTATGAGAATTAAATATTGGGATACTCAAAATATGATATATATAAAAACATAAGCAATGAACTCGACTGCAACCAGATCAAAACTCTAAACTGTTACCTCCAGGGAGTTTTAGTATTGTAAAATCTGTTGATTTAATGCACTTCCTAGCCTTTCAGAAGGACATTTAATCCACATAGTCACAGAGTTTGAGCCAGGTTGTTCCCTCAGACCCTTGGCTAACGGTTTCAAAATGTCACACCGGGACCTTTAGTGAGGCTGCAAGATTCAAGGGCTTCCCGAGTGCAACTGCAAATGTTAAAACATTTAAATAAAACTTAAGACAGACTTCTTCGAAGTAAACGAGCTATTTCAGTGCTTTATTTGTCCTAGTAACTTTTAATCATTTAATGCTTTAGTCTATATTTGCCCAGAAAATTGACTTTTGCTGTTGTATAAGACCAGCTTTGCATGGCCATTTTCATTTATAACATTTTAATAATTTATTTGTATTACTGTTATTGCAACTAATTTTAATATATTTATTCTTATTGAGCCTTTTTTTTTAATGCTTTTTATTCTTGTCTCGTACTTACTGTTTTCTCAGCTAGAGTATTTTTTCCCCCTAATCACCTTCTGTCTGTTAAGCACCTTGAATTATTTATATAATACATTTCACCTCGGTTAATACACAGACTGATTAATGTATAGAAAGTCAGCAGTGTGAGCCCTCAGTTTTTCTCTTTTCATGAGTGCGTGTTGTTTTTTCTTGCATTTAGTGTGTACTTCCTTTTTGAGTTGGTTTCCACTCCAATTTCTGCTGCCACCTGTTCTTCGTTCATTATTCAGCCACTCATGTATTTAAAGTCCTGCTTTCTACCTCCATGCTGCCAGATTGTCTCCGTTTTTGTTAAGGGGGGGGTGGGGGGGGTTGTCACTTGAGCTTTGCAGCCTTTCTTTTCCTCCTCATATTTGACCTTGAAACACTTTTCTGCGATTCTGCTGCTGCCAGACTCTCTTTTAAGTGTCTGCTCTGTGGGTAAAGAGCAATGATTTGACAATTGAATCTACTTTTCTCTGTGATGGCTCCCTTTGAGTCCACTTCCTGAGTAACAACTGTCACACACAGTAGTTATATCTATAAAATGTAAGACATAAAGTTACTGTGAGTGTTTGTTTGTGCATTCATTCTCCGTGAATGGTTTTTAGAACATTGAACGACCTCTTGCAGGTGAAGAAGCAGGAAACATTTGGGGTCAGGTAGATGCTTTTTTTCAGCATTCGTTCATTCCAAAACAAAACTGGATTCGGATTAAAGGCTAAACACTATTTTCTTTTTCTGCTGATGAATCTAAAAAAAACTCCCCAACTCACTCACTCAGAGAAACTAAGACAAACCTGTTGGTTATTCTGAGAAATACTGCAATGAAATAATACAGATGAGAGAACAAATCTATAATTCAGTGTTGAAATCGATTGTAGCACAGAGACTTCAGTAAAAAAAGAACCCAATATTTTTAGTTTAACCTCCACAAAGAGTGTAAAATCGCTGTGTAACGATCTATTAACTTGATTGGCTGACTTGAAATGGAGCCACAAATTGGGAAATTATTATTATTATTTTTTTGTTCTCCTTCCAACTCAAATTCAGACTTATCAAATTGTGGCATTTCATAACAACTCTTTTTTTTATTTTTATTGCAGCCATAAACCTCGGTGTGGAGACATTTCAGGAGATTTCATGGGAGATCAAGTCCAGTGAAATCAAATGAGGATTTTATGATTCCATTAAAATTGGATGAAGTGTTTGATTGAGTTATTGATTGAAACATAGATTTGTGGACTCCTGTTGAAGATCACCGTCGGAGCAGGTAGTAGAAAGAATTCCGGGTGAAAAACGATTTGTTGATGAAAGCCCACTTCAACTTTTATCATTTAAAAGAAGTAACTATAAAATTACTTCTTTAGTGTCAATATTATATAGGTGAATTGCAAATACCTGAACTGAAGATGCTCAGTTGCATGGTTCTCTATATTAGCGTAACCTTTGAAATACAAAGAACCATCCCATTGTGTGAATCTATGTATTAACTTAACCTTTATGCTTTTCTCCTGTGGGATAAGCAACAGACTCTGAGGGGAGAAGAGGCCAAAAATAAACCTATTAAAGGTTATATAAAATGTCATGAAAGTGCCACAATCAGATAAAGGGATTCAAAGTTCTTAATTAGGATTTAAACATATGAAAGCTATCAAAATTGTCAATAATCGTTGAGTTATACCCCCCCAAAAAAACAAAAACGAATAAATATATTCCGCAAAGCAATGTAGACTACTACCCGAACCAGATTTGACTCACACCCAGTAATCTGTCTTAGTCCTATCTTTTTCTCTTTTTTTTAATCCCCAACCCCAACTAGAACACCAACAAATCTATGAACTGTGTGCCTGGTTCTACACAAATATCTCCACCTCCGAGCCTTGTTCTGCAGATTTCTTCCTCTTCAAACAAAAATCTTTTCATTCCCACCGTCTCCTCTGCTTGCTCGTGTGAGATTGCCGATATATTTTTTGCTATGAAACCGCGCTGAAATGTCTGCGTGGGTGCTATTAAAATAAAAAATAAAAATCGCATTGAATTGAATTAAAAAAGTGTAGTTGCTTGCTCACCGTTCTCTGGGTATGCGGACTTGGGGTTGTCTGTGACACCTTTTACTGAGGCTGAAGAGCTTGAAGATGACTCTCTGGGCTCGTCTGGAGAGGAGCCGCATGCTGTTCTCCAGCTGTTCGTAGCGCCACTGAAACAGGCTGTCCTGGGACCACAAGTGTTGTATAGTGGACACATTGAGGAAATAGTTCTGAGGCAGCCTCCCATAGAAGGCCTTGAATTCGTCTGTAAACCACACAGAAAACACATGGATGAAGTCGGGCAGTCGAGACAGACCTTCGAGAGGCGATCGAGGAGAAACTCTGGGAGGAGCGGTGTGAAACGCTGATTGATTCAAGTACAAAGTTGAGCATTGCACCTATCTCACGGAGGTTAAGCTCTCTCAAAATCGAAATGATTATATATAGCTTATAACTCATGCAGTGCTTTTCAACTTCGTGAGCAGTCCCAAAGTGCTTTACATCATTAATCACAGTCACCCATTCGCACAGACCCGTCCCCAGGCAGCTGACAATCCTTTGGAAGCAAGGTCTACGTCATGCACCTTGCATGTGTTACGTGTTCGTAAATTCTGCCGTTTCGCTGTCCTATTGGAACAATTCTTTGGGTCAGTGCTCGTTACTGATAAAATAAAGCTTTTACTACAATAGTTGTGTTGTTATCTACGAGGCCACTCTCCTCTCTGGAGGTACCCTTTATTCCTTTACCTTGCATGCCCCATGTTTAATTGAAAAGCGTCAAGAGCCCCATCTCATGCTGTTTGAATAAGATAAATCCTTAAGTGTGTCGATATGGAAAACCACAAATGAAGAATGGCTTCTTGATAAAGTTTAATAAGATCCCCCCCTTTTTTTATATATATATATAAGAGCTGGACCTCTCAGATAATCTTAAGTGCCTTTGTGAAATATCAAGTCGCAAAGTGAAAAATTATAGAATTATATTTTGTAAATAACTGTATTAATTTCATAATTATAATTTTTGTATTGTTTAGTACTTATCATACCAAATGTATGTATTTATTTATTTACTTTTGCTTTGTCAATACTGTACTGCCCAAATGTTACTGTGTTGTGGTTTGCATTGTTGTTTATGTTTTATCCTGAAAAAGCAATGGTGGAAAAAAAACAAAAACAAAGCATCAGCATGCTCTTGGAATGTCAAGAAGGATTGTTAGCAGCAAATAGCTACTTCGCTTTAAATTCCCCTTAACCTGAGCATTAATTCGAAGCTGGTTGAAACACACAACAAACAACATTCAATTATGGTCTCATGCACATGCAAACTAATCTAATGTAACTATGAGGCACTAAAACGGCAAGGAGAGGCACATTCTGTGGAAAATGCATTAGGAGAGAAATAAATTCTTGCTTCACCCAATAATGTATTAAAGCGACTGAAGTTGTTTGCAAATGCCCTATAAGAAGGAAGTTTAAACATTGTCATTAACTAACGTCGCCTGCCAATAACATATTAGTTTGAGGATGGCTTGATGAAATAAATCAGCTATTATTGTTTTAATATTTTGTCAATAATTAACAAGCTATTGCATTATTGGTGTGATGGCTTGTTTACCTATCCAGGGTGCATCCCTGAACACTTTAAAGCAGTATAGAAGTTGGATTACAATGTTGGCTGCATCGTGCATCATGGAAACACCATTACACAAAATCAATTGAAAATGTCATTACTGCAGCCAACAATTTAAACACAATTTAAAATTGCCAACACTATTAGGGTATTGACAATTGTACCTTACTGGTTGCTGCACCCGTTGACTGTTGAACATAACCAGACCGTTTAAGAGGTTAAAGAACAAAACTGTGTCACACAAAGTTGAATGCATATGCAACACAGAGGTCAGAGCAGAAAGCTGCACAGTTTGTCCTGGAGACATTTTGAAGCACTTCATTAACACAGGTGTGGGCTGCCACAGCTGTTATCTAAAATAATTTAATATAGCAATAGGCTTTATCAGAAAATGAAAAAAAAAAAAAAAAACCTGCATTTAATCATGTGGTTTGACATTGGATTTTGTAGTGACAAATCCCCACACTCTGTGCAGCGCGTTGTAGAGGAGGTAGAATTAGGAAGGACAAGAGTGTCTCCGGATTGAGGATGAACTACATCTGAAAGAACTCTCCTGATTGCCCCACCTTGTATTTCCCAGATTCTCCCCGCTGACTGCTCTACAGGAGAGAGGAATTTGTCAGTTTGGTGCCTTGACTCCATCCTGCAAACAGGATTTTTTATAGCTGTGGGACATTACCACTGCTGCTCACGACGACATGATTCACTCATTTCAATATATTTTTGCAATGTGTTCTACTGTACATTTTATATCTTGGTTTGAATAAAACTTTGACAATAAGTCCCTGTTTACACAGCAGCGATTCATGTGGAAAAAGTATAATTGACCAAGTCAAAATATTCATTTTATTATAAGAGCTCAATGGCAGCATCCACTATTTCTTTGAATTCTTCTATATTCTTAAAATCTTGCACAAACAACACCGATGTCCAGCACCACTTTTATGAATTTATTAGTTGGTGTTAAAAAAAAAAAAAAAGTTATTAAATATGGCCTTTTGAACAGGAAATGGACAGGATAGTTACTTTGTTAATTCCCACCTCTGGCTAGAATAAGCTTCAACTAAAGTGTGACATTATGACAGCGATCATTGTCAAGGCCACAAACAAGGTATCACCACTACCAGAGGGCTTAAATTGTGATCGAGACAATTTGCCACGAGGATTTTTTTTAATTATGGGAACTATTTTAATGGAAAAGGCAAATTGTGTCCCTCTTGGTTCTTGAGCTGCAGGACAAACACAACATGTTTCACAATTTAACCCAATCTGATTAATCACAGACAAAGTGTGCTATGCAGAGAAGGCTGGGTAAAATGTACCTTGCCCTCGAATCTTTCTTGACCTTCCATAAGAATGTGAAACTTTTTTTTTTTTAATGTTTTTTCCTTGATTCAGGACTTTATGTTATAATCCAGCTGTGGCTCAGTTGGTAAAGCTCAATTGCAGGGTTGCAGGTTATGTCCCCGACATCCACCTGTCCATGTGTCAAATGTCCTTGCACCAGACACTACTCTGGAAATTGGGAGGTATTTGGGCTGCAAATCGATTTTAGGTACTGAGATCACTGTTGAAGTTGAATCCATCGAGCATTCTTTCTTTATGTTATGAACAACCTACTCACCTTTTTAATTTGTAGTAATGGGAAATTCCTCTGTTGATAGGCTTGCTTTTAGTAATGATATCCAATTTACAAGTCTCTTGTGCATTGTGTTATATGTGGCAGTATTAGTAGTTTGGAGAAAGGGTGAGCAAGATGCTTGTGTGATGTGTGTTTGTTGTGTATGCTTTGGACTCCTACTGCTATGCTTCTTTTGGCCCATAGACTATTAGACAATTTCAATCATTTAGATTTTGACTTTTTAACATCTACACATTGCTGATTTGAAATGAATTTCACAGTTTAATAGAAATAAAGTCATCCTCAGAGTCCTTGACCACTTAGTCATCTTGTCACCAATTCCACAGTGGTAAAAAAAAAACAAACTCCTGGCTTCTTGTTGAAGCAGCACATTTATCTTGGCCCTGTAATGGATGGGTGCAGCACAGGTAACGACACAAGAGCAAAGTACAATCATCCCAATGATGTGATTCAAATCAGGCTAAAAATAGGTTCAAGTCAGGCTCAAAGCTATACAATGCACGCATGACTTGACACCACAGTTCATATGAGCCGAGTGTATCCATCAAAGTTAGCAATAGGAGTCACTTTTCCTCATCGTCTCTCCGAGGCAGCGGATGAACCTTCTGGCGTCTTCTTACGGCGATAAAACGGCGGGTTAGAAGTCTGTGATATCGCTCACTGAAGGACAAGTTTACGACACTTGAGGTGTGTCTGTATTCTGGGCACGCTTCTGGCCTTGCTTCACGGCCGGCTATTAAAACATAAACTTTGAAAGTAATTGCACTTACGGATATTTCAGGCAAATCTGAAGAGTAGGAAAAAAAAAAAAAAATGGACATCCATTTTGATTTCACCTGAGTAATAATCGCCAAGGCAGGGTGACCGAGCACAGCAATAATAACCAAACATTATGCTAAGAGCTTCCATTCAAACTCTGTTTCCCCGGTGATATGAAAAGCTGGACTGGAAATTAATGGGTTTTTATAGCTGATTAATCTGCTCCAGACATATTGTAAACTACCTGAGCTGAGCGCTGTTGATTTTTTTTTTTTTTCTTCCTGTTTTTTTTTCATGTGGTCATGCTGCGTTGTTAATTTGCAATATGCAGATAGTGTGCCAAGATCCAGGATTCTCAACTCGCTATCACAGTTCAACCATAAATCATGGAATAGGGAGGGACATGCATATAGGGTTCTCACTCAGATTTAATAGTGCAGATAAAACACTCAAATTCATCCCCACCTCCCATCATATAAATGATTTATATTAAAAAATCCAAGCTTTTCTTGCATTTAAGATGAGCCTTGTGATGAGAAGGGGAAGCAGAAATGTATTATTTTTCATGGGCGTTTCCTTACCTGATTCTTCAAATTCTTTATAGAGCAACCCCCATGTCTCTGTGATCCTGTCCAGGCTCTCCTCCATGGCTTGGATGTCCATATAGGGACAGTTGCACTCTGGGAACTTTGGGTCGCAGCTGCACCAGCAGTCATTTCCGTGGCACACAAAGTCACCCTCTCCATTGCAGGCAATGTAGCTGAGAGCAGCCTGCACAAAACTTTCTCTCAAGTAGTCTGGAAGGATCACTTGCAAGCCTGTAAAACCAACCTGGGTTTAGTGCTGCCATCAATGTGTGAACTTGGGGGAGTGACAGTGAAAGTGTAGTGGCAACATAGCACTGGCTGAGCTTATAAATTACTCAATAAAATCTATAAATCTGTATATTTGGATTCCAAAGAGTTACTGCTGTTTGCTTCATGTGCTTAAATTTTGCAGGCGGAGGCTTGATCCTCCACCCCCCAAAAAAAAGAAAGTTCTAACGACTGTCACAAAAAGTGAAAAAGAAAAAGACACAAACCTTGCAGTTGAACTTTATTTTCGGGGCTTTGAACCAGCACAGAGCTGACAGAGTCTAGGTTGTCATAATTGCTGCATCCAAGAGGACCTGTGCGGGTCTCCGTCACCTGCACAATAAAAGAAACAGCTTATTTATACATTTCACTCTAATTTCACTCAGTTAAATTAGGGCCCTTTACACAACAGGTATTCCTTAAAATCTAATGCAAAAGTGAATTCCGAAAAACCCCAATCAGACATTGAATTATGACCACTTAAAGCAGCGGTCAATAACACAGGTTATCATGGAACATTTTAGTAGGTGGGACACATTAAGTCAGAGAGTGAACCTTTTGTCCAAAAGAAAAATAGTTAAATGTGTGGAACTGAGCAAGTCTGACAAGAGCCATTTTGTTGGTTGTCACTGGACTCTAGTGTTCAGTATCTATCAGAAGTGTTGAAATAAATACAAATCTAGTAAACCAATGAATAGTGAAAGTCCCAACAATGGGTACATGAGCAGCAAAGCCTGATCGAGGGAGTATTTAAGCACGGACCCCAGTGTGTGCTGGGATATATTTAAACAGCTCCTCTGCCGTAAACCTTCCCATTGTTGTGTACATACAGTGCTGTGAAATCTGCCCTCCGTGTTTTCCCCATCTCCAAGGAGCCTGAGGAGTATTCAGGGTTCAAGATCTTTGCACATGGTCCTACAGTCATGACCCAGCCAGTGAGATTTTAGTCACTCGGCACAGAAAGTCATGTGGTTGGAAGTGTGTGTGTGTTGCTCACTGTAAAACACACAGGATGCACAATGTGAAGAAGACAAGCCAGAGGAAGTTACATGATGCTTTATTGGTTAGTGTTCTACAAGGGAAGTTTGTGTCCTGGCATCCATGTGGGGGTTACTTTGATATGTAACTCCTACATAAACTCTGCAACAGACCATGTCAGCCCTTTTATGTAGATAGCATTCCCATATGGAGGTGGGTTCTTTCAGCAGGATAATACGTCCTGACACAAAGCAATACCGGTTCAGGAATGGGTCAATGAACAAAACAACTACTTTGAAGTGTAAACTTGGCCTCCACATTACTCAGATCTTACTCCAATCGAGCATCGAGTGGGATGTGCTGCACATAATCCGATCCATGAAAAGCCCACATCACAACTTGTGAAATTCAAAGGGCCTGCTGCTAACATCTTGGTGCCAGATACCACAGCAGACCATCAGAGGTCTAGAGGAGTCCATGCCCCAACAGGACCTTTTGGCAGCAAAGAGGAACTTGCACAATACCAGGCAGGTGGCCATCATTTTGTGGATGATCTTCCTTTTTAAGCGAATGTCTCCCTAATCGATTGTACTTTTAAGTGTGAAGTAGAACAGAAAAACACAACACTTCTTGGCTTTGTAACAGAGTTTTGCTCCATATCTTTTTTTAAACCAGCTGCATTTTTTTCCTCTCTCCTTTTTTCTCTTTTGTCTCGCAACTGATTGAAGACGTTTCGATTGACCTTTGCCACAAAGCAGCTCCGACAAAGCACCTTTTTTACTTCATTTGCAAAATGAGATCTTATTTCTGGGCTCCGCTTTTTCTTGCTGCGACAGAGCAGGGCGCACCTGAGCTGTTGCCATTTTTCTCCCTTTGTGCTTGTGGCACACCATATTTTGTTCAGCGATTTGTCCTGGTCAGGCTTGTCAGAGGACAGTTGGTGCAAAGTGACAGATGGATGAGGCGAGACAATGAGGGTCAGTCGATCAGTAACACCATCATCGAGGGCTAAAGGGCTCGAGAGCTCATATGAACCTTGTGCTGCAGGGGAGTGAACACTCAATATGGGGCTCTTTAATCAAAAGTCTAATCCAGAGGACGGGGTTGAGAGCGAGAATAAATATCCTCCGTTGATGGGGAAAAAGGGAAATGAGGACAATTTCAGTGGAATTCTCCCGCTATAACATTTACATCGCATAAATCCTCTGTTTTCCTTATGGGGGATTTAATGCTGATATGAATGTGGGAAATGAGATACAACCCAAGGTTTCGAAAAACATGGATATTGTATCCATATAAGGAATTATTTGATATGCCATATGATATGCCATATGGCAAAACAATGACTGATGAGCACAGCATTCAATTTCCGCTTTGCAGAGCAGCTGCTATTCACTGTAGATACATCCTGGCATATTACAAAATACTTAATAGGACATTATTGGCCACCTGTATCTCAGCACATCACTGTATGTGGCAGAGCAGCAAAGGATTTGATTCTGTGGAAGATTTGTTTTGTATTTTCATGGATAATGACAATGTTAAAAGTCCAGGTTGTGCATGCAAATGATATTTCCCCAATGTGCTCAGTTCGACAAATAAACAAATGATGAGAAAGTAGAAAAATATTACACTTGTAGAAACATTTTTCATAGCAGCATGTAATCACCAGAACGCAGCGCACGCATTGTTGTATTGTATTACTGGAAAAAAGAAATGTCTATAGCCACTTATGTGAGCAGCAGTTTGACCCTTCAACAATTATGCTTTCATTTGTGTATCCATTAATGTAATCATATTGAAAACAAACTGCGTGCGTGTGCGCGCGCGTGTGTGTGTTACTCATAGCTACCAAATGAGCTTGGAAGGTAGTAATTAATCACTGTTTAAGTAGGCAAGCTGCAGTTGTAATCAGCTCTCAGTCTATTTATGTTGCAAAGTCTGCCTCAGCTTTTGACAAAGCTAGCAACAATTGAGTTGTTTAACATACTGGATCACGTTTGGTTTTTATTTTTATTTCAGCCCAATATTTCATAATGTATTGGGTTTTAAATTAAATTGTAATTTTAATGAATAGCCCTACTTGGAGCCAGTCATACTGGTAACACGTTCCTCTCATGTGACTACTTTTTTCAGTAACGAGTAATGCGTACTATTACAAACCAGTAATTAGATCAAAGTTACTTCCCCACGTCACTGTGCGTCACTCTTGCAGCGTCTTGCAGGAAGTTGTAAAGTAAGACGAGTTTCAAGTCTGTGAAGCCTTTTTATTACTGAATAGAACCGGCCCGCTCCTCCATTCTCCAAACTGCCTGACACACACACACACACAAGTAGTTTCCGCACGCTCACCTGACCCACTCCCTTCTCCACTCTCAGCCAATCGCAGGCCAACTCGCTCTAATGGTGTTTTCAGGTGGTGACAAAAGAGAATCAGAACTAACAAACATCGTCAATAAACCTCAACATTGCAACAATAACAGGAAGTTAAATGATATATTGGCAGGAAACCCCTCCTTTTTATCAATCAATCAATCAATGTTCCCTACACCTTGGTGAGATATAATATATTATGAGGATTTGGAATGATTCCGCAGCTTGTCGAGACTGTCTAATTTTGTCTAAATCCATCTTTTTATAGCGAATTATCGTCTCGGGTGTGCAATGCACAACTGACTTCAGTGTTTGTATTAGGCCCAGTAAAGAGCAACGTGGTTGGTCAATTGATTGGTCAAAAGATTCATGGCTGCCTAAAACCATGGTCCACTATGTTTATGTATGCTCTCATTTGACTCGGTAGGAGATGCCTCAAAAAACTTGAATCAGGTCTGAGTCCAAGTGCGTTCATCAGTTACCTTGACATGGCTGGCCACAATAATTCCACTATTCGCCCTCATGTTTGCTCTGGTTTGCTCTCTTTCACTCCTTTAAACAATCTCCTACTATAGATTGGATTTTCTATGCCAGCTACTAATTTTCTTGTTTGCAGTTTAGTGCTTGTAAATGTCTGCTTATCGGTTTGTTTGGCAAAATTGTTCTCGCAACTGGAAGCAGAACTGATGGCAGTAGAAATGTGCTGTAAAAACAACTAAACATTGAAAAAAAACAACAACATAAAAGCAGCCTTTAGTCTGATGTGTACATTATGTTTGCATGTTTTTTTTATTTTTATTTTTAGCAGCCCTATTACTTTACTTCTCTATTTGATATACTTTGTGCCACAACTATACAGCACAAACATAGTTAAGTGTGATTACAGGGGATTGTCTCGCTACTGTATGAAAACCCAGACAACGACTGATTCAGTTGTATTATTGTGTATGCTTTCAAAAAAAAAAGCCTTTCTCCGCTATAATAAGAGTGGAAATAAATCAAGAGACTGCCCATGAGATAAGAAAAGTATGAAAAAAAAAAAAGATCCTGCTGTTTCCTCGTTCAAGCCTGCCGCCTTGTTCATCACTGTGTGTAGACAGACTGGCAAATATGAGCTGAGTCAGGTGGGGATAGCGCCATCGATTCAGTCTAGGAAATTCTAAAATTGCAACAGAAATGCTCTTGTTCGCTCCCCAACAACTGGAGCCATTAGTCATTGTACAAACAAGCTGGTCCAATCACAGACTGCGCTCAGTGCCGTGACTTGTTCTTTCAAAAAAAAAAAAAAGTGAGTAACATGCTTTTCTTGCAAAATGAGCTTCAATTTCCTCCTCGCGTTGAAACAGCCGGGGAGGATGGACGTTGACTCACCAGCCCTCATTTCATTCGTTTCTCAAACTTTTCAATTTCACATTCATGCAAAAGAAGTGCTTAGTTGCATCTCTTCTGCTGCGGTTCGGGTCAACGCCCTGCGGAAATGAAGCACACGTGTGGAGGAATCCGTCGCGCCTTTGACTCTCTTTCCACCCCTGATGGGGGTGAGTCTCTCCCGTCTCTCCACACTTCCCACCTGTCAGTTACGCCTGATGACTACCTTTGGAGCATGAAAGCACACTCACTTGTCTTCTCGTCCTCTGTGTAGCAGGGGAAAAAAGAAAGAAAGAAAAAAAAAAACTAATTCCCAAGAATTGAAACAGACAAAAGCATCTGCCTCCGCAGCTCAGATGTGGCCACCTTTTAGATGTTAAAAAAAAAAAAAAAATTCTCAATCTACCCTGAACACAATATAGTGTGGGGACAGATCTTTGATATACGTACAGGGAGTCTAATTCATGCTCTACTACAGCAGAGAAAGTCGCACTTCTCAAGCTGTCTACCACTGTGTTCTGAGAAATGAAAAAGTCAGAAAGGAGGGTCATCCTTCCCTCTGTCACCCCATTAACCCCATGCTACCTGAAGGTGACAACCGGAGGCAGAAGCCTGTCACCAGCCATGTTTCACAAGACTCATTTATCTTCCCCTCACCATATGTGCTCATCATGGAGCTTCCTCCACACTGGCTCTGCTCGCGGCAGCTGCAGATCATATCTCATACCAAGAAGGCAGATAAAAAGGGTAATATTCTACCTGATTTCCATCGGTGGTAATTTAACAAGGAAATTGGTAACAATAAAAATTGTACCGACGATCACGTGAACCATCTTGAAATCGGTGACACATGAAGGGTGCACTTCTTGCTTAACCATTTTGTTTGGTTCTTTTTTGTTTTCGTTTTTACAATAAAAAATGTTCTGCATGGAAAGCTCATGGAAGCATTTCATAACAAGATTTGATCTCAAGATTCTGTTTCTACATAGAAGTATTTTCAGTCCAAGGTATGTAGTGGTGTAAAGGTGCATACGTTCTGTGGGTCACAAGATTTTGCATGATGAAGATTTGCATGATGAAGCATGGATTGCACAGTGATTTTACTTGATTGGAATCATGTTTTCACTCAGTTTACAATGAGATATATGTCAGGAAGGACTAAAATCCTTTGTTATATTTAAAATCTACCAACAAAAGTTTCCACCAATACTGAAAAACATATACAGTTAAGGATCAGAAGTGTCTACAAAATTGCCTCAATGCTAAATCGGTCCTTTGAGGATCCAAAAGGCTAATCTTGCAGAGCATTATTGAAAAACAATTCCTTATTACTGACAGAATACCAGAGACCCAGACCTGAACAGTAGACTGTAGCAGCACTAATTGTGCTGTTGATGCTTGCGAGCTATACTGCAGGCGTTGTGCATCCACAAAAACAAAGCGATGATTTGAAGCATTAAGTCATCAGTCTGTACGTGGTACCTGAACTACAATGAGTGAGATATCTTGGCTCCAGAATCTATATTCCAAAAGCACATGCTGAAATATTCCATCTGAACAAGTCTAATGATTTACAACCGAGAGGACAACGCACAAGCAGCACAGGATCATGCATCTGTGAATTCAGGCTGCATGCAGTAATGTGTGCTGTTCATATGAAGTGTGTGAGGGCTAATGCAATGCTACTTTTAGGTCTCACTTGATGATGCCAGTGCCAATGAGACGGGTAACTAGACAAAGGTATAAAGAAATTACCAAGAACAGTTTAACAAGTTCACTTGACTAAGACTACACAAAGACATATTCAAGTGAAAACGAAACATTTCAATAGGGCTTTGGATGACAACGTTGCTCGGGGCCACTGAGAAGGCAATTTTTTTGAAAACAGCCAAAGTGCTCTCACCCAGTCTCTGTGGAAACAGGAGAAAATCTAAGCGTTCTGAATCCTTGCCATTCACGCAGATGCACCAAAGCGGTAGTACATAATTCTTTTGTACATATGCGAGTGGACAGTAACAACAATGTTGGCCTCCAGTGTGTCATGACTCAGGGTTCAAAATCTCCAGAGACTTGGTAGTTTAATAGTTGTGTTATAGTAATCAACTTTGTCGTTTATAATACTGTTCATTTACTCTCCACTATTAATGTTTATAGTGTATTATATTACAGTATAATTCCCTGCATGCATGTGTGTGCGTGGTTTTAATACAGAAACAACCAACAGCGCTAACTCCTGGCCCATCATGCGAACTCCATTGTTTTCAGCATTTCTATTGTTTCTGTTCAAACGGACACTTTTTTCAAAGCACTCTGTATAAATACAAATCTTTTCTGAAACTAAAACGAAAAAACGAGGCATTTGCACTTGACAAGTCATGTAAATGGAGCCAAGTTTCTCTGTTTTATACTTTCGGTCAGTGTTTTTCTGGCCCTTGTGTAATCTGCAAGATGTTGCAGAAGCACACCGTTGGTATTTCTATGCCATACAGAAGTAATAGTAGGCTTTCGGGGGAGTATGAAAGTTGGCAAGTAACGAAAAAGAGAAAGAGATGACTGCCATTTTAGCTTCAAGCCATGTAAGAAATTCAGTTTATTGTTGGAGTGTAATGAGCTTTATGTGATTGATGACAGACCCAAAGATCAAAGTAGATTGAGTCTCTAATATCGCTGCATTTGAAAGCGCTGAAAGAACCTGGCGAAGAAAAAAAGAAATAAGTGTTATTACCTTGATGGCAGTGGAGGCAATCTGGATGTGGTGCAGCTTCCGCAGAGTGCTCTCCCTGTCGATGAAGTAGGAGGCAGCCAGCTGGTGCAGAGCTTCCAGAGTCACAGTGGAGGAGTTACCAGAGTAGTCGCTCACCTCTGTTTTCTTACTCAGTTTCCTTTTGTCCACAAATATTGTTAAGGCCTCTTCTCCTGCACACAGAAAGAGAAAGAAAAAAAGATACATCTGTTACAAGTGTGGCCATAGAGGGCGTATTATTGTTGAGAGTGAGGGCCAAAAAAAAACAAAAAAAAAATGTCCCGAACATGTCATTGTTTGGTGAGGATCAAGCTGCAAAATTAGAAACATAAAAGGTATGTTCAATAAATACCTGAGACGTTTCCTAAGCATGGCTAGTCTTGTGAAGAAATCAACAAAGTAAAGATCTGAGATTTATAGATACTCTTCTGATCGTGAAATGCACAGAATGTAGTGAGATTATACTTATTTTGTTTGTTTTGTCTGTCCACATTTCATGCAGATCAGTTATTTTCCCTCTGACACACTTGTATTGATACATAGGATAAAAAAAAAACCCCAATAAAACAAAAAAAAAAAAACATGACCAAATCATTCCAAAGGATATAAAGGGATGGATATAACTTTTAAATGTAAGATGAGATAAGATGATTGTTTATTTGTCTCTTAACAGATACATCTGCATTGTTGCAGCAGCAAGTGGACAGTAATAAATGAGTAGCAAAAGAATACATGCGGTAACAATAGCTAAAAAAAACAACTAGATATTAAAATGCAAATGCATTTTTTGTGGATCCACAAAAAAAATTTGGACAATATTTGTGAATCAAGTTTTTTGGGGGTGTTAATGAAGTTGGTACAAAATGCATAGTATCTTCTAAATATCTATTGGGATACAAATACGTTGTTTAAAGTAAGGCAGATGTTTGGGCCCCTCGAATTATGTTTATATAGGTTTTTAAACCACAATTGCACCTTAAAGCCTCTTGGAAGAATAACAAGAAGTTGATGATTAATGTGTTGATATTTTTCCTATTTCTTTCAGTCGTCATTGCTGAGCACTTATCTGCGAGGTGTTTGTACACTTGCACTCCACCACGAGCCAGCTGTCAATCACCGAGCGGCTCCGACTTCCTCGACGCTCACCGTCTTCCTAAAGTAGAACACGGCGCACGATGCCTTTTCGCATTTAGATTTATTTAATTATCTGGCTTCCCAATGAATCCACGGTTTAAACACCGCCAGCTTTTCAAACCACCTGTTCGCGTCCAGGAGGGACACGCGCATAAAAAACGTCCAGGTGTTTACGAGTACAGCGGCAGTAAACGCGAGCGTCTCTGATGCATGAGGACACTTGACCGCAATGTGGATGAGCCGCGTCACTCTCTTATCTGCGGCTACTGATCAAAGCAATCAGCTCTTCGTAAGTCCAGGGGCCATGGCGCGGCTCACTCTCTCTTTGCTCGAGAGTTCCCTAAGACACCGCACATCATATTTCTCATCATAATGCAGCGTTAATGCTTTGGGGGCATTTTTTTTCTGCCCACTGCCTTTCTTGCGCGGCCGCTGAAGGGCACCCTCTTCATATCGCAATCTATTTATTAATTTCATTAAGTCCATATGTTTCCGAACACAGAGGCAATCTATTCGGAACCGCAGAGGCATATCTCTGGCACAGGGCCAAGGCAAACTCCTCATTCTCTTTCTCTTCGTACCGCCAACTGCTGGCCAGGAGCCAGAGTGAGGGGCTGCATCAGCTCAAGCAGCTGCAACGGTTGTATTATAGAAAGCAGCCGCTCACAACAGCGACCTTTTCAAAGCCCGGAGTTTGGTCTGAAGTAATTGACAAGTGTTGCTCTGTAAAGGCAGATCTGCTTTTCAAGACTCGCCTGGGCCTCTTTGCCATTTTAAATTAGGTTTTTTTTTTCCTTCCTCCTCCTCCTCCTCCTCCTCCCTTTTTTCTTGCACAAGAGGACCATTAGTGCATGTTCATTCATCAGAGTGTAAAAAAACCCCAGAATGGGGTGACTTAGATTAGAAGTGGGAGTGGCAGTTGTACAGTACACAGGCTTTCGCATTCAAACATCTCTGAAGACCAATTTCTGTGCTGCCAGCAGCATATAATTTGGTTGTGGCGTGTTATTCAGTTAGTCGGACCGAATTGGCGTATTGTGCTATGTCCATCTGTTTTCCATATGGAACAGCTATGAGAACAAATTCTAAAAGCTTTTATCATTGCAAATTGTATACTTTACTAAAGCCCATATAATCTAGGAAGGAAGTCATTCCTTAAAAGGCATATCCCGTCGTGCACTGTAACATATGCACCAACAAGTATTATCAGGCTGGCATCGAAGGAAAATGCTGCAGCTAGTTCCTATTTTCACCATTAATTTCATGATCTCACTTCAAATTTGAAATGTTATATTTATTAAACACGTTTTTTTCCCTCATATTTGTGTTTCATGTTGGCACTGTTCATAAGCACCATTGTTTGTGAACAAATGAGACACACTGGTTCAGTACAAACTGAAATTAGTCAGTCCATTGTGAAATAAATTCTCTATTTTCACTGTCAACTTTTCTTTTTGGGAGAGTGCAGTGTGCTTCATATTTTTCTCAACCTTCACCTGCTCAGTCATTTGTATCTCTCGCTTTGTTTTGTACCATTGTATCATTAGTATTTTTTTATTTCTAATATTTTTTTCTAACAAGATATTCTTTCACTGACTTTATATTTCCATATAAAGTCATATCTATCAGGGCTTTGGAGTTGCTGTATTTAGCGCCTGGGTGGTATCATGTGGTGTGACGAATATGCATGTGATTGGTCTGCAGCTTTCCTCAGACAATTTAGTCCTGCACTAGGAAATAGAAGAGATGCACCAGTTGAAATGGCACCAACCCAGCAGGTTTTAAACAATATCCTTCTTTTTTTGCTGTAATCAAATCAAATCAAATCAATCTTTATTTGTATAGCACTTTTTTATACAGTGAAGTAACACAAAGTGCTTTAACAAGAATTAAAAACAGTGCAAAGATAAAATAGATGAATAAAAAGCAAATTAACGCACACATGCACACATGCAGACACACACCATAATGAAGACATGCCCAGTGATATGAAGGCGCATTTTGGGCCTTCCACACTGGGGGTGGCACGACTTTTAACCACAATCTGTATGGGGAAGCCATATAACTTATGCTGTTTGTTGAAATTAACCTAAATTTGACTCACCACATGAGCTCAAAACAAAACTGGCAAAAAGTTTGGTAAAATGTGAAACAAAATTAAAATAAATCATATATTGGCAAAATTTGATCGCAGAGAAATCATACCAAAACTCACTTGTTAATCTCATCTTTGTTTCACACTAAAACATCCCAAAATACAAAACTGGACAGCAGTCACAACTGGTAATAACATAAAAACAATGCAGCAAGTTACACCTCTGCCTTCAAAGTTGAGAGTGCAAACTCCATCAACAATAATTCTTTTAATGAAATGCTAATTCCCTATTATATTATTTTTTGGCCACTGTAAATAGAAAATATTGCTGTTTATACAGATTTAAGTGCACTTACAATCACTTCTAACTTTATTTAAACTCTCCAACATGCACATAAAAATATCGCTAAATGCCAACATACTTAAATTTGGACTAAATCCATCGGTACAGCAATTTTCTCTCCGCTTGCGCCTGCACCACAGTGATTTTCAAAGCAACTTTGTCATTGCTCGTTTAGGTCAGGGGTTTTCTGCACTGTAACCAAATGAATTTGATTAGACAAGGTTGTAACAGATAGCATGGCAGTAAAGTATTATTTGAGTCCAAAGGAGTGACTTTTAACTTTGCAGGACATGCATGACTCTGTGTCGAGGTTGTTCTTTGATTTATATCCTTTGCGTTCTAATGGAAGAAAACCACGTATGTTAGGTTAATTGGGTATCTCCATCATATGAAAATATGATCGAGTGTGTGCGTGGTTGTCTGACTTCTTATGGAAGCCTTGTGATAACTTGGCAACCAGTCCATGGTGTAAACCGAATCACACACAGAATCAGCTGAAATGAATTCCACCACCTGTGAACCTATAGAATGGGAAAAAAAAAACCCAAACAAATGCTGATCACAATAATAAAATACAAAACAAAGAGTTTTCCTTACCTCCCAGGGTAGCTGACAACAGGAAGTGTGTTCCATACTTCCTGATGAGATTGTCAGTTATCATCTGGGTGGTGGGCCGCCGGCCCAACAGTCGAATGTTCCTGATGAACT
The DNA here is from genome assembly GCF_963422515.1 of Blennius ocellaris. NCBI lineage: Eukaryota > Metazoa > Chordata > Actinopteri > Blenniiformes > Blenniidae > Blennius > Blennius ocellaris. The sequence continues at coordinate 23,753,185 of NC_137661.1, read as the reverse complement.
CGGGAGTCAGAGGTAATGGAGACTCCAGGAAATCTCGTCTTTCCACTGCCAGGTTGTTCACTTTCCATCTCCCAAACTCCCTAGAAAAGATTTTGGAAAAGGAAAGGGAAAAAAAAAAAATCACGTGAGGTTAACATGCATTATATCAGCAAAACTGATTCGCAAGAGAAAAAAAAGGTAATATTTGAAGGATTACTGAGGTAGTGTATATTTCTTTCTACTTCTTTTTTAAGCAGGGTACACTAGGATTTCCGCTGTTTAATTTATTTTCTACTGTATTCATATACACATCTTCTGGAAAATTGCTTAACTTTATACTGTATCATCTGTTTTTGTTGTATACTTGTTTGTAAATCAGTAAATGAGCGATTGTCCAGAGGATTTTGTTTTGAGTAAAAGTTCATACAAGCTAAATAGCAGGTTGCATTAATCTACCAACAAACCCTTTATCCACCTTTTCAAAAACATTATTGTCAGTGTAGATGACAAAAAAACAGCTAGGAAGAAAAAAAAATCCCCCAATATTACTTAAGGTGGTAGTTATGCACAGTCAGTGACATAGTAATGAACAACGTTTAGATAATAATAACAATAATATAATAATAAATAATAATAACAATTTATTTTAAGAATTTTAGAGTTCATAATATGTGTATCCCGAAACATTGATAGATAGCTTTCATGTATGTACTCCTCTAAATTTCATTTAGTAAAGCAAGATGAAATGTCTCAAGAGTACAACTTTTGTTGGAGAACCAGAGTAGCAAATTCTATTTGTTATATCAGGCTTATTTGGTAATGTTAGAAATCTGTCAACGCCAGCACAGCCTAATTCCAAATATAACACAAAAAAAGTGAAATAAAAAGTATGTGGGGACATTTATACACAGCGAGGATGAATATACAGGTGGAATGTGGATTTAAACTCGAGCTAATAATAGCCCCATTGTAACATAACGCATTAAAATAAATCGAGCACGACGTGGAGTAAGAAAAAAAAAAAAAAAGCCCCAATGCTGAAATACAAAACGTAATGACAGAGAACACGAAGTAGCAGCAAGAATGCCACAAGAAATGTTTAGTTAATTTGTGCTGCCTTCTTGGGTGTTTTATTCCCCTTGATACATTTGCCTGACCTCGACCACTATAGCCTATATATGCTGCCTTCGATAGCTTTGAGTGATTGCAGGATATGATGGAATCTGACAGTTGAACAAATGTAGGAAAAAAAATCGTGCAGCTTTCATTCTGCTTTTCCACTGCCATGTAAAAATATAACGCAGGGGTGGAATAAACACAGCTTCAAAAGTGTCATGCTTTGCAGAAGTGTAGCAAAACTCAAGGAGACAAAGGACCTGATTGATGTTCCATCAATAAAGGCCAACCTGGCACCCTGCTTGCATTCTGGTCTAGTATTCTTGTTGAATATTTGCCCAAGGCACAGCTCTTTCAACTGATATTTTGCTTGGTAGTGCTTTGACTGGGAACAAAGTTACCCTACTCGTATCAAGACGTTCAAGAAGTATTTCCATGAAAAACGTCCTTCGTAACTTATTATTTGAATTCTCTGTGTGACAATGAAAATTCGACAATTAAAATGACTGCTTTGCGTAAAGTTTGAAGAAAGACGAAGATGTGTTCATGTCAAAACTGAAAGGCTTTTTTTTTTTTTTTCATTTTTCATTGTACAGGGGCATCTTTCTTGGCTGACATCAAGGTGTTCCCAGTGTGATCGTGCTCATGGCCGTTTTTGTATGGATTTTGTTATGAGGCTTTTCTACAGCTTTCTCCCACAAATCAAACATATGGGTTGACTTTGTATGTCTAACATACAAATAAATACTTTGAAATGATACAAAAATAACTACCTTTTTTATTGTCATGCATTTTTACAAAAAGGAAAACTCTGCTACTTGAAAGTGAGAAGAAGACTTATACAAATAGGTGCTGGTGTTGATATTGAAGCGACGCTATTGGAGGCAGGCAGCGGCAGCCTGTGAGGCTTTTAAACATCTCTAGGTGGCCCACAGGAACTCTTGGAAACCTTTCATGATTTATGTTGTTCGCCATTATCCACTGCCCCCATGCGTCCGGGTGGTACTGCAACACTTGGTCTTTATCCACAAGCTTCCAGGAGATGGTCAGAAATAGGAACGTAATTCATGCAAAATGACTATTTCCATATCGGCGCGGTTAATTAATGTCAAGCATAAAAGAGGCTTTCATTTCCTATTAGTGTGAGTGTTCGTATATCTGATTGTGTCTCTATATATACAAGCTTTCATGTCCAGGGATGTGCCCTTTTTACTCACTCAGCACGGGCAGTGATCTGTGCAGCCTGCAAGTGAGACAAAGTGTCGATGTAACTGAATCGGCACAATGACAATATGTTTAGCACTTGGAGATGGCAGTGCAAAATAATCATAAGATAAAAATATAGGAGACGGATGGATAGAATTTGCCCATATTGTTGAAATTGTGTTGATTGGAAAAAATCACAGTGACGAGCCAAACATTGTTCTATTTAGATTCTGATCAAATAAACTTAAAAGTCACCCAATATTCTGATTTTTTTGTCATCAATATAGTGTTAGATCAATTTAAATTGATAATAGAAAGTGAATCATTCATACCATGGAAGAAAAAACCCCCCAATGTAAGCATTTCATTGTGTAAAAATCCATTTGACCCAGGACTAATAACCAAGCTTTACATACAGGTTAATGTCAACAAAAAATTAGAATACAGTGGAACAAGTGACGACAAGGAAATATTGAATGCAAGACAATAATCCAATGGAAGAAATAGCAACAGCAATAGTAAATAACAGTGAAAATGAAAGAAAAACTACAAGTAACTAAGAAAACATGAAAAAGACGAAGAAGAAATGTTCTATTGCTTGGTTAAATATAGGTTTATTACATTTACACATGTCCTGTCTTCATTAATTATGTTGTATCATTTAGGTAACACAATGAGTCAACTTTTTGGATATGTGGGTGTAAATATATAATTTGTGAAAGGCATAACTAAAAAAGTATGTTTGAAGCTTGGTTTAGAATGTTTGATATGAAACCCATGCAGCAGTCTGCAGCATCATGCCTTCTCACAAACACATAGTTTTCAGTGTCGGCAAAACTACAAACCTGGCATATTGGCAGCAGGGCCGGGTCATTTAGCGCAGTGCCTCCCAAAGAAAATTCGACTCATTTTGATGAAAGAGTTGCCACTTGGCCCCAAGCAGTCCAGGCTACAGGTTGCACTCTGACCACTGCTAACCCGCTGTCATAACAAATTGAAAATAGGGAACCGATGGCAAGACTCCATATGACTAAAGCAGCAGAAGATCAAAAAATGTGAGGTCAAAACAGGTTGCTTTACTGAAGAAAATACTCTGAAATCCAAATAGCGAGCTCAGGAGTTACGTAACTCTAGATTTAATACATAAAAAATAATAAAAATAAACAAAAATCCAAACTTCTTATTTCTATATGTGTGGTTGTTATTACTGAAATAACAATGATCAGTTTTTGCCTCATTATTACACGAGTATATGTATCAGTCATTAATTAACTATTATGTCATCAAAGGCTTTCATTTGTTCTAATGTGTGCTTTTTTTTTCATAACCAATATGTTTATAGCTAAAGAAAATATACACCCCATTATTATCAATATTATTACTTTGGTGAGCAATTTCCCCTCCCACCCTGCAATGCAATGGGTTTTTCCCAAAAATAACAGTTATAAAATCACAGTCAGATTTTGCAGCTGTAATTATAACAGATCGACTGATTGCTTTGAAATTTCTCTGGTAGAGGATGAGAGTGTGCAGCACCAATTCTGGCTCTGCCCCCAATGTACTCCTGCTTGGGTGAGAAGGAAAAAAATAAAAAATAAGGGGGCGGTAGTTTCTCATAGAACCTTCTTTTTAATGCTGTGTGAACTTCAAAAGCACAAAAGAGAAATGCAGACATTAATATGATAATAATGTGAGACATGATGCAACAGATAATTAGTCAACGTATATGCACTGCACTGTTGAATCGGTCAAATGTTTGCTATTCTCTGTTTGGTGTAAAAGGAAAAAGAAAACAACAATTGAGTTCTGTAATCAGAATGGGTTGAACAACCTTGGCTTGCAGATGATGGATGAAGGGAGTGTGGCCTTTTGAAAAGGGTATATATCACATTAAAGCAGGAGTAATGAGGAAAGCTTGAACACACAGATGTTTAAATGATACAAAGCATAAACTGCCTGGCACGCAGAGCGCTGAAAGCAGAAGTTAGAACGAGCTGATGCCAAAGATTTGCAAAGTGCATCATTTTCTGTTACGTAATCACGAAGCAGGGGGAGTGATTCACACAATATTAAGCAGAAACTGTGGGCACGGTTGGAAGTAAACATAATGATGTTAAATGGATACGTGGTACCTGCTGACCTTTTTGCTGACTCTGTAGTACTCACACAAAGCCTTTGACTAATCTTTGCCTCAGATATATCTGGTACGGCTATTAATCTTCACCTCATTTTATGCCATACAAATAAATGACCTCTTCAAATGGGACACTATGTCTCTTGAGTTCCACTTTGCAGTGAGAAAGCAGTAGTTCAAAGCTACTGCACATTCTGCAGGAGGGAAAAGGGTGGTGGTGGGGGTGGGGTGGTACACACAGAGAGAGAGAGAGAGAGAGAGAGAGAGAGAGGGAAAGTGGGAGGGAGAGCGGGCGAGATTTGGAGGACAGGTTCCGAAAAAGTATTCGCAAATCCCCGCTGTCGTTCGTTTCTTCAGTTATCGTTGACGGTGATAAGCTAGCCCTGTCTTATCTTAAACTCCCGATAGGCCAAATGGTTCATCCTGCAGGGAACGGATGAAATAAAATGGGTTTCACCACAGAGTTGAATTTAGAAGGTTGCAATCCTCCCCACAACCAGCTAAGTCATTATTATTATCAATTTCATTGCTCCTTTTCACAGGGCTACATCAGTTGCATCAGGGTTGCAAACTTTCAGCTACTAGTAGGAGTGGGATTTGGTGGCGGAGTGAAGAAAAAAAGAAAATTCTTCACTATTGAGATGACAGTACACAATCAAATAAAGAAATAATTTCAGCGACACTGTTTGTGCTACATCTATTAGTACATTGTAAAACTAATCTGAGAGTAAATATTATTGGCACCTTTATTTAAACTTAAAATTATGTTGTTTTTTTTGTAGCAAGAAAAAACTTTTAATAGGTTTTAGTTGGAAGTGTTGTACGTGTAAAACATGTACTTTCATTCCCACAAAGCTACCAGACTTACTAATACTTTAGCGATTACATTGCTTGTATTCTCAGAAAACATACATGAGGACAGCAGTGTGAACATCAAAACGGTTATGAAAACATAGCACAAAATAAACATTATTTGTTGTTGTGATTTCCCAAAAATGTTTTATTTGCGGTCTCTGACATACATATGTTTGGTTTACATTGTAATGGTTTTCATTGTACTTCATACATGAAATTATAGTTATTGCTAATTGTCATAGAAGTACCATTTGTTTTAAATACAGCTGTTCGAATTAATTGAAAATGACAATCTGGATAGGTGAAAAAAAAAATACATTTCACACTTTAAAGAACTCCGGTGAGGGTAAAGGTGCGGTGTGTAACATTATTGAGTACCTTGCAAGTATAAAAAAATAATCAACAGTAAAAGTACCTTTTAATCTAACTTAGTTTTTTTTTTTTTTTTCTTTTTCAAGCTGTATATTTGTCATCTCTGGATAAATAACACATTAAAGTTCACATATCTGGCAAACTTTAAGTCACAAATTTGTATTGGAATGGATTTATTACTATCAACATTTTATATAGAGAATGTAAATAGATCAGCCACTCTGGTTCTGATCATTTGTACACCCACGTTTATTTGCTGGCAAGCGGCCCTAATAATTAAACAGTTTGATAACATTTAATCGGCGCGGTGAGATTTTCCACAGTTAAACATTATTTAAAATGAAATCCCATCTCGCAAAAATTAATCACATTCATTATCCTAATGCAATATGTTCAGAACGAGGCCAAATGCATGTCAACACTCCAACCTTCACCCTGGTGAATGTGGCAGCTTTCCCTTGGCAATGTTTACAGTGAACAGGTGGCCAAGGCGGAAGGCCCACATTGTGTTTGCTTTGGAAGCTATGACGAGTCTCTCCAGTGAATCCCCACCATACACACACACACACACACACACACACACACGCGCGCGCTCATTCATTTCCTTCTGAGGACTTGTTAAAAAATCTTTCAAATTCAATCAGTGGGAAAAGTAGGAAATTGAGCAGAGGCATAATGCGGTGTGAATCCATTACTCCGTCACTGCTGAGGTAGCTCAAACGCTGCTATTCCGTGCACCAATTCTGGCAATTCATCTTCTCCTGTCATTGAGCATTTATTAGGATTTAGCAGGGATCTGAACTGCATGCGAGGAAGACCAAACCAGAAAATAATATTGTCACTTTCAATCACCTCTGCCCTGTGTTCTGAACCCAGCGATGTGCTTTTCAACCACAACCAAACTGTCGAGATGGATCATTTCAAACAATCACAAGATCAAGCGAGATTTACAAGTCTTCGCAAAATGGTCAGTGACAATCTGATGTGGGCTGATTTAATTTTAAGAACCATACTGATAGTAATCCACAGAGAAAGCGCTTCATGCTAATTTCACAGATTTTAGATGTTAAAGGTGCCATATCATTGTTTGTGTTTCAAAAATTCAGCGGCTTGCCTGGTTATTAACACATATGTAAATGCACACTGCCTTTATGAAATCTGGTACTTCATAGCAAATCAATAAATAGACATATGATCAGTAATGCAGCAATGTTGTGTGACCCATGTATAATGTGCAATCATTATAAGACGTACTCCAAAGCAGACCTGGGAGTCCATTTATTTCCCAAAATGAATACATAATTGACTTAAAGTAGCTTTTAAAGTACAGTTTTTCATTGTGGCAATTAAGAAAAACCATGTGCATTGGTTAACAGAAAGCTAAAATTGGTGTTTTTCATCATTATACAAACAAAACAGACAATAATGCTTCAAATAGGACAACAGCAATAAGCTCCACAGCCTATTACAGGGAATGTTACACCAATCAATTAAATCCGAAAATATTTAATTACTCATTTTTTCTCATTCAGTGAAAGGCAGTTAAAAGTTTGAAGCTCATTTATGCTCCACATAAGCACACGGACATATATGTGCACTTTGCTGGAAGTAAGGGTTCTCATACATAATATGACCAGAAATAGTTCCTCTGAATTAACATACTGGAAAAACATCAACAGGAAAATTTTAGTTATTTTTCAGAGAGAGTATGAAATGATGGCAGATGAGATAGCGCTACTATTGACATAGAGCATTAATTATTATTTATTTACTACTATAAGAAGTTTGCCCATTATTCATGTCCTCTCAAAATGCTACTACAATCTGAACAATTCACAAAATGTTCATGAAAACTGGATGCAAATTAAGCATTTGGGATTTTGCTCACACTAAAATTGTCCAGGTCATCGTCGGTCATGTACTCTAATTAGCTGTTTCAATGTTTCAACACAGTTTTAGGTTAATCCGTCTTTTAACCAGAGTGCAATACTAATGAATTATCTTCATCACAAGGGGGATATAATCTATTCCATCCACTTGGTTATTAATGCTACTTCACTAGCAGACTGGACATGTGTATTTTAAATAAAGCAAGGCTACTGCCTAATACACTCATTGTTTGTGTGTTTGTCTGCCAGAAGAGGAAGTGGCTCTCTCCTTAATAACAGCCGCATATCTACAGCAGGCTGAACACAAGTAGTTGCCAAAATGACACTGCATATTAATGTAGTAATCACATTATTTTGTATGATCTGGGAGACACCCAATAATACATGCTCTTTATTGTGTGTGCCATTTCACTCGTCTATCAGACACGATCCTTAGACCCAATTTACACGACAATGTTTCCAGTGAAAATGCATCGTTTTTGCATTTTCACTTCAGAAAAGTTCACATTTACATGGCAACTTATATATCAGTATCTACACGTGTTTGCGTGTAAAATCAGTTGTGCGTATTTTTATGTACGGAACTCTTTTGTACATCTGGGGCCTCGTTTATAAAGGTTGCTTATGCACAAAACGGGTCGTGAAAGATGCGTACGCCACTTCCCACGCAAAATTTGTGATAAAAAAACAAAAAAAACCCAAAAACAAACCTTGCAGGAGAATGTACGTGCCGGTACGCCAACTTTGAACCTTGCACACACACATTTTGGAGACACGTAAACTGGCAGCACTGATGGCGAGGTGGAAAGTTGAAGCCAGATTCATCTCATACATTTAATATCTTCAAATATTAGACTTCTAGATCCAATGTGATCATAAACAGCCAAGCTTGCAGTGGCATAGATGTTTCTTTAGTGAGCCGTTACTACTGAATCAGCAGCACGGTGTTCATATGTCAAACTTTCATCTTCAAATGATCCCGAGCGGTGGGTAGAAGTCATTGATTATCAATTGTGCCAAAGTGTATAACAATCAGTCTAATTTCAGAGTAAGCACATACATAGTGCAGCGACAGCCGCGCGTAAAGCTACACTGTGGAGGTGCTGCACGGCCATGCACTCTGGACATGCGGGTGCTGGAGACATACAAGCTCCTCGTCACCCTCGGGCTCCAACTCCAGAGGGTCTGAGGATACAACACCAAGTCCACTGAGCCTTTTTACAAGTCTCTGTTCAACTATTTAATTCATACTAACTAACAAACATAAAACTACTTTATCGCTCTCTCTCTCTCCCTCTCGTTTATTTACAACAAGGGGAAACCAAGTTTGCTTGAAACCTCTGAGGGAATTTCAGGAGACAAGATGAGACAAAGAACATCAGTGCGGATGAAGCAGTGGGATGCTGAGAAGCAGCGCTCGGGGAGTCTGCTCTAAAACACTCACCTCAACCCCCTTCAGAGCACCTGCAGACTCCCCTGTGGTTTGGAAAATCTGCTGCTGTTCATCACACTTGAAATGCCTCCCCTATCAAACGGTAAAAGCTGCTTGCTTTTGATCAGGTTAAATTCAAAGTGTGTGTGTGGGGGGGGGGTGCTGTACGTGCTCAGATGCACATAATAAATTAATCACAGATAATTATAGAAGCCCAATTGTTTTAATTCCTTATTAGCACAGCCTTGCTCACTGACACACACATTTATACATTCCTCCTTGGCAAATCCTCAAGGGCCCCTTTAGCTGTAGCTTTGATTTAGTGTGTTTTATTTGAGATTAAAAACAGAACTTTTTATCGCTTTGTTCATCAAGGCTTCAGCAGTAAGTTCAAAATTTTACAACATCAATGAATCATCTGCATCTAGTTATATCGTATTTATAGCTTATTATATCTTCTACCACCACACTAAAATGTGTTTGTTTTGTGTGTGTGTGTGTGTGTGTGTGTAACTATAAGCAATCGACTGTGTTTGGATACTTCCATTTTTAAAGATGGGCTGGGAATAAAATGTCCGGGCCCTTCTTGTGGACATTTTATTCTCAACATTGTCTTTCGAGAAAGCCACAGCATATCTGTGCTCCTCTTTGAGATTTTTGACAGCATGCTCTCGTTCTTCGACAATAGCAGGCTTCCAAAAAGTGTGCATGAACAGTTTGCGGAAGTACTTTTGGGTTAAAGTCATATTTGATTACAGTATAATTCACATATGCTTGCACTCGCTTCACTCTATTGGGCGCGATAAAGATAGTTGGCTTGTTGTGCCAGGAGTTGACACGGTTGTTTTTGTAATGAAAGCAAACTCACGAGAACAATACGATTTGAACATGGAACTACCCAGACATTCATATGGACATATGATGCAGTTAAATAGCTGTCACGGGTGACTGTCAAAATCTAATTACCAAGTCCCAGGAGAATATGGAGGAAACATAGTTGTTATTGTCAATAAACTCGTTTATGTGCAGAAGAACTATTTACTACAGCTGTAGTGTGCCTGGGGAGTAGTAGAGTTTCAGAAAAGTTAAATTTTCCCTGGTTACATGGAGAATTCGAGCGCCATTGTTGTGTAAACCAACCTCCAAATTGCAAAAACTTAAGTTTTCCGTTTTCACTTGAAAATGTTGTGAAAACAGGTTACGGGTTACATTTGTGGCCTGCGTGCAAGTCAAAGCGTTCTAAAGACGCACAATGCAGAAAATATGGAAGAGCCGGTAGTGTACCTAATAAAGGGGTCAGTGAGTTCACGCTTGTTTACAGACATGCTAACACGCACAGGAGCAGGAGCTTTTGAAATTAAAAACAAGATTTTTTTCAGCTGCACTCAAATTTCTAGTAAGGTTTGTTTGGGGGGGGGGGGGGGGGGGGGGGCGTGCAAATCTAATTTTGACAGCAGTGCCTCAGCCCCTCTTGATCCCTTGTGCCCCACCAACGGGTCGCACATCCGAAGTTGAAAAGCATTGATGTAAAGTCCACATAAAACCATGCTTGTGTAGGCTGATAGGATTCGTACACAACAGCTAGTCTCCAAGGATGTGCTCACAGCTCGGTGTGCCGTACCTCAGGTGGTGAGGCATGGCAAGTAGATATTACTTTGCCTTTTACAAGACAGAAAGGTCAGGTATTACTGCCACAGTGCATCACTGCCTGTTCTTGTACGACAGCGAAGAGGATGATCTGAAAATGTAAGGACCTTTGTTGTACGGCAGGGCCACAGCAATGAAGTTTGGTCCGCCTTTGGAGAATATTACAGTGGGTCCACTTTCTCTAATAACACAATCTTGCTGATTTTTTTTTTTTTTTTTTACACACACCTCCAGGTGTAAGCTGCCAAAATGATGACCGCATTTCATTCGACCAAAAGCAAACATTTATTTGCCAAAAAGAGAAAGGGGGTGAGAAACACACAGCTGTATCCCTCCTGTCTGCTTCGGCATTTGAAAATCGAATGGGACTGCGTCCAAGTAAATTCAATTTAAGAAGATTTACAGGCTATTTACTTTTTAGGTTAGTTTTTCCCTTTAATATCATCACTATTAATCAATGCCGCATTGTGGTAATCTAGAGGGCCTCAAACACAACCTTGCAGCTGACAGAAGCCTCTCAGGGGATTCTGTGATAATGCAGAGTAATAAGTACTAAGAGCTCACTAATCACTTGGCCACATGATAAGACTATTAATCTCGCCTCCCATACAGCTCAGCTCCAATGGACCACTGCCTTTTGCCAGAGAAGGAAATATTAAAAAGCTCTAACATGGCTACCGATCACAGAGGCTGTAAAGCATCCTTTCACCGATCCATAGATGTTAAGAACCCTGTCTGTCCATTTCCAGAAGTGTGGACCGTGTCTCCCCGAACCCGGACGGATATGATTCATGACACAATCTGCACTAATTTGGTCACATGCCGATACGTCAGACTGTGTTTCGACCATGACAAATCGTCTTATTTCTTTTCCCTTTTTTTTCTAATCAACATATCTCATCCGCACACATGATCGGGTGACTCCCCAAGGGTTTGGGAAGTGATATACAGCCAGCTGATAGCAACACGCACAAATGCAATACATCACGACCCCTGTCTCGGCATGTCGGATGTCCTGTGAAAGCTGGCTCTGACGGACCTTTTCTGCATGACAACACAAGCCAAATAATACTGTCTGCTTAATAAAGAGCAATGAATGGGACTTTTTTTTTTTTTTAATAAAGCATATCACTGTGCACTCTAATATCAGATACATAGTCATGGTGCATTTTCTGCTATCATTTTACAATGACAAAGGAAGCTCGGGGAAAAAAAAAAAAAGATTAAAAGCCTTCTTGAAATGCAGCTGCGACCACTACTGTTACACAAGTGTTCAAATAGCCTCGCTTTTAGAACGAAATGTCCTCAGAATAACTTTCTCCTCAACTTTAATCTGTTCCTTAACCTGTGCACCACAGGAGATATACCAAAATGCAGGGACTTTAATAGTTTGAATTCTTTGGGGGAATATATTTTAAAACCCTTTTCAAGGGTAAACTGCCATATTTGGTCACTTTTTCTTGTTTCTTCAGACATTATTATGTTGTGTTTATGCAATTATGCATTATACCCTGTACTTCAGTAGATTGTTTGAATATATTTCATATGACTTTTTACAACACCGTCCTTCATGTATTTTCTTTTCCTTAAATTCTTAAAACTGGCTCCTTGATCATATTGACCTCTACAGAAGACTTTACACAATAGATTTAACAAAAGAAAAGTGTCAAAGCAAAGGAACTGTCAAGTCCACTGAGTGTACAGTTTGTGAAAAAAAACCCAAAACAAACAAAAACAACCAAGGAGCGGCATGAATGGAAGACACTGAATTAAACTGGGATTAGAAATCTTGAAGATGTCTTTGTTATTACAAACAAATGTTAAGGAGATTATTTTAAATAAGAGTAGATAAAGAAAGTATAAACCAGAGATGGAAGTATGATGAAAAGACAACTGATAAGGGACTGATTAGATACATTTTATATTGAAAGGTCAAAAGAATGCACCCAAGCCACCAACAAAACTAAAAATCTTAAAACATAGACACTGATTCCAGTTGGGTGACGACCAATGACACGTTTTAACAAAAATCAGAACACAACATAACCAAGCTCATCACCAAAATCTCACTCGTAATTACTTCTCTTGGCTTTTGTGCCCCTTCTTCTGATTAAATCAGAATACATTTTAGGAAATTAGTAGGAAATGCCACAAGGACATACTGCAGTTGCTGTAACAGGAGATAATAGAAGGCTTTGAAAATATTGGTAAGTCTGTATTTATTAAGATTGCTCATCCTGTTATTTTTGCTCCTCAACATCATGGTGGTTTATATATAGCTCTTAACATATCTCATTGCATTTATGACATGATGTTTAACATCTAACAATCAATTCTAACAATTGTAAAACTATTTATAAACACTTATGCTTGTCTTATTACTTCAGATTTGCTCAAAACTAAGACTGTGTGCTTTTTGTACACCAACCCCCATTGTTATAAAATAAATAATAATAATAATAATAATTTCAAATGTACTTGAGAACAATTTCAAGCTGGCATGTTCTAACTTTAATTTTTGTACTTTTCTTAACTCTTACACAGCATTTCAAGTGAAAATGCATAGTTTTTGTGTTTTCGTTTCAGAAATGCTTTGTGTTTACACTGCAATGTTTTGAAAACGATGTCCATTTACACGTAAATGGCAGAAATGCTGAAAACAATGCCGTTACCATGCTGGGCCATGAGTTGGCACTGTTGGTTGTCTTAATGAAACCACACACATGCGGGGCGCAGCCGGCGCATGTTCAAACAGTTCCACTTTGAGCGCCACTGTTGTGTAAACGGACCACTAAAGCACTACGAACGTTTTTTGTTTTCACTTAAAACGGTTGTGTAATTGGAGCCTTAAATATAAGTGGTGAATTGACTTTGACTTCATGGATACAGTCTCAATACTATTCAAACTTTCACCTATTCATTCACACTGCAATGGTGACAGCAGCCATTCAAAGTGCTCGGCCTTCATTAGGAGCAATTTGGGTTTCAATGTCTTGCCCAAGGCTTCTTTGTCATCGAACTGATAGATGTTGCTTATGTCTGATTTGTTAAGTCACAACAACAATGTGAAATCTTTGTTTTACACTTTTGAGAATAAGGCATATACTAGTTCTTTAGCCCTTTGCTTTGCTTCTCAGGCTGTCCAGCTGATTGATGCTTTCAAAGTTAAAAAAATAAATAAAAGCTTGAAAAGGCTAAACAATTCTGACACCATATTTGACTGTGTGGACTGTGCAAATCAAACTTTTGACATGATGTTTTGACCATTTACAAAGTTATACACAGTAAGTCGATATTATTGTGGTTTGTATTGGATAAGACATTAAATTAAGGAGAGCAGTATTTTGTTTTTTTTAACAAGACGCTGACTTCACTCTTTGGGATAAAAATTGTCAAATTAGGTTGATTTTGATTAGGTCAATATGTTTGATGGCTTACTACCAGAGCTGTGTATGTGTGGGTTGTTTCTTTCTGCTTAATTGTTCATATTTTGTCGATCAAATAAACAAATGGATGCATTTTGATGACAAAAACTGCTATTAATTTGTATTTTCATGTTGAGAAAAATGTCATTGGCTTCGTTCACCATACAACTTCTTCAACCATCGCTTTCGTCCACCATTCCAAAAGCCAAATTCATTAAAAAGAGTGCTTTATAAAGGTTGCATTCATTGAAACAATATTTAAAAAGTGAACATTTTGGTTTAATACTCTCTTAGTAAATAAATATATTGAAAGTAATGGCTTCATAAGTGGCTTTTCAGAAGGCGTACACGTCGGTGTGGCTTTATTTTTTAACTTAATGTTATGACAGAGTTAAACTAATCTAACTGTGTAAACACATTACCATATTGATATTACCTTGTCTTTATTTATACATGGCTGAGCTTTCAAAGGGTGACTGTGGAGACTACTTAAAGTGACTGCCGGGGGATTTTCCATGAACATAATGGCAATGGAGCAGTGATTTGGCAGCAGTAATTAGCGCAAATTGCCACTTCATCCCGCAGTCACGACTCACCTGTATATCTTGTATCGGGTGGAGAAGCCTTGCCGGTTCTTCTCCACAAAGTCGATGTACTCCGGGGAGTGGTGAAAGGGCCCCTTGTCGGACAAGAGCCAGTCCAGTGGTCCCCCGGGTTTGTCATTGGGGAGGCCCGCTGTCGCTGCCGTTGCCGCCACAGCGATCCGTAAACACACCCAGCAATGAAGGCTGAGGCTGACGACGCCCCATAGAGCCATCAGTGATGGAGGGAGGGGAGGGGGGGAGGGATGAGGGTGGTGGAGGGTGGGAAGGGGGGGGGGGTTGGAGGTCTTCAGCAGCCAAAGACACTTGTCATTAGCTGGCTCCTCCACTGGGATGACCGGGGGACCTGCATCACCTCAACGACCCCCAAACACCTACAAAGGTAAACAAACACACAATTAATGATGGAAACTGCATAGTGGGAGTCCAGCGGGAAACATAAAAATAAGGAGGTGGAAAGAAAAAAAAAAAAACATGTTTGAAGTGGCTTTTTGGGACAGGAAGATGCATGTGGATGTTCGAAAATGTGACATCACTGAGGCATGCTGGGGGGAACAAATTGGTGAATCTGTGAATGAAAGCAAACGCCACATTTTGTGTTTAGTTTAGGAGCAAGTTTTGGCTCCTAAACTGTGCTTCGGTTTTTGACAGTTTTTTAGGTTAGATAAAAATCACAATGCACTAAATAAATTGACAAAATTCATCCAGCCATTCGTCCCATTTTTCACAAAATGAAACAATTAATTCTGGAAATCTCAGCATGAGGCCAATTTTAATGAAACCTTCTGGTTAAAATGCTGTGAAATGTCTCCTATAGCTGCTACATTATGGGTGTTTTTACAAACTCACTGTGACAGCATGGCTTTGAGGCTATTACTAGTTGGATAGCAATGAGTTAGTGCACTTTCATGCCAATATATCTCAGCTCGGGTCTCGGTGTTGTGTCGTGTCCTGCTACTCTTAAGACATTTGTTTAAAAAATGAATCCTTCCTTTGAACCTTTTAGAATGTGCTTGGTGGTGTGGTGGTGGGCTGGACTGGCGCCTCTTGCAGGTCGGTTTTGGCCCACGGACTTTTATGTTTGACACCCCTGCCATAGACGTTATAAAAAATAGATTAAAAAATATAATAAATTGCTGTCTTTATAGAAAGACGGATTCATTTCCATGGTACATTATAGTGCCCTTTCCAGATCCCCCCCCCCCCTCCCAACCAGAGTGTTTAATGATCCTAATAATCCATCCATTCTCTTTTTCAGGCATAGGTAACTTGTGGCCCGTGGGCTAAATGTTGCCCCTGTCCGCCTTCACTGTGGCCCCTCCGACAATTTATTAAAATGTCAGTAAAATGGGAGAAGTGTTCATATTTGTACTCAATATCAATTCTGATTAATCATTTAATTTTATGAAATTAAATGCATTTTAAGGCGACAATAGGTGATTATGAAATTAAGTTAGAGGTTTTCAGTAGGCTTGTAATCTTGTTACTCGCTGCAACTTTGTTAAATAGCCCATTAATGTTCAGCACAAAGTCCCTGTTCTGTACTACTTTATAAACTTTATCACACAAACAGCAACAGAGCTAAACCAGGTTACACCGCGATGAGCCAAAAGGCCATCATAGGGCAAATACACAATCACTCCCACTCAAATTTACACCTACAGAGCATCTTAAAAGCACCAATAAATGTCAAACCCATGATTTCAGGTTGTAGGATTACACTGGAGTACACGGCAAAAACCTGTGCAGATTCCCCACAGAAAGATCCCCCTGCGCTCGACCCGTGGATTTATCGCTATTCGCTATTGTGGTGTAGTGTGAACCACCACACCACTTTGTAACCTCCTTATGATCCATTGGAAACCTCCTGGAGACGAGAGACGCTTGTGCAGTAGGCAAACACCTAATATTTACAGGCAAGAAAAAGTTCTGCATACTTTATTAGTTATATGACAAAGTTTTGCACATGGAAAAGGCCTCCAAACTGGAAGAGGTTATGCTATTGATGCAATTAATAGCATAACCTCCATTCCCAACTCCATTCTTTTATCCCCACAAATAATTGCTTTGCTGCTCCTTTTTAAAAAAAAAAAAAAAAAAAAAAAAAGAATTCCTAAATGATATGCATGTGCACAAAAACTTCACCGTAAAAGCCCAACAGTCTGATTAAAAGTTGGACCTACATGCAAATTAAGGAAGTGGGAATGAATACAGTCATGCGTGGGACACACACACACACACACACACACACACACGCGCGCACACACTTCTTGTTGTCAGTCTACCTGCTGTTCAGAGAGTTGTCCTCAGCCTGTATTAGTCTCTACCATCATTTTGAGTGCTGCCAATCATCTCCCCCACAGCGATACACTCTTTCTTTATCGTGCGTCTGTGTGTGTGTGTCTGGTATGGATGGAAGGGGGGGGGGGGGGGGGGTTTGAGTCCTATTACAGTATTCTGATGACAATCTGTCAAGTTAACTCAGCCATATGACCATGTGTGGGTGTGTGGGTTTTGAAAAATCACTACTCTAGGATAACACGGACGACAGCTCAGGGATAACACTCAACAGCTGGAGGTGGACAGATGAAACATTAAAACCAGGTTTCACTTGTGATACCAAAGTGTACGATATCTCCTTTCTCGGAGAGTGAAGGACATGAGGGTTAATTATTGAAAGATAAGCAACACAGGAGGACTTTAATTAAGTCGATCTATTGAGATGAGATGAGACGAGCTGGCTGTTTGGAAATTGACTTCAGTTTGACATCTCTGCTGTCGTTGCTCGAGCTTGCTTGGACCTCTGAGTGTATACATGTGTATGCGCACTCATTTTATGTTTGTCTCATTTAAACATTTTCTTTGCGTTCTTTTGTAATTTTACATCCTGACATTTCAAACTTGAATGCAACATTTTAAATCCATCATCAGTTTCAAATACATTTTTCAACCTGAAAGACAAATCTGTTATGGCACAATTTCTCATGGACAGCAAATGATGATCCGACCCTGTTCAGAATTATAGTCTCGTTTTTTGCTCTAAATTCCAAAATGTTGTGGTTTTCAGGTGTCTAAAGTCAACCAATGCACGTTTCAAATTGTATTAATAACAAAGCCTACAGAAATTAACAAACAAGAAAAAAAAGACACTTCACCAAGGCAAAACAATTGGCAAGTAGATTCTTCAACATGATAATTAACTCCACATTGAGGTTAAACTATTATATCAAGGATGCACATATTGCCTGAAATCTCGTTTTTTTAATATGAAGACGGGAGACCACATTTAAAATGATTTTACTGTTTCAATTATTTACTTTAGATATCAGCTTGCTCGCTTATTTACTTTTAAATAAAATTTGCTGAACCATGGCAGTCAATGGAAACGTGATCATGAATACCGCTATCACTATATCCACTCAAAGCTTAATAGGCATTGCTTCAATTAAAGAACCACTTTGGACCAGAACTTACTGAAGGTTTGTATAATGTGTGCAGCAATATAGCACATCGGGAATCTGTTCCTGATCAATAACCTGGACAAGGTCTATCCTAACATATACAGCACACAATGTTATTTACAATGTTTGTGATATGATTGTATTGAAATAGAGGTGCTGTTATTGTGGTAAGAGACATCACCCTCTTCCCCAAGACATCCATTTTAGAAGATATTTTCTCTTGTCCAACCATCTTTTCTTTTTCGTTATCTTTATTTATTGGAATCAACCAGTTAAAAAAAAAACAACAAACTAAACTACAAAAATGAAAAAAAAAAAGTTTTTTCCCTTTTTTTTTTTTATATCCCTCCACAGTCTCATCCCACATAAATTAACTTAACTGTTTTGTTTTTTTTTTGGGGGGGGGGACTCAATCATCACAATCAAGCAGAGATGTCAAAGCCTCAATATGATTTAACAAAGGTCGCCAAGTCTTTTCAAATGACTTCAGGGAACCATTGAGGGAGAATCTGAGCTTTTCTCGGCTGATGGACAGTCACTGTGCTTTTCACACATTTCTACGATCTTTTCTGAGGCCGTTCCGTTGCTCCTTAGTTTTCTTTGTGGCAGATTTTTTTTTTTTTTTATCTCTCTTGCCATATTCAGATTTGTTTGCTGTACTGCTTCCTCCACCAACACATCTGGCTTTATGAAATCGTAAAAAAAAAAACACCAAAAAAACAGGGAAAGAAATTACAGTTTCAAGACGAAATGCACACAAAACCCTCATTTGAATACTTCTTTTTGCACATGATGTCAGTCATGGTGTGATTCTTAGTTGATCGTATGCCAAATGCACATGGGCTCAAAGGACAATCTATTTTCATGTGCATCCAATTTAAAATGCTTTAGCCACGGTCCTAGTAAGCCAGGCTCTTTGTCTTTGTCCCTATATATGCTGAGTATTGTTTCAGCATCTTATTGTGTTATTGTGAACAACACCCCCCCCCGCAAAACAAACAAAGAAAAAAGATCGGAAGGCCATGCTAACTATTGCGGATCCAGTCGGACAAATTGTAAACGGAAAAATGCAGAAGATGCTCTCTCCACTCAAGTCTGTCGTTGCACTTGATCCTTTGTAAATCACAAAGTAGTGCATTCGCCAAATATGCCACAATTCTGCACAGCGCTGCTTCAAATAAAACAGAGGTAGGGATGATGTTACCCGGTGCTAAAATCTCCACAATTCTCCTTCGCTGCTTTTGTTGTTGATGCAGTTAAACCGAGAGAGAGAGCTCACATTTTTTGTTCTCATTCAGGCGGCTCTGAATAGTGTATTCGCAGTGAAACGGCGAGACCTCGGTCTCCGTAGCATTCGTGTTATTGTCTGCCATGTTCACTGCTTGAGTGCTTTGCTTTTCTGTGTCCATCCGTGTTTCTTGAGCAGCCACACTGCGAGCGCAGGCACATTTATTGTGTGATTTGTCAAAACTTGACACGAGAGTTATGGGTTACTATCTCCAAATAAAAAAAAAAGGTTGGAGAACACTGTACTGTGTGATACTGTGTGAAAACATGCCTCCGCCGCTTTAAAAACGAGCCCCGACACGAACCACAGACGAGCATGTTGGCTGAACCCAGAACTACCTCTCGCATCAACTCTGATCGGACTAAATACGTTATGTGAAATCCTGCCTTGCTTTACATGGTGCATGTTGTGTATACAGTGACCTTGCTCAGAGGGGGTAGCATGTGGAGTGTTAATATTAAAACACAACACAGAGGTCACATTAAAAGACTCTTTAATCCCATCAGCCGACAGGCAGCTGTCCAAAAAGCTGATGCAGGAGAACCTCAGGTTTACTCTCTGCCACACTTCCTCACTTTTTTCTTTTTTAATCCTTCACATCATATGCTGTGTTTTGTCATCCGAGCTTACAATCCTTTTGTTTACAGGACAATGTATGAAGTGAAAACTTATTAACGTTTGCCTTTTAGTTTCAGAAAAGTTTCACGATAAGACGGAAATGTTTTAAACCAATGTGGAAGGGAATGAAGTTGACATGCCAGACCACTAGTGGGTGCTGTTGTTTGTTTTTTGTAATTAAACCACGCACACGTGCATGCAGGGAACAGTACTCTCAGTCTAAACATTAACATTGGCGAGTGTACAGACATTCTTATGGACAGACAACGACGTTGGATTTTTATTACGGTGACTCTCAACTATAAAACTCAATCCCAGGAGAGTATGGACTCGGAGTCATGACACTCTGGAGGCAAACACGGTTGTTATTGACCATCTACTTGTGGATGTGCAGAAGAACTATTTAAAACAGTCGTGGTGTGCCTTACACAGTTGTAGCATTTCAGAAAAGCATTTTAAGTTGGTCAGTTGTCGTGGAAACAGACACCCAACATGTAACAAAAGTTTTCCATTCTTGAAGACGGTGACTTGTATCTTGTTTTAGATCGCATCAACATTTCTTTAAAGCAGTTGGTGTAAGCCTGATAATCATATTACCAACCAAACAAAACCATGCAATGAGCTGTATCTTTCAGCTGCCTGGATAAGAAAAACATATATGGCTTTCTTTCGCCTTATAGGGGCATCATATCACATTTCCACCCCATGCAAATCTCTTCTTTTCATCACTCGCTGGTAAATATGCTGATCCTGGAGGCAGGAGTCTTTCATCTAATTATTTTTTTCTTATATTTAATGTCTGATACAACAGGAAGGGATTTTTAATTTGAAGCCGTCGACAAGCAGCAGAGTTCCAGTAGATCCACTCAAAATATGATTTTACACAACGTGGGCCAGCAACACCCCGAGGCTGTTTGGAACCTCTGTATGAAATGAAAGCTCTGTTTGTTCCTGTGAGGTCCTCTCAATGAAATTGTGACGAGATTACAAATGATGGGGGGGGGGGGGGGGGGGGGATAGATTTTCCCACACATGAATATAATGAAGATCTGCGTCCCCTGAATAGGCAAATGCCAAGAATAATATCGGTGAAAGGCGAGATGCGACATCGTATAACGTGCATGGCCCATAACTGATTCCCCGTGTTTGTTTGAGCCATCAACTGTCTGTTGTTTTGCAATGTTTTCATAATCGCTATGCAGATTGTGAAGACGCTGTCAGGCTTACTCACTGGGCACCAAGGCAATCATAATTTA
Source organism: Blennius ocellaris (assembly GCF_963422515.1). Lineage (NCBI taxonomy): Eukaryota > Metazoa > Chordata > Actinopteri > Blenniiformes > Blenniidae > Blennius > Blennius ocellaris. The sequence continues at coordinate 23,731,905 of NC_137661.1, read as the reverse complement.
GGCAGAAGAAAAGAAGAAGAATCAGATAGCATTGGGTTGTTTTTTTCGGTGTTTGAAACATCTGTTATGAGGCCCTCAAGGTCTAAAACATCTGTCTGGTGGGATTGACAGTCAACATGTGTACACATGCACAATCACCTTAACCTTGTCATATGACATGCCGTCCCCCCCACCCCCCCCCCCCCATCCCATATGCTTAAAAGAAAATATGCTCCACACATGCAGGAAAAATGCTTCTCTGAGCATCGAGTGATAACGTAGATTGCAATTTATCCCGAAGATGACATATGACAGCATCCTTTTTTTTTTTTTTTCTGCAGGGAAGACATGTCCAATTGTGAATGTGGTGTCTTTGTTTCCCTTTGTCTTGTCAGATCAAACGAGAGAATTGGGTGGTAAACAAATGGTACACCAATCGTGTCTGGAGGGATACAAACTGGGGGGGACTTGACCAATAATTATACAGTATGAACCTGTGATTTAACAAAATTCTGACGTTTTACCGGAGTTGGCGTTTATTCTCAGTTCTCACCCTATTTTCTCACCACCAAGCACAACTGGCAACATTTCATGAAGTCCTGTCATTGCCAGAGGGCAAAAAAATTTTATCGACAGGTTGACAGTGATCGTGACCCCACCAGGCTTGTGTTTATTCTACCAGGTGTCATTAGCATAACTGAGCCAGATGCAGCATGCCACGAGTAATAAAGTCAGTTCAATATTAAATATGTACGAGTGTATTATTATTATCATTATGGGGTTCATGGCAGATCCGGAAGGGTAAGAAAGAATGCCGGTTTACTGCCTCGCAGAATATCCGCTGGTTGTGCTTTTGTGTCACATCAAGTAATAAGGCCTATTTTAATACATTTAAAATCAAAACGCATTAATACCAATGACTTGCAGGACCCACAGGCATAAACAACAATGTATTGACTGGCACTACTGTGTAACAGGTTCACAGATTATGGAGATTCACCCATGGATTTGCTCTACGGCTATCACTCCATTGCAGCTCTTTCCGGTTCAGCATTATAGAGCCAGCCCACGTCCATCACGGGGTACACAGTCAAGCACAATCACTCCAATGGGAAATGTTAAAAGCACCACTGAACCTCAAATGCATGTTTGTGAGACCGTATGAGGAAGCCGACGCATGCACAGATGAGAGAAGATGCAAATCCACCACCGAACCGCCTATGGCTGCCACGATGCCGTCTTGTAATATGAATCAGTCTTAATCGAGTTTTAATAAAATATGCTTCATTTATAGCATGGTTGTTCATGAAATATATTATCAATAATTTCAAGGATAAATTCAAGGAAGTGCAATCTAATATATATGTACATGTTTATTTTTTAAATAATATTTGTATATACTTCTACATCCATACCCAGATTCATTCAGAGTTCAGTCCCTTGTTGATCTGAAGTGGTAAATGTCATTGCTGCTTTGAGAATAGTTACCAAATCCCTTTCATTACATTGTATGCATGTTTTTCAATTTTGGTGTGTCATTGATCTCCTGAGCCTTTGGACGAAAGGAGGGGGGGGGGGTGCAGCCTGCCAATTCATGACAATGAAAGAACAAAGTTACGTGATTAATTTTAAATAAACTACATGGAATACCCCTACATTGGTTCTTGCTGCGTTCCACATGTTTCTGGCACAGCACTTCAACACAAATCTTGATGAGTGTGATATAAATAAGTTTTATTATTATCAGAGTGATTAAGCCAGTAGAGATTTAGCATAGATATGCACGCACCCGCTCGGTCTATGTGTTGCTTTTTCTGCTGAATTTCATAATTTGTGGTTATAGATGCAGTTTAATTGGAGATGAGCTGAGCTGTCACCACTCATGCATCGAGACTGAAACTTGCACAGTAATGTCTGAAAACTTTCTCGTGTGTGTGTGTGTGTGTGTGTGTGTGTGTGTGTGTGTGTGTGTGTGTGTGTGTGTGTGTGTGTGTGGATATTACAGTATTTTATTGCTACTTTGTTCATGTAATACGTTTACAACTTTTTCTCAAATTCTCAAAGTGGCGGACTTGCACTTTAACAAAAACCAGACTTATGTTAGATGTTTATGAATTAATGTATTCACGTTTTTATTATCTTGCTAATTTTGGAGAGAAACAACGGTCACACAAAGCTAAAAGGATGTTATAAAAATAGTCTTTGAATGTAAATATAGTCTCTGCGTGTTGAATCGACATTGATTCTGTGGTTTTCCCAGATTAAATATCCATTACAAGCTTCAGTCTTCAGGAGAAATACAATGTGATTAATCACAATCAGTTATTTTTTTTAATCGATTGACACCACTTATATGTATGTATATATATATATATATATGTATAAGTTTCTCCCATGAACATATCATTTGCACAAGTTGTAAAATGCATTTGCAGTTAATGGTTATCTTGAAGCGTTATAACTAAAATACACATTTTTAATGATGTGTGAGGAAACCAGAGTACCTGGAGAAAATCACACATGCATAGGAAGAACTTGCACCGACCACAGACAAACAAACCCGGCCTCAAACGCAGAGAATATTCTTGCTATGAGGAGAGACAGCGAACCGCTAAACACAGAAATACACACCTTCTTTTAAGCATCATGTGGATTGTTTGATTTTAACATGTTTTCTTTTTGATCCTGACGCATGTGGGAGAAACAAAGCTTTCGTTTGTCTTTTTATTTTTTAATTGAATAATCAAAAAAGAAGGATTCAAATTAAAACTGTCTGAAGTTTTCCAAATCATCTCACATTTGAAATTTGTTACCAGCAGCCTTGAGGGAAATAAATAAACACTTAGTAATTTGGTAAAACAAACGGCATAATAGAAACCGTGAATGTTGTCATTCTTGGAAATATTTGATACTTGGTTTGCAACCGTCTGATTGATTCACACACTTCTTGAGCTAAATTAACAAAATTGCCAGTGTTGCCACTTTGAGTTAATAACGCCATTGATTTTGATCAAAGAGAACATCCTCAACAGCTCATTTATAGGCCTCTTTTACCCATCTGCTACATCTGTAATGATCATATTCATCTTTCTCCTGGAAATGTTCACGTACATCTTTCAGGCTACACTGCAACACCTCTGGTAACTTTGTGTAACGGCCAGGATTACTCATTTCCCCCAGAGATTTTTGGCCTGGCGACCGACTGCAATGTTGGATCTTGACTCCCTGTCTTTTGGAGGACAGCTTGCTGAGATGTGGGAACTCCCAAGCCTAATCTTTCTTGAGGATTTCAGCAGCCGTTTTCATTGCGGACGGGGACAAAAACGGAGCATTCGGCCCCCAAACATCTGCTCACCTATTTTCGGATGCCAGAGCCGTAATGGTCACCTACCTGAGCCTTGTGTGATAATGTATGTGTTTCTGGAGATGTGTGTGTGTTTTTTTTCATTGTTTTGTTTGGTTTTTTTTTCAAATTGTGCCATGTTTGTATGACTGGAACACTGGCTAAAGCAGATCCTTTTTGTTGGCCCAGAAAATATGTAAATGGCGAGTCTCTCTTTTTGTGATTTCTCAGACTTTGAACATGTGTGAAGGAAAACAATGGTGGAAAAGAAATCGAAGGAAGGCTTTTGTGCGCGTGTGCGTGTGCGTGTGTGTGTCACGGATGTAGGTTAAAACATTTCATTAAGATTTCTTCAACGGGATCTACTTTGTAACGTGTCTGCGAGCCAACCCTAAAACCATCCTCAAAGTCGGGGAAACAGGAACTGATAAACTTTACATCTTTCCCTCCGTGCTGACTAATGAGGTTTGTGGCCTTAATTAAACCAGTTATCTTCTCTACTACAACTGTCAACAATACCTCTCGTACGACCGCCGGGGGTAAAAACACAGCCTTTGTGAAATTATAATACGACTGCCAGTTGCACTCATCCGGCTGTCTTACAAACAAATACAAAGGATGAGCTCCCATGGTGTCCTCGGAGGAAGACATCAAAGAAAACAAAAACAATGTCACTATGAAAGCTCTTACATGCACTGTGATGAACACACACAATTTTACAGATCTTCAAACATGTATTTAGAAGCGTTAGACACGAACACTCAATAGCAATAATACATACGCACCAGAGAGTTTGCGGCTCTGGGGAAGGTCAAACGAACGTGTGAGTAGAGTAGACCTGTTCACGTGCATTTTGTTTTATTCTGCAATGTCAATCTAGTATACAGGATACCACTGCACGTACATTTGTGCTTGTAGATCTAATTAACATTGACAGTGTCAAAAGATCCTATTTGAATTTAAAAAAATATGGATTTGAAATATAGATATCTGTAGAGAGATTGATAGATATAGATAGTGTTACTATCTAGATATATAGTAAGAGTTTGTGATTAATAGCCTTGTGTTAAGTATTGCTTGTAAAATGAAAATTGCAGCCACATTTCTGCAAGAAATGTCATCTGCAGACAATCTGTTTGCTCAGCATGGTCATTACTGTCCTGACAGTCACAACACAACAAAGACTCTTTTGTTCCCTGTATGAGATGAAGTCGTCTGATCAGCATTGGATGCAGACAGCAGATAAACTAATAAACCGGCCGGAGTCGTTGGCACAAATTCAACTGTGGGGCTTAATGGTGACACAGCATATTCTGTTTAAGAAAGCATGCAAGTGATCCACATGGAAATCCGAACTCGCTCGAAAAAGAAACAATCCAATTGAATCTGTCGATGACTATTTACACGACGAGGCAGTAGCTTATTAAAGCAGCAAAAAAAAAATCTGCAGCAGACTTCTTGGAGACCAACGTGGAAACAGATCAGCCTGACAAATCTTCCCTCGCCACGAAAGCAGGGTGAAAGATTTGGCTCAAGAAAGGCATAAACTGGAAAAGAAAAACAAGCAGGCCCCTTAATCTTTTTATACAGTCATACTTCATCATGAAAGAGGGACAGCAACGTGCCCAGTCACTTCAGCCCATGACAGTCATATTTCACATCAAATTAATATATTCAAATAAACTACTCTTTAAGCTCTGCCATTGAAGTGCCAAGAAAACTAAATTTTAGAGGGCTGACTGTGGATTTGATTGTGTTGGATGGTATTCATTATGTAAATACAATGAAAACAGACTGAAACTGGAAAATGCACTGATGGTTTGTCACATTATAACAACTATAAATAAAGACTATCTCTGCTTTTAATGCAAAGTTTGACCCTCGACCAAATGTTCAATTTAACAGACAAAGTTCATTGACCTTCTGTCCATGATGTCTGCCAGCTTCACCGTTATAGCATGCTAATATATTCTGACCACTGTTCAGTTTTATCTTCAAATGTCACTCCAGCAAATCATAGCCTGTGTGTACTTATATGAAAAAAAAACAAAGACCTAAAAATAACAAAAATACCCCAAAGATCTAAGTAATCACTGTAGTGATGCAATAAATAGAGCATTATATATTAACTGGCCATGTTTTCAATCATGTGTCTGTTTGTGTGTGCATATGCATCAGGGATACAAGTAACACGTACTCACATCACTGGAGTAATGTGGGGAACTTGTTCTTTCACAAATAAACAATTTAGACCCATTTCCCTACTTAAAAAGGTGTAAACAAACATTTCAAATCAATATCTAAACCTTTTCATATGTATTGTTTCAGCAAATAAGTTAATCTTTGAACACAGAAGTATCTTCTCAAATATCTCTATGCTAGTAAATTAAATCAAACCGAAGCAGAATTAATGCAGTCTCCATTGAGTATAATTTATTTTGCTTTTTGGAACATGAATTAATTGTTAGGGTGGTTTAAAACTCTCTCTCTCTCTCTCTCTCTCTCTCTTTCTGTGTGAGTGCATGTAGATTTAAGCATTGTAAAGCCATGCATGCTCATTTCAATCCCTTAGTTGCGTTGTAAATCACTTTAATCCAGTGTATATAAACTCCTCGTTGAAAGCAAAGAGAGGAAACGTCAACTTAATGATTGTTACTCAGACTGTAAACTTCTCACTTTCATGAGCTGAAATGGCTGCATATCAGTGAGTGCCCGAGAACATATACCGAGAGAAGCTTCTATAAATCACAGTAAAACACAAATAGACCTCTTCCTCTGGTGGCCTTGTGCAAACCGGGACAAAGGTTGCTCTAAAATTAAAGAGACAGAGTCTTGTCTCAGTCTTCTCTCAGTTTTCTAATTTTTCAGTCATTTTCACTGCCAGTCTGTTGTTGTTTTTTGGGTTTTTTTGTTTTGTTTTTTTTACTTCTCCACTGGCTACTTAAATATCCACAAATAGAATAAATGAGGCATTATTTTCTACAATTCCCACTATCCTTGCTCCCACTTTAGGATCGCTTGGCTGGATAAAAATACAAATACAGCCTCGAGATCATTTGAAGTCTGACTATAAGATGTGGGGGATATTAGGGAAAACCTGCTGGGGATATATATGCTCTGGAAAAGTTCAAGGCAGGTGTGGAAAGAAAAAAGTGTCTTATCAACCATTAAATAACCGCAGATGGGTGTCTGACTGGCTCTAAATTCTGCGTACAGCCATTAAGAGCTACCAAAGACATAAAGAAGAGCAACAGGCTCTGGTGTCAACCACAGGAAGGCAGTCTGGCATTATAAAAAAGAGACGGTAAAATATGAACGGGCGCTTGTACACATGCGATTTCTGGTTGAAATGTGGTTGAAATAAGCCCCTGAAGTTCCTGTCTTGAGTTTCTCTAAAAAGAAATACTGAGTGCAAGTGTACTGAGAGGGATTGAGGATGTTGTGGAGGAAAATAGTGGTCACACCAAGTCCCTGATTTATTTTATTTCATTTCAATTTGTATGTAGATTAAAAAAAACACTTTTATAATTGGATGTATTCTTCATCAACACCCCCCCCCCCCACCCCGCCCCCCACCCACACACACACACACACACACACACAAACACACACAAACCTACACTTCTGCTGGAGAATTGTTCACAATACTGTAATGCGGTATGTAAATTTACTCATTATGGTACAATTAAAGCAACATAATATCATACCTAGTTATATTTTAATCTTTCCAGTTTCCAGTGCTTTCAAACTAGAAAAAAGTGAGTTTTTTTCTCCAAATAATACAGAGAATTTGAGTTTTTTTTATGTGATTGAATGAAATTTAAGTATGAAGAGGCTCGGGTCTATCTATTGTGAGCTTCAACAAAATATGCTCAGACTGAACATTCAATTACCACTTGCCTCAGAGAGATTTTGCCTTAATACCCCAGTCAGTCTTAATCTGAGACTTTCTACTTTCGCGTCCAAGTCAGTCTCAAATCCCTCAATGAGACTGTTTTCTTCACCCCTTTCTTGTGGTCTTCTCCACTTTCCTCTCACTCCTCTGCTCTGTCCTTACAGCCGCACTTTTTTTTCAATCATTTTGGATTCCAAGTAAAACTTGTAGCTCATTATCATAAAATAATGGGCTCAGGATATGAAGTAGATCTCAGTCAAAACGTGACCTCGAAAAACCAACAAAACCTGCACTGTCAGTCTTTTTATTTTTTTTAGTCCTTTCATCCAACTCATTTCTTTCTTTCTCGTCATTATCTTTCAATTCTATCATTTTTTTTGGTGTTTTTTTTTTATTACCTCCCCTGTCCCACTGACTCCACCAAGGAAAAACCAATTATGATCAAATAAGCTGCAGTGGTCTTTCACTCAGTGTGGCTTCCTAATCATTAAGTTAGACACTTGTTAGCACTCCACACATCCATCTGTCTCCTCAAAAATAACTAATCATTTTGCATAGCTGCGTTCACTCTGAGGCGTCTTCTCGTTCACTTTTGGTACTTCCAGGAGCCGTTGAGCGAGGATGGCAGATTTCTCTTTTTTGTTTGTTTGTTTCCCTTTTCCTTCCTCTCCTTTCTCCGGAGCCATCACACTTCAGAATAACTCTGCATCCAGGGGTACCATCCAGTCGTATCATCCGCCGTACACTAAACTGTAGGAACAAGGAGCCCTCTCAGGCATGTCATTTCTCCTGTTGGCATCGGATGCCCTGCTGACGGTGCCCTGCTCAGCCACGGTCACCCTATAAGAGTTGTTTTTCAAGCTCAATTTGTCTCCTCTCAACTGCAGCACATGCCCAATTGCTGCACCTTGACAAACAGACAACTTTCACAGAAGCTCAAACAGAAGATGGATAGAAAGAAAATACATCATTAGACGTAGTAAATTAAAAACAATAAAATAAAAGTATGTTAAGGAAATGTGTTGAGCTGTTCACACCTCTCTGTTCCATGGTGCAGGTGACTGATACAAGGAGAGGAAAAAAAAAATCTCTTTTCATAGGAAGAGACAGTGTGCCTTTCAGGCCTGGGCACGGTCGGGTTCACCAGTCTCCTAGGATAGATGAGGACAAAGCTGAACAGTGGCCCTGTTGTGGCCCTATAAACAGTTGGAGGCTTTGGCACCTCTGCCTAACACTGGCAAGTGGCAATGAGAATTACAACAGTGATTCACAGCTTCTTTTTCTCCTATTTTTTTTTTTTCCTACCATGAAGCTTGGCTACAAAACATATCTCATGCCAGTACGGAGCCCCCTCACCCCCTGGTGTTAAACACAGATTTAATAAAAAGTCAAATTTAAAATACTGAAAAGAACACCTATGCCAACATGCCCTTGAGCCAGTACCATTGCATTTAAACTCTTATTTATTTTCTTCGAGGGCATCTGGCTCATTATCGCCGCCTCCACTGATGATGGCATAAGGCTGCCCTGACTCATGTGCCTTCTTTGAGGGTGACGCTTGAGGGAGAAATGTATAATTATGAAATCAGTGAGACTTTTACCCCCACCAACCCCCCCTCTCTCTCTCCTGAAAACAGGCTGTGCCGAGGCTCTTTTCTTCTTTTTGCTTTGCTGGCGCTTGGCAAACCACGCTCGCTGCACACATCAGTGTGAGAGATCTGATCTTCTACTGGCGAGAATGCCAATACACCCTGAGGAATATAGATTAGGGATGTTTGTTGTAAAGGCAGATAAAAGGCGGCAGTGTGGTGAGGTAGAAGTGGGGAGGAGATAGGGAGCGAGGGAGGGAAATAGATGAGTCTGATTGTGTTCATGTATATACTGACAAGGCATGAAAAGCAATATTTGTGTATGCTCTCCTGAAGGCACCAGTAGATTCAGCAGTGTGTGTGTGTGTGTGTGTGTGTGTGTGTGTGTGTGTGTGTGTGTGTGTGTGTGTGTGTGTGTGTGTGTGTGTGTGTGTGTGTGTGTGTGTGTGTGTGTGTGTGTGTGTGTGTGTGTGTGTGTGTGTAGTCATGCAGGTTCTCCATGCATTGTTGTGATCAAGCCTCAGAAAACATTTCACAGATGTCACAGCGCAGCAGATTTCACAGTGCTTTTCAGGAGAAACATACAAGTTCTGCAGGATATTCAAGGAGAACACATCCACAGGTATGCAATGCAATTACCGTTTATGTCTCATTAATTAGCCAGATAATTGTGGGAGGCATAAAATAAACGGAATTACAAGAACTCACCAGGGTTTAAAACAGCAGACAAAGTTTAACTCAGTATTTCCCATTCTCCAGTTGAATCTGGATGGCTTTCAAGTGCTGGAATTGTAGAGAAACTCATTTCACAGTTTGTAGAGGTTCAGTAGAAACACTGCGAAAGGGGAAAAAAAAAAAAAAAACGGCACTCAAAAAGAAAAAAAAAAAAAATCTGGTACACACTCAGGGATCCGCAAAAAAAGAGGTGAAAGTGATTGGTGAGGAAGGCTGCTCCGGACAAATCCGATGCACGGTTCTACACCAGTGAGAAACTTTGGGAGAGAGCGGTAGGGGTTGCGCTTGCGGTGACAGTCGGCTTATCCCGGAGTAATTCAACGTTCCTAGAAGCACCGGCTTTGACCTTTCTAGGGGATAATGACTTTACAAAATGAAATCATCCAGCAGGAGATGTAGTCAAGAGGAGAAGCGAAGAGTAGGAGGAGGAGAGAGAGGGGGAGGAGGGGAGGAGGAGGGGAGGAGGAGATGGAGAGGGACTCGAGAAGCGCAAAGGAGCGGACGATTACGAAAAGAAGAAAAAAAACAAAAAAAAAACGCCCTGACGCTTTACTTTAAAAAAACAAAAAACAAAAAAAAAATCGTGGTGGTTCCAGTGGCGCACAGATGCGGCGGAATGCGGGTGCCGGGACCGTGGACAGACTCATCTGATGGCTGTTAAATATCCCGTCGCGATTTCTGCCCCGGTGCTGTTTTCTCCTACTTGACCCGCCTACTCCGCATCACTGTGCGTGTGTGTGTGAGTGTGAGTGTGTGTGTGTGTGTGTGCGCGCGTCGGAGCGCAGCATCCAGATCTTGTAGGAACTGTAGGCAGGCGCACGGCAGATAACAGGCATGGGCGCCTCGGCTCTCCCTCTGTGCCCCTCTCTCACTTTGGTCACATGTTTAAGACACAAGTAGCCCTCTGTAATAGCCGCCAAAGGAGGGTGGACTAAGGTAGCCGACGCGGAGAGAATGATAACACGCGTTTTGTTCACAGTCAGCCCCTCTCCCCCCCTTCACTTTAAATGAGAAACATTGGTGCGCACTAAGCGAAATGACATTCTTGTCATTAACTTTACGCCCTAATGTAGCTCGTTTTAAAGCCGCAGTTATTTATAAAGGCATGAGCTGTGGAAGTAATTGAATATCCCCCATAACTGCTTGGCTGGTCCACTCCAAGAAAAAAAAAAAAAAAAAAAAAGAATAAAAAATCCCCCTCCTGAGAGGACGCCAACATTTAAGTCCTTATCTGTCTGAGCTGTCACATTAGTTAGACGGGGAGAGAAGGTGTTGAGCATAATGCCCAATCCTCTCCGGTTTTGTCTTGTGGAGCATGCCTATGCATGGACCGTGAATCATTAAGTGGCACCGCAAAAGGCAGCGACTGCTGAAAGTCTCCACGCAGCAGAGACGCGGCCACCGAGTGAGTGAATGGATGCTGGCATTTTCATAATGACTATGACAGTACGCATTATAGCAGCAGGAATCAGTGCTGTTAAACTGCACGCACGGGAACCCCATTTCATTTTAGAGTCCACTCATCAAAACCTGAGCCAGAGCGTGCAGGATGTAGATTTTTTATTTTTTTTTTATTTTTTTCTAACAAGAAGGGGGAACCTGTTGTGTTTTATTGACTTCTGAACCTTGAAAGGAGTAATTAAGAAAATAAAACAGGGATTTCAACACGTGACGTGTTGAACAATTAAGCGTCAACAATTAAATTGTTGTGTACCTTCATAGGGTAAACACTAATAGGCGTGCACCAATGAAAAGGGAATACTACAAGTTTTGTTTTCCGTTTTGTTTTTTTTTACCACGGAGGGGGGGTAACAGGGTTTTCCCTCCTGGAGAGTGATTAAAGATACCTTGCCAACAAAAAAGAACAACACAAGTCGAAGTCGCCTGAAAACAACACACAGTCACACCTCACAACAAAACGAGTTGATTCTTTTTAAAAGGAAATATCTTTGTCAAAAGCAACTCAACGTTTAACGGTAAGACCAACTTACATGGTTGAGCTATGTAGTTTCTTTTAGGTTGTTTCGCATTTATTGTAAGGATAGGTGGTGGTGGTGGGCTGGTTTGTGGTTCTACGTTGGAATAAGAATGAATGTGAGTTGAATATGAGTGATCGCCTCTCTGTTGGTTCTGTGATGGAACCCTGCCTTTCCCATTCTATTCATCCATCCATCCATCTTCTATACCCCTTAATCCTTTGCAGGGTCCCGGGGTGCTAGAGCCAATGAGCAAACATAATACTAAAAGGTCCAGCAGGTATTATAACACAGACATTCTCCCAATCCAATTCAATTTAATTCAATTCAATTCACAGAACAGGATTACTATTGCAACGTCACATCATCAGCAGGGTAAAATGAACCTGTCTCATAATGGTTTTGACTTCAATTCAATTCAATTCAATTCAATTCAATTCAATTCAATTCAATTCAGTGTTACTTCTTCACCACCAAATAAAAACAGTTATTTCAAGGCACTTTTACAGAATTTTTTTTTTTACAAACAATTGCACATGAGCAAGCAAAGGAGATGGCAGGAAGAAACCTACAGAACCAGAATCAGAGGAGGAGAATGATTTCACTCAACTGAATTAAGCGGCATAGAGGAAGGAGTTATACATTTATTTAAAAAAAAAGAAAGAAAGCTAAAACACACTATGATATTTCTAATCTTACCATATTGCCGCCTTCTCAATTTCATCACAAACCACACCATGTATGGGAGTATGAAGCATAATTTGCAATAATACAGTGTGTGTGGTGTCTCTGGCTCATTTGTTGCCTCTTGCTGCTGGAACAGAAGAAAAGAGACTAAATCTACCCAGAAACAGCAGAAAATTAATCTGTGAAAGCAATCAGCTCTTGGAATTCTTCAGGCACAGCAGCCTCAGTGTGGTGCTAATTAACCCAGTTCCCCATGTTTTCCAGTGTCCATTTAGTATGCTGTGCTGTGCTGGAGCTGTCCATGGTCCTGAAGTTGATTTATGCCGCGTCCCAACAGAGATTTGTGCCAGATTCAGCATGACACCGGCTCCAGTCATATTTATATTCCTGACTGTCAATTTCGATCAGAACAATGTCGCAAAATATGACAACTTGTTAGAAAAATGTCATTAATTTAACCATTTCTGGGAGTTTACCCTCAAATCTGTATGCCACTTGAGTGATTTTAATTCTTTTATCATTCATATTAAAGACTTCCACCTCAGTGGTTATTGATGACAAGTTCAGACGGGGAGCTGACCATGGTGCTGAATAACCAGCACACTGTCTGGAGCTGGGAACAACTTCAGTTTAACTTTTATAAAAACTTCTGTGTTTTCCTGGATATACACTTGATATATCTGATTCATAGCAAATGTGGTTTTGTTGCAAAATGCCAGGAAAAGCATAGTTCATCTGTCTGATTGTATTTATTTTTCTGTGTTGCTATGTGCACTTGTGAGTTATTCTGATACTGAGCACAATAATAGTTTCTTTATGGTCTTCTTTTAGTTAAAGTTTGAACTTTAGACCTGCTCTTTTACGGTGGAGCTGTTAAGCAGTTGTAGAGTTGCTGTCTCTATTTGTGGGTTACTTTTATTTAGCACTACATTGGTGCTAAAGTCCTGTTTATTGAAAAGGAACTGTCTTAAGTCTTCTTGAAACCAACAAGAACAATGTCAAACTATGAGTGACATTACCATTGTCTACATTAAGCATCAGCAGCATTAAATAAACATTAGCTCCACTTTGCAGGACCTGTTTGCTGGTGTGTGAACGCTGATGGTTTATGTCAGCTGTTTTGTTGCTGCTTGTTCTCCTTCACGAATTTCTTTAATAAGCAGGTGTTATACTGAGTTCTGCATCTCTACTAAAAATAGAGTTCTCTCTCATTATAGCAATTGCAATTAAATTTACTCTAATTTGATTACGACTGATTGACTGAATAATAACAAAATATGCTTGCCCTATTTGTTGCTATGTTAATTTTAGCAATTAAATAAATCATGAGCCATTAGACTGACCAAAACACTGATGACATGACATCATCAAGTAAGTTTGTAATATACAGTGTGTGTGTGTGTGTGTGTGTGTGTGTGTGTGTGTGTGTGTGTGTGTGCGTGCGTGTGTGCGCGTGTGCGCGTGTGTGTGTGTGTGTGTGTGTGCGCGCTTAAACCAAGCATTGTAACTAGTAGTAGAGGTAGAAATCGGCTGTAATTCAGATTTAGAAATTGTTTTGATACCAGAAATGAACAGAATGTTCAATATGCACAAACACGAACAAGTGAATGAACGTCAGTGTTGTGTTTGTTTGTCTCACCCAGCTGTGGCATTGTTGGAGTGAGTTTGCACAGGGTCAGCCAGATTTTTGACATCACATTGAGAATAGCAGGTAAAGCATTACCACCAACAACTAGCGTGACATGCATCTACAGAGACGCATAACAAACACAGTTTGAGTTTAACCAAAATGCATGTAACCATTTCTAGGACAACATTACAATTTTGATCTTAAAAATTCTTAGCAGATGATTAAATCATGATTTTGTTTTTTTTTGCATTAATCTATTTAAAATAGTACATTTATCCTTCTGAACCTGAAAGGGATCATTCAAAAAAGCCAGTCATGGGATGAAACTTGGTTTGTTCTGTGTGTATCAGGCAAATTGTAACTTGTAGTAACTGTTTGAATTGGACGTTTGGCAGATTTTCTGTTTGTTTAAAATTTTGTGTGAGAAAAAACTCTTGGTTTAAACTGACACAACTTCCTTTTTCTTGGCCACAACCCTCCAAGTGCTGTAATTCTATTAAATCCACTATCAAGCATTAATGACTTCCATTAGCATATTAATGAGTGATGTTCATGAAATGGATCTCCATCATGTCTGGTGGAACTGGAGGAACCCAGTGGATTTGCTGCTCCAGTGTCTGTGATGAGCAAGACTGTGTAACTAATTTACACCTTAAGCACTGTCTCATTAGAAGGACTTGGGAGTGTCTGGAGAGCATCGCATTTATTTTAGCTCTGTGACTGCCTGCATGAGGACACGTTATGTTTGGCCTTTTTCACTGTCATTCCTCATCTTCTATTGTCAGCGTTCAGTTCAAATCGGAGTTCACATCCATGTCTGAGATGAGTCACTCCCGAATCAGACATATATAACCTTCTTTTGTTGCAGGAAGGGGCAGGGTATTTTCATTTTCTTCTTCCTCTGTGTTCTGTCTTGGTCAATCTCCGTGTCGCAGAGTGTCTGTCAGGCTCCTGCAAACTCTTAAGGTAATTTCTCCACAGTCACATGCGAGATGAACACGGTTCCCCCCCATCCCCCCATCCCCCCCCATCCCCTGTAATTTGACCTTAGCCGTCTCCAATATCCCTCGGGCAGTCATGGAGGACAGTTGATTCAGATAACTCCAATCCACTGGGCCTGTGAAATGAATTTAGCTCTGTTCAACTAAGGGGCCCATTCATTTTGGCTCCATTTCACCGTCTATCATCTGCCACAGAATACCATCAGACCAGCAGTTATCTATTCTCTATTTAAAACAGGCAGGATTATTTTGTGCAGGGGATGAATATACCTCATACTTCATACAGATTACCTCAAGCTATCTCACGTTACCTTCTATCTACTGCTGCACTACAGATTCCGCATTAGAATATAAGCCAGTGCCAGCAGTATCATACCCTGTTTATTATGGTTTATGTTTATCTCTGCATAGCCGGGACAAAAGGTTGGTGAACACGGGGAACTTTGAAACTGCTCGGAGAGAGCATTTGATGTTTTGTTGTCTCACAAAAAGACATTTTTCATGCTTTTCCTCTGAACTAGGGGCATTCAAAGTGTGGGAGGATGAGCCCCTCACCACAAAGCTTGAATCACATCATGCACCCCCTTCTAACTATCATGCTGTTCATGTCCCACAAAAAACTGGAAACTTTTAAATGACTACGTATGACTTTCTGAATATTTTTACATGACGATGTATCATTTTCAACAGCTGTTGTACTCCACAGGCAATATAAAGTGGGTTTTTGATTAAACGAGTTAGATGCTTTTGTTATTTCAGCATTTAAAAAAAGAAATCAGAATAATGAACTGAATTTATTGCACAATATTTACACAATTTATTCACCTATAATGATGACATTAATATTGTTTATTTATTATATAATATATGGTTAGTCTATTTAAACATATTTCCTGGGAGTCTTGTTGCACTATACTAATTTCATAAATTTCACAAGATTGTGCTTACACCCTCGTGTGTTTTCTTGAATCAGGGGAAAGGGATTCTGGTCTCTGTTTTCAAAATGTTGCCTGTCAGGAATCAGGGCTGGACCAAGAAGAACTTGAACTCGGGAGGGTCAGTTAAGAATTTTTATTTTTTCACAAGGTCTTTCTTTAATGCAGGTGAAGGTGTCATAGAGAGTACTTGACGGAGAGGAGCGAGATGCCATGACACAAGGAACGACACGGTCTGGTCAAGAAATGCAGGTCAGAGGGGCAATATACACTGGGAGGGGGAGGATACAGGTTATACTCATTAACACAATCAGACACACGAAGGGAGGGTCAACAAGAAGGACAAGAGATGTTGCTTATGTTGTGTAAACGGAGCAATACAAAAGCTATTGCTCTAAACCAAGGGTGTCCAACCTTTTATCATAGGAGTGCAAGTGTTTGACGGCTCGTTGACAATTGTTTTATATTGGGTGGGGTAACTGTAACCGTGATTGAATGGAAACAGAATGGTTTACAAAATGCCAAATCAAAGTTGTGGTATATAACTTATCCTGTGGCAAACTTCTGAATAGCACCTTGCAAGCTAGCATTAGCTCTAACTCTAGATTCTGCAAGACGTTAACCTGAAATTATTGGGAATCAATTTTCATTAAGCAAAAAAAAATATAAACATAAACATTCTACTAACCCTTCTTACAGGATTCAAAAAAAGACTTAAGAGTTGATTCTTGAATCTATCCAGCTCCAAAATGCACCCAATTGTTGTACTATAAACAAGTTTGTGTGGGGTTTAATGGTGACCCTGATGAGAAGAGGAATTAACTTGATGCCAGAGGCAATGTTATAAAGGTGAGATAACCTTGTAAACAGTAATGCTGCGATACTGATCAGTGTTTTTGTCTAAGATATTTATCATAGCATGGCAGCGTCGGTGCCCAACGGTCTGGCTGCTAATTCATTTGGATTGTGGAATTGATAAAAAAAAAAAAGAAAAACAAAGTGTAGGGGGATGAGGATCGTAAGCTGCTTTGACTATCCTTTAGTAAATACAGATCAAATTCACAATCTCATACAGATAGTGGTCGATCGAAAATAAATACATGAATCCACATACTGCTGTAAATCACTGCAAACTTAAGTGCGCTTTCGTCGAGCTTTGACTCATAACTGGAAGTGCACATTGTATTTTCAGCCTGCCGTTTGTGAAGTAAACTTGTAGCAAAGTTATTGGCATGAATCCCCGGACAAACTCAACAAAAGAACATCAGCCACAGTCGAAGTACCCTTAGGTTAGCCACTGAACTCACGGCAACCCCAGTTAAGCTATTCGTTGGCCAACAAAGCAGAGCTGTAATAAACAGTTGACAAAAGAATTCCCCACTGCAGCCCTTCTTTTCACTTTAATATATTCATCACATCCAATACGAAGTGTGAAATGTTAGACATAATAAATAAATAAATAATAATTACGGTCTGCAGCACAGCTGGTATCCGTCTGTGTAGTTATATATATTTTCTTGGCACTTCAGACATTATCAGTCAATTCCCTTGCGGGAAGAGACTGGTAAATTGAGAGGACAGACACGGATAGACCAGTGTCCCCTTTCTACCGAGAGTGTGCGCAGGCCATGGACGAAGCCTATCGCCGAAGCCCAAAGAACAGATAGCGAGAAGATTTATCAGAAATGATATAGTGCTGTGAATGAGAAGGCTACGGCTTCTCCATTACCCATCCATCACCTATGATGTATTGCAGATAAACTACTAGGCAGCAACAAGCTCTTGCTGAGAGGCTGACCTCGCTGATGAAAGCGAAAACTCCCCCATGGCCATCACAGCATACACAGCCCCCCCCCCCCCCCCCCTCTTTTCAATACAACAGTCAGAGCTTGTCTCAGTACAAGGGAACTCATATCAACACTATTACTTGTTTGGAGGTGGTGTGTGTGCGTGCGTGCGCACTGGCAGAAAAAAACAAAAAAAAAAAACAAACACACAATTTGTCTCTGCACGCTGGATGGAAAGCCTCTCTCCTCCACATTACTGCTTGGAGGTGAAGTCAAAAGGCTATTCTCACTCTGCGCAGCCAAGATGCATCTTCACTAGCCCGGACATAACCTGCTCAAAGAAGAAGATGGCCTGGTTTTATTTCACACAGACCAAAATAAATAAACCACAGTGATTCAATATGTAATTGAGTGACAACATTGAAGTCAGAAAATATATAGATATATTTTTTTTTCCATACTTGTAAACTTCAATTCCCAGGATTGGTGCCATCGACAAACTGACACAATGTCTGGATAACCGAGTCTATAAAAACAGTTTATCGAAAGGGTGACTCATCTATTTAAAAAAGAAAAAAAAAGAGAAAAATGAAAAAGAACCTGACCCTGGGCAAGGACTTTGCATAATGATATGCGAGCAATAACACACATCCCCAAAGTATTCACAAGTACGGATGTCTCAATTAAGTTTTTAACCTACGGACCCATAATGCACAGTGTTTGCAGACCCATATTGACCCAATACTAACATCTTCTTTTACACCCTATTAAAGCTGCAACGTACTTGCATTGCATCATGCTGGTAATACCCTTAATGAGACTGCATGTTTACTATTTGCATTTCAAGGAAGTAAGTGGAATGCAGGGGTCACACTGTATTTCTTGCTCACTTGGTTAAACCTCTGCCAAATTTCTGAATTTCAAAATAACAGGGTTGTGCAATTTGATGGAAATTGGTGGTTGATAACAGCTGTCAGTTGGTTCTTAGAGGCAGCAGATTTACTTAACAAATCACATAATAAAAGACTGAATGATGTTTATCTTGTTATGTGCACATAAAAGTATGGTAGCGCCGATGTGACAATAGACAATAGAATAGCTTTTCATTGTTCATTGTAGCTTTTTTAAGTTTTCCTTGCACCAACAAGTGTTATTTTTCAAGTGTTGTATGAATGAGTCATGAATTTTGCATGCACAGTTTTAATTAAGGGTAAATACAAAACAGTGACCTCACCGTCAAAGCAGAGATTAAATGTTTACAATAAATCACTAATCAGTCCACGAAACAATTTTTGCGCTCTCAGTCGTGATTTTCCAGATACAATGAGTTTCCATCTGAAAAAAAATACTAAAATATAAAACTGAGCCAGTGTTTTGAGCTGCTCTTTTAAAGTGATCCTCGAGATCTGGCTCCCTTCAACAAGCCAAAAAGTCCTGCCTCCGTTGGACACCAAAGTAAATGTAATCATGGGGCTCTAGCATGTGGCATGGGGACATAGCTTGAGTCAACTTGGAACGTCTGTGAGGAGAGTTACTGCAAAGCTGTTCTCAGTGGTCATTTCTATATTTTGCAAACGGTTTCATCAAAGTTAGCAATGGCTCTTGAAGGTTTTGCATGAGACATCACTAAATGGTTTAATGAGAATGAACATGCTGTGAATTATAAAATAGGACCTTCATAGTCATCAGATTATCATCTGGTGGGACGCCGAGGCATGTAGTCCGGGATCATGTGCAGGTCACTGTTTTTAATGCAAATTTAAAGTTAGGTGTTTAATAGGTGTAGTCCTTGAAATTAACCAAAATACAGACTATTTATATGAGGCCAGTCAGTGGTGCTGCCAGTCTTTTAACGAGGTGCAGAAGCTCCTGTCAGTAACAGGAGAGGAGATTCAGCAGGAGCTGGACGTTGCTGTTTACAATGAGAAAGTCACCCGGTTCAGCACCCTGGACAGCTGCCAGAGCATGAACTGGGTGTTGGAATTGGATGCAAGCGTTTTGGGAATCCAATTTAAAGAATATTTGCTTGATGAGCTATAAATCAAAGCTTTTGTTTTACACTATATTGGGATATGCCTTATATACATGCCTGCCCTGCCTGGTATAGTCAAGATTTTGTGCTACAGCTTATTCAATAGGTGAAATTCAAAATTTTATTGGCACTGCTTGCATTTTCTTTTCAAATAATATTTATATTTGTAGTTATTTGACTTTACTTCACTTAGTTTTTTGTGTGTGAGACATTTGTCTCAAAATGCATCCCAATAAAACAGGTTACTTATATTGGTGATATAAGTTCCTTATTGGAGACTATCCACTGACATGCAAGATAAAGCTCTGCAAGAGCAT
Organism: Blennius ocellaris; assembly: GCF_963422515.1. Classification (NCBI taxonomy): domain Eukaryota; kingdom Metazoa; phylum Chordata; class Actinopteri; order Blenniiformes; family Blenniidae; genus Blennius; species Blennius ocellaris. The sequence goes on along the minus strand of NC_137661.1, from coordinate 23,711,999 downwards.
CATCAAAACAGCAAATGAAGAAAACCCTAAGAAGAATGGTGTTTCCAGTCGAGCTCCATATGGTGGCCCAGCATCTTACTTAGCCACTTTATGCATTTTTTTTTTTTTTTTTACCCTTTAATTTGTCATCTGTTTGCACATGCAGCACACAATAGCCCTTTAAACTTTTAAATTAAAAATGCAAATGCATTAAGTATAACTATAAAGCTAAGAAAGTATTTCAGGGGTATAGCCACACAGTCATGTTTAGGACAACAAAGCTCTGGTTATATAGTATAAGTGTTCATCATTGAGCAACAAGGACAAAATCCTTGATTGACACTTAAATGCTGCTTTGTTTGTTTGAGCCCATTGTCAAATATAATACATTTCCTGCTTAGATATAAACACTTTCAGAAATCCCTACTTCTAATATTTGTATTGTTTGTAATAGCTACTTATCTTCAGGCCCTTGTCAACATAATACAATGACCAACAATGTGATATTGGGATCGAGGCCTGCCTATACCCCCTAGAATGCCCTGAGCAGACTTCACAAATGAGGGGGGAAAAAAACCAAAGATTAATGTTTTTGATAAGTCCGCCACTCAGAGCAGAACTTCTGCTCCCCATTGACCATTACTGACATCAAAAGTGTATTTTGGCAAGTCGTATAAATCCATGGCTTCTTATCATAGCTGGGGTGTTTTGTTTTCTGTTTTTAATGGAAAAGCTCAC